>NC_086106.1:5647500-5977500 GCF_963921235.1 Mobula hypostoma
CCATTGGTTGAGGGAACATTTCAGTGATGGGACGAGTGAAGTTATTCCTTCTGGTTCAAGAGCTGGATGGTTGAGGGGTGATAACTGTTCCTAAATCAGACATTAGTACTACATTAATTACTGTCCCCTAGACATAGAACTTAGAAGTTACAGTACAGTACAGGCTCCTTGGACCACAATTAGGCTTTTTAATCCCAATTTAATTCACACGGCACAACCTCGTTGGCAGAAGGGCCTGTTCTTGATACTGTGCCTCACTGTTCTATCTTCTATGTTCTCATCGTTCCTGTGACAATAGATTTGTGGTAAACCACGTATATAGGTTGTAACTGGGTTACTTGTCTGGACACGCCCCTCTGCTGACTACTCCTGTGGCTCCTCCCACAGACCCCTGAATAAAGGCGATTGTGCCATTGCTCCTCCCTCAGTCCAGGACAGATACTCAGCATGGTGGAGGTCCCATTTTACTGTTAATAAAACCCTTTCAGTATTTACTCTACTTCCAGTCTTTTGGAGTAATTGATAGTGCATCAAGATTCTCTTCAATATCAAGGATGTTTCCTTTGGTGGGGGAGTCTGGGACCAGGGGACACAGCCTCAAAATAGAGGGACGCCCATTTAGTACAGAGATGAGGAGGAATCTCTTTAGCCAGAATGTGGTGAATCTGTGGAATTCACTGGCACAGGCCGCTGTGCATTTAAAGCAGAGGCTGACAAGTTCTTGATTCGTCAGGGTGTCAAAGATTATGGGGAGAAGGCAGAAGAATGGGGTTAGGAGGGACTTGGCCAGGATGAAATGATGGAGCAGGTTCGATGGGCTGAATGGCCTAATTCTGCTCTTATGGTCTTACGCACCGAATATCTGTGTGGTCTTCAAGTGAGTTGGAGGTGTACTGAGTGAGGCCTTTCCTGGGGAATAAGTTAAGGAGCAGAGCAGGGCTTTCTCCGAAGTCTGGCCAGTTCTGCACTCACCGTCAATACAAATAAGATTATCTGGTGATTTTCGAATGCTGTTTGCAGTGCTCAGGTTTACTACATTACAACAGTCTGCACTTTAAACCTCATTGGCTGCGAAGGGCTCTGGGTCCCCTGGAGGTCACGATAATTGCTGTAAAAATTTACATCCTTGAAGGAGAAAGTGATAGAAAACGGGATTTTTTTCTTTCAAGAGTCCTAAAGTCATAGGCAGATGCAGCAAGGAAACAGGCCCTTCTGCCCACTCAGTCTGTGCTAGCCATTAGCCACCATTTATGCTACAGGCAGTAACAGGGTTTCTTCCCCGAGGACTGGTCGCTACCCAAATTTTTCGCACACGAGTGGTGAGTGGGAGAGAGGGTCACAGAGGTAGTAGTGACACAAATGCAAGCAGGCTCGGCAAGAGCGGTCGGCAGCCGGCCTTGCTGAGTGAATGAATGAGAGAGAGACAGGAGAGAGGTGGATGATGGAATCAAGAATAACACCTTGTAGGGTCTGTGGGGTGTGATAGATACATGGGGTATGACCGAAGGGAAAAAGAACGTTTGGAGTTGCTTAGCTCTATCGTGCAAGTGCGTTAAAAATCAAATTTACAAATGTAATGGTCTTTGCCCCAACTGACTCCCGTTACCTAGGGTGAATAGCCGTCGACCCCGCCAAACAGTGCAAATGCTTTGGTGTGGATACGGTACGAGGCGCCCAGTGATCAGCCACGACACAGATATCAAACAAAATGCCAAGAGCGAGTACAGAATTATACTTTATAGCAGATTTTGGTGATGGGTTAGTACGTTTGTAGAAACAACTAAAAGAAAAGGCGCCACGTAAGTAACTTATCAGTCTTGTGCACATAATATTTTAATACGTTGGAGCTCACGCCTCCAATTCCATTCACAACGTCCTTCCGAGACTCCGGCAAACCCTCCGAACCCCCGAGGTCTGCTATCTGCCGCCCTGGACCCGCTGTCTCTTCCCTGCACGTCCGTCCTCTCCACTCGCCTCCCGAAAAAGCCCACGCTCCTCAACTCAGCACACACACATACAAGAAAACAGAACATGACTTCCATTGGCTAACAAATGAATACAGTTTCCATTATCACATTGTATAACCCAAACATTGCCGTTACAGAGAACCCCTTGCTCAGCAGTTAACAGTACGAGAAGCCATTTTGTTAATAAGCGATTAACAGTGAACAGTCCAGCTAATATTACTGAGAACCCGATACAAAAATTAGCACCATAAATCCAACCTGAGCATATCGGCTTGGTTTAGGTCCCAGTATGAGAACATAGCAGGGAAGGCACTGAATTGTATACGCTCAGCACAACGACAGCAGAGTGTCAAGGAAGTGTGTGTGAGAGAGATATATAAATGTGCAAGTGTAAAAAATGCATTTACTGAGCGCTGTCCATCACAGTGGCTCAGGCAGTATCTACAGAGAGAAATACACAATCAATATTTACGGTTGAGACCTCACCTGGACTAATGGAACATAGAATGTAGACTAGTACAGCCCCTTCATTCCAGGCTGTCGTACTGATCTATATTAAAATGCATTTAATATATATATATTATAATATATATATAATATATTTTCCATAGTCAATCTGTGGGCACGTGGCCAAGTGGTTAAGGCATTCGACTAGTGACCTGAAGGTCGTGAGTTCGAGCCCCAGCCGAGGCAACGTGTTGTGGCCTTGAGCAAGGCACTTAACCACACATTGCTCTGCGACGACACTGGTGCCAAGCTGTATGGGTCCTAATGCCCTTCCCTTGGTGTCGTGGAGAGGGGAGACTTGCTGCATGGGCAACTGCTGGTCTTCCATACAACCTTGCCCAGGCCTGCACCCTGGAGGGTGAAGACTTTCCAGGCGCAGATCCATGGTCTCGCAAGACTAACGGATGCCTTAAGTCAATCTAACCCTTCTCTCCCCCACAGTTCATAACTCTCCTCATTCCTAAGAGTCCCAATTCTATCACCCCCTACCACCACTGCAGGCAGGCATGCATATGGCTTGATGTTTCAATGTATGTGTTCTTTAGCTACAGAGTGGTGAATCTGAGGAACTTGTTGCCACAGGCAGCTGTGGAGGCCAGGTCATTGGGTGTATTTAAAGAAGAGGTTGATAGGGTCTTGATTAGTCAGGGCATGAATGTTGCTGGGAGAGGGCAGGAGATTGGGGCTGAAAGAAAAATGGATCAGCCATGATGAAATGGTAGAGTAGACTCGAAGGGCCAAATAGCCTAATTCTTTTCCTCTACGTTACAAGTAAAGATAATCTTTATCTTAAAATTTCAAAGGTGGCATTGGATGATTGAGGGTCAAAGTTTACATCCTCGGTTTGAAGGCTGTGCTGGAGGGTATGTAGTTTTAAACTCATCATTGAGTGTGATTTGGATCGCATAGGAGAGCTGTGGGTCATTGAGACAGACACATAAAGGGAGACCTCATTGTGAACTTTCAAAAAGGAATTGGGTACATTCTCAAAGAGGTAAACGTAGCCAGGGTGAGGCAATGGACATTTTAAAAATGGAGGACTAGCATTGGCATGTTGGGCTGAGTGGCCTTGGGACCTAAGGAGGCGCAATCCTACCAGAACTGTTGATTAAAAGCTGCGCAGTATTCTAACAATCTGGTGATCTCACCTTTCTACTTGACCCATTGACTGTTCATGACAAAGAAATGATTTATTCTTTGTAGTCCAGATGTTTAAAATTATGTGATTGTAAACGGAGTCAATCTGTCACTTGGAGCTCTGATGCAGCCCCTTTTCATCTTCTGAAAATCTTTATCAGTTGTTCATTAGACAGAAGTTGTTTGATGATGATTTCAACTGCATTATTCCTCTGCCAACTTTTTGGCATTTATCAATATGAGGAATAATCTGGCCAAGGAATTGAATGTTTAACAGACCTTGCAAATTAATCTCCCTCGACACCGTCCCATCACACACTCCCAGGACAGGGACAGCACGGGTTAGATACAGAGTGAAGCTCCCTCTACACCGTCCCATCACACACTCCCAGGACAGGGACAGCACGGGTTAGATACAGAGTGAAGCTCCCTCAACACCGTCCCATCACACACTCCCAGGACAGGGACAGCACGGGTTAGATATAGACTGAAGCTCCCTCTACACCATCCCATCACACACTCCCAGGACAGGGACAGCATGGGTTAGATATAGACTGAAGCTCCCTCTACACCATCCCATCACACACTCCCAGGACAGGGACAGCACGGGTTAGATACAGAGTGAAGCTCCCTCTACACCATCCCATCACACACTCCCAGGACAGGGACAGCATGGGTTAGATATAGACTGAAGCTCCCTCTACACCATCCCATCACACACTCCCAGGACAGGGACAGCACGGGTTAGATACAGAGTGAAGCTCCTACCATGCCAACCCATTGAACATTCCAGACCAGAGGAGTCCAAGTTTCACAGCTATGGAATAACATGAATTTGAAGACCTTCTCTGAGTGTTTGAACAGGCTGGTCCCAAGTTTTAACTGCATCTTAACCCCACATTCCTGATCTCTGGGCACCTGAGTGTGAAAATTGAGGTTCATGCTGGTGGAAATCTTACCATTGGTGCCAACTGGCTCACTGCATATCTTTCAGTTACTGCAGACGATGTAGACAATATCTTAATTTAAGAAATGTTGGTGGTGGTGGAGTCATGAAGCATAACAGAAAACAATCAGGCCCTTCAGCTCCTCTAGTCCATGCTGAACTCTCGACATCTGGACCATACCCCACCCATCCATGTACCTATTCAAACTTCTCTTAAATCATGCAGTCGAACCCACATCCACCATGTCTACTGGGCAGCTTGTTCCACACTCACACCACCCTCTGAGTGAAGAAGCTCCCCCTCACGTTCCTCTTAAATATTTCACCTCTCACCCTTAACCTTTGACCTCTCGTCTCACCCAACCTCACTGGATATAGATATTAACCCTGTCTATCTCATGTTTTATGTATTAATTTCATCTAACAATTAACCTGTCTGGTGTTTTAATAGAGTTATTTCAAAATAAAAAAAATTACTTACTGCCTGTATCACCGTTGGCGTTTAGGGCAGCAATGAAGGTCCTCCATCTCTGGCGGTGTTCAGGGCTCCTTCATCGTGTCAGTAGCTTCCTCTCGGTTTTCACTACCGTCAGTCATGCAAGTCCCGGGTGGAGACTCAGGAATACTGTCACACTCAGATGTAGAAGGACTCTTCATTGCTGTTTCTGGAACAGTTTTGTTTGACCAATCAGGATTGAGATGAACCCCTGAACCTGGAGGACCAGTGGACCACTGTTAGTCTGGTCTCTACCCTTTGACCTGTTTGGCGTGGGTGACCCTACCAAGAGCCAAAGCATAAAGCCCTGACCCCAGCCAACATCGCTTTTCTGGTCATTGAGTCAAGCAAGCCTCTAAACTACGGCAAGGTTGTGGTCCTCTTGGAGGTTAAAATAAAAAGGAGCAAGGAAAAAGGGCAACCAGTGCATAAGGGGCAAAAAAGAAAACAAAATGTGTTCGGGCCAGCAAAAACTTTCCCTCTGTACTGCCCTTTCAGACATTTCCAGGACAGAATCAGCAGTGATTGGTTGATTGGAGTCACTTGACTTCCATCAGCATGGGCAGCCATCTTGCAGGGGGTTGTTCCCAAACTGAAGGAGACCTCATTTGGCTGGTGGGAAGGAGAAGACGAGGCTTTGGCCCTGAAAAAAAATATCTCTATTTATAAGGTTGGTTTCTTTATACAAAGGAGTATTGTGGGGTGAGTGGTGTGAAGTAGCAGTGAGATCACAGGGGGGCTTGTACTTTCTCATACTTCTGAACACCAGTAAACCCCTCCGACTCCAACTCCCTGGCCCAGGATAGCTTCCTGGGTGAAGAGACCTTTCTCCAGCTGAAGTACTACAAAACAAAGAAAAGCCAGGCTTCTGTCTTCAACTATCTTCACCGCATACCCAACCCACACTCCTGCCTCTACCACCCCAACCATCTCCTCTCCAGAACCTTTCTATTTTTATTGCAATCATTTCAGCTAGGGGAGGGTGGAGATACGTCTCTACCAAAGCAGGTGTAAGGTGCTCCTTCCCTCCCTAAGTCTGCAGGTCACCCTTGGGCAAGTTTTAGCAGCTGCTTAGTCACCCCCCCCCCCACCTAATCAGGGTCACGCTAACCCATGGGAGCAGGTGGTGGATGGTCGTACGAGCAGCTGGTATATATCACAAATTCTGGTTATGTGACCACTGACACCAGGCAGACAATCTCTGAAGAGTATTGATCATGGCTGGGGTCCACCTGTCTTGTAAAGACACTGCCCAGAGGAAGGCAATGGCAAACCACTTCTGTAGAAAAAATTGCCAAGAACAATCATGGTCATGGAAAGACCATGATTATCCACATATCAACACAGCGCATAATGATGATGTTATACAACATGCAACATGATGGTAATGATGATGAGGTATCAACTCCATACCTCTCAAAGTTGTATCATGTTGACCTCTTTCACTCTAGGGATAAAAGTCCCAGTCTATCCAGTCTCTCTTGATGACCCTTTTCCTCTAACCAAGTAATATTCTGGGGGTTCGGCACGTTTTGTGTTCAGAGATGCTTTTCTGCACACCACTTTTTTTTTGTATAATTCTCTGCAATCTCTAGAGCAGGGTTTCCCCTGCTGGGGTCCACGGACCTCCCTTCAGTTAATGGTAGGTGTCCATGGTGTAAAAAGGTTAGGAACCCCTGCCTGGAGACTACTGTCCGTGAAAATCCCAGGAGAACATCAGTCTCTAAGATACTCCAACCACCCTGTCTGGCACCAACAATCAAAGTCGAGGTCGCTTGTATCTCATTTCTTCCCCTATTCTGCCGTTTGTGCTGAACAAAAGCTGAACCTCTTGACCATGTCTGAATGCTTTTATGTATTGAATTGCTGCGATGTGATTGGCTGATTAGATATTCGCATTAATGAGCAGGGGTACAAGTGTACCTAATAAGGTGGCCACTGAGTGTGTATTATCAACTTGGATGGAAATGCATGATGAGTAGGTTTGTGAATGAAACGGAAGTTGGTGGCTTTGTTGATCATGAAGAAAGTTATGATCTTTGAGTATGTCTTGGATACTATGGAGGGTATTACCCATGTTGGAGTTTTACAACTAATTTTACAATTCTTTGCTGCTTACTTTGATCCTGTGCAGTAGCCCACCCCCCCACCCATATCAGACAGTGATACATCCAGATAGAATGCTCTCCATGGTACATTTGTAGAAGTTTTTGTGTTTTTTAGGCGATAAACCAAATCTCCTCAAACTGCAAATGAAATATAGCCACTACCTTGCCTTCTTTACAGCTACGTCAATATAATGGGACCAGGTTAAATCTTCAGAAATATTGACACCCAGGAACTTGAAATTGCTCACTCTTTCCACTCCTGATCCCTCTATGAGGACTGGTTTGCCTTCCCTCATTTCACCCTTCCTGAAGTCCACAATCAGCTCTTTGGTCTTACTGACCAATCCTTCTGTAGCAGAAATTCAGGTGGAAAGTGGGGCAGGGCATTGGCAAATGGAATTTAATCCGAACAAGTGAGAGGTGATACTTCTCGGGAAGTCATTTCACACTAGTACCTCTTCCTAGAGATGCTGCCTGACCGGCTGTGTTCACCAGCAACTTTTATGTGTGTTGCTTGAAATTCCAGCATCGGCAGATTTCCTTGTGTTCACACTAGAACATGTAAGGTTAAAGGTATTATTGATCATCGATTTTTCAAACTTCCAGTAATTGCCCCCTCCTCTTCACCATTCTCATTCCCGTTTCCCTCTCTCACCATCTCTCCTTACCTGCCCATCACCTCCCTCTGGTGCTCCTCCCCCTTCCCTTTCTTCCATGGTCGTCTACCCTCTCCTATCAGATTCCCCCTTCTCCAGCCCTTGATCTCTTTCACCTATCACCTTCCCATCTCTTTACTTCACCTCCTTCCCTCTCCTGGTCTCTCCTCATCACCTATGACCTGTACTTCTACCTTCCCACCACCCCTCCCCCACTCTTGCTCTAACTTCTCGTCTTTTTTCTCCATCCTGATGAAGCGTCTTGGCCCGAAACGTTGACTGCTTACTCTTTTCCTTAAATGCTGCCTGGCCTGCTGAGTTCCTCCAGCATTTTGTCATAGTCATAGTCATAGTCATACTTTATTGATCCCGGGGGAAATTGGTTTTCATTACAGTTGCACCATAAATAATAAATAGTAATAAAACCGTAAATAGTTAAATAGTAATATGTAAATTATGCCAGGAAATAAGTCCAGGACCAGCCTATTGGCTCAGGGTGTCTGACCCTCCAAGGGAGGAGTTGTAAAGTTTGATGGCCACAGGCAGGAATGACTTCCTATGACGCTCTGTGTTGCATCTCAGTGGAATGAGCCTCTGGCTGAATGTACTCCTGTGTCCACCCAGTACATTATGTAGTGGATGGGAGACATTGTCCAAGATGGCATGCAACTTAGACAGCATCCTCTTTTCAGACACCACCGTGAGAGAGTCCAGTTCCATCCCCACAACATCACTGGCCTTACGAATGAGTTTGTTGATTCTGTTGGTGTCTGCTACCCTCAGCCTGCTGCCCCAGCACACAACAGCAGACATGATAGCACTGGCCACCACAGACTCGTAGAACATCCTCAACATCGTCCGGCTGTGTGTTGTTATAGATTTATTTGTCATATACACATGGAAAGATAGACAAATAGTCTGCTGTGAGTCAACAATAGATATTTACATTAATGAGGAGGTGGGTACCTAATAAAGTGGACACCGAGCATATATGTCATGCTAATCTCCCTTATGATACAACTCCTAATTCTTTCTGCTAGCTACCCCCTGAATGCACTTAATGCAACTCTCTCTGGCCAATTTTCTCTTTAGTTCTCACTGAATCTAATTCTCTCATAAAAGTTTCCGTTGCATCCCCTTGCAATGCCTTGGGCAGTGAGCCCCAGATTGTAATTTGACTTGCTTCAAAGAAGGTCATCTTTGGTTCTTTTGCATGAAGTCCACGGGCCCCTGCTGGTAGAAGCATTGATTTCCTCTGCAAGAGCCCCTTTCTGCTCTACCTCTCTGCAAGGTTAAGTAACCAGCTGGTGTTCACAATTAAACCTTAAACGTGAAGCGCGAGCGCTGGGAAGACCTGACGGCCAATTGCATGGCTCAGAGGGGGGAACGAAAACGCCGATTTATTCTTTGAAGCAGCGAAGTTACAGCAGAGAAGAGGCTGTCCAATGTTAGGCAGGCTTCTCTTTAATTCTCATCACTGTTATTTTATATTCCTTTCTCCTTGCCCCACTTCATGCGAGAAGGGTGAGAGGTGATTTGATAGATGATAAGAGGCATAGGTAGAGACTTTCTCCCAGGGCAGAAGCAGCTAATACAAGGAGGCGTGAATTTAAGGTGATTGGAGGAAAGTATAAGTGGCGGGGGGGTATTCTTTACACAGAGAGAGGTGGGTGAGTGGAACACCCTGTCAGACGTGGTGCATTAGGGGCATTTAAACTCTTCGATACACACACATGGACGACAGAAAAATGAAAGGTTATGTCAGAGGGAAATTAAAAATGCAAACACGAGGAAATCTGCAGATGCTGGAATTTCAAGCAACACACATAAAAATTGCTGGTGAACGCAGCAGGCCAGGCAGCATCTCTAGGAAGACGTACAGTCGACGTTTCGGGCCGAGACCCTTCAAGACTAACTGAAGGAAGAGCTAGTAAGAGATTATTACTAGATCTCTTACTAGCCCTTCCTTCAGTTAGTCCTGACGAAGGGTGTCGGCCCGAAACGTCGACTGTACCTCTTCCTATAGATGCTGCCTGGCCTGCTGCGTTCACCAGCAATTTTTTATGTGTGTATTAAGAGGGAAGTGTTAGATTTATCTTAGAGTAGGTTACAAGGTCAGTACAATATCGTGGGCTGAAGGGCCTGTACTGTGCTCTAATGTTCTTTGTTCTATGTCCTGTTACACCTGTACACTTCAGCTCAGCCTCTTCCTGCGAGGGAGTGCTCCACAATCCTGCCACTCCTTTGGGGTTTCTCTTGAATCCCCGAGTGGATCTATAAAGGTATCAGGATCAGAAAGTCACCCACTCGGCCCATCAAACCTGCTCTGCCTTTGGGTAACATCCTTGTGGATCTGTCCCTGGTTTCAGCCCTGTTCCCACGACGCTTGACATCTCCACAACCCAAAAAAATCTCTCTGCTTCCTCCTTCGATATCTTCAGTCTCCACCTCCATTGGCTCTCTCTGAAGAAGAGAATCCCAGAGATTCTTGACTCGCCGGCAGAGAAAAAATTCCTACTCATCTCCGCCTGGTACTTACTCCGAAATTCTGCTCCTAGTTCTCGATTCACGTGCACATGCCGATCCCAGCAGGCACTGTCTCCCAGTGTTCATGTGAAGTGTGAACTTGGGTGGCACAACAGCATAGCCGTTAGTTTAACACTAATAGAGTGCCAGCAACCTGGGTTTAATTCCCGCCGCTGTCTGTAAAGAGTTTGCAAGTTCTCCCTGTTACCATGTGGGTTTCCTTGGGTTGCTCTGTTTTCCTCCCATACTCCAAAAATGTACGGATTGGGAGATTAACTGGTCACATTAGCATAATTGGACAGCATGGGCTCATTGGGCCAGAAGGGCCTGTTATCAAGCTATATTTCTAAAAAATAAAATAATATCTTCTGTCATAAAGATCAAGGAGTTTTCCAAATGCTCTACCCACTATTCAATCCACTACAGTGTCAGCGAGAATTCAACAGCTAATGTTGGTATTGGTTTATTACTGTCAGGCGTACCAAGATACAGCGAGAAGCAGTTTTCTAAACTATTCATACAGATTATTTTGCAACATTACTACAGCGAGAATAATCCCTTCCCATGAAGGTCGAGAGGGACACCATTCCGACCGGGTATCGGTGAAAGTCGTGGCACAGGCAAACACGTGGCATACCAAAGAATTCCTAGAGGCGCGGCTTTCCGCGAACAATTCTGTAAACGGACACGTAGACCTCGAACCCGTTTATGAGCCGATGCGGGCAAAATTCCAGTCCACAGCGCCCAAAGTTCACCACACAACCAATCAGCCACGCGATTTCCATCCCACGTCACCACAAAGTTTCGGAAATGATGACCAATCAGCTGATTGATAAGTACATAAAGGCCAAGCATTCGGAGGACACTCCACAATTAACAGCGCACGGACGACGTCTCCTCGTACGGTGATGAAACGTTTGAAAGTAAATTGCCAAGTTCGGAGAACAACTCAACCCAAGCATAAACAATAAGAGAATGTAGAATATAGTATTATCAGTTACAGAGAAAATGCAGAGCGGGTAGACAAATTATCTGCAAGCAAAGGGCTTGAATGCAAGAAATGAAACCAACACACCCAGTATGGCCGACCAGGCAGACAAGTTGTGGGCGTGCTGTTGGGTTTGGCTGGCATAATGCACCAGTCAGCAGCGGGAATTGGAAAGGGTCTCCTGTCTATAAGACCATAAGATGTAGGAGGAGAATTAGGCCATGTGGTCCATCGAGACTGCTTCACCATTTCATCATGGTTGATCCATTCTCCCTCTCTGCTGCAGTCTCCTATTCCTCCATGCCCCGACGAATCAAGAATCGATCAACCTCTGCTTTAAAGATACTCAATGGCTTGTGGCAACGAATTCCACAGAGTCACAACTCTCTGACTAAAGGTGCCTCTTATAAACTTCTATCATGCCCAAAATAAAACAGCCTTTGGGGGTCGTACGAGGGCACAGGGGTTAGCGTATCACCGTTTCAACGCCAGCCACCCAGGATCAGCGATCAATTCCTGCCGCTGCCCGTAAGAAGCCTGTATCTTCTCCCCGTGACCACGAAGGCTTCCTAGTGACGGTGTTGCACTGGTTTCTTCACACATCCCAAAGACGTATGGGCTCGTGGGTTAATCAGACACATGGGTGTAATCGGGTGGCGCGGGTTCATTGAGACAGAGGGGCCTGTTACCGTGTTGTGTCTCTAAACTAACAAAAATCTAAACAGCTGCAGTGTGAGCATGAGAGTGTGCTGTTGCCAGCAATGTCTTCCTGCTGTTCCATCAGGAGCTGGGTGGGCGAGCGGCTTGTAGCCTTTGAGTATCTGAACGGATAAAGTGACAAAGTTGTCCGAGGGAACGTGAGAGTGGCAGGGTTTTATTCATAGGGGACTAAGGGAGGCATGAGTCACCATGAGGGACATAAATGGGGTGGATGCACACAGTCTTTATCCCAGGGAAGGGAACCTCAAAAATAGAGGGCATAGTTGTAATGTGAAAGGTGATTAGTTTAAAAGGGAGCTGAGGGGAAAGTTCTTCCCACCGAAGGGGTTTTAAGTGGAACAAACTGCCAGGGAAGGTGGCTGAGGCAGGTACAATAACAACAGTTACAAGACATATGAAGAATTATATGGGTGTTTCCGATAGTGGGAGATTCTAGGACCAGAGGGCACAGCCTCAGAATACAAGGACGCCCCTTTAAAACAGAGATGAGGGAGGACCACCCCGTCTGCAAATGGAGTAGCAGTAATTTTGTGCTGCTCTTAGTTTTCTTTCTCTCCCCCTAGTTTAAACTTTGAATTTAAAATTTTTAGTTGCTGCTTCTTGAGGGGGAACAATATGTCTATGTCTATGAGAAGTGGGAAGAATTTACCTGAACCTAGTGATAAAGGTAATGGGAAAGGAAAGGTGCAAAAGGAAAGATCTGATGAAATGCCATCGTGGGCTGAAGATATCGTTTGGACACTGAATTCAATTAAGGATCAGAATGGATCAATTAAAGACCAACTGGAAAAGAATAGTAATGAAATGAAGTCATTTCTGGGAAAACTTAAAGATCTGGAAACTCAAGTTATTACACATGAAGAGGAATTGAAGATAGATAAGCAAAAGTTGTCTGAAGCTACAACACGTTTGGAAAGATATCAAAACAGAGATAAGGAGGAATTTTTTCAGCCAGAGTAAGGTGAATCTGTGGGATTCGTTGCCACGGACAGGTGGCGGGCAAGTCGTTGGGTATATATAAAGCGGAGGTTGACAGGTTCCTGATTAGTCAGGGTATCAAAGGTTATGGGGCTAAGGCAGGAGATAGTAGAGCAGTCTCGATGGGCTGAGTGGCCTAATTCTGCTTCAATGTCTTATGGTCTTATGCATAGGAAGCATGGTGTACTGCAAAAGGTGAAAGATGTAAAAGGGAACCTGAGGGACAAGTTCTTCAAACAGATGGTGTTGCACATGGAACAGGTGGTCAGAAAAAGTAGTTGAGGCAGGGATGGTAACAACGTTCAAGTAAAAACATTTGGATAAGTACAGCATATGGATGAGGAGATTAGGAGGAAATTGTGCAACACAGGCAAATGGGACCAGCTTAAGTGGCCACCTAGGTCGGCATGGACAAGTTGGGCCGATGGGCCTTTTACTCAAACATGAGGAAATCTGCAGATGCTGGAATTTCAAGCAGCACACATAAAAGTTGCTGGTGATCACAGCAGGCCAGGCAGCGTCTCTAGGAAGAGGTACAGTCGACGTTTCGGGCCGAGACCCTCCGTCAGGACTAACTGAAAGAAGAGCTAGTAAGAGATGCAGGCTTGAAGGGCCGAATGGCCTACTCCTGCACCTATTTTGTATGTTTCTATAAGATTTGAAAGTGGGAGGGGGAGGGGGAGATCCAAAACGATAGGAGAAGACAGGAGGGGGAGGGATGGAGCCAAGAGCTGGACAGGTGATTGGCAAAAGGGATATGAGAGGATCATGGGACAGGAGGCCCAGGGAGAAAGAAAAGGGGAGGGGGAGAAAACCCCAGAGGATGGGCAAGGGGTATAGTCAGAGGGACAGAGGGAGAAAAAGGAGAGCGAGAAAAAGAATGTGTGTATATAAATAAATAATAGATGGGGTACGAGGGGGAGGTGGAGCATTAGCGGAAGTTTGAGAAGTCAATGTTCATGCCATCAGGTTGGAGGCTACCCAGGTGGAATATAAGGTGTTCCTCCAACCTGAGAGCTGCCTTTTACTCTGCTCTTTCACTCCATGACTCCATCCTGTATGTCCACCCAATCAGTTGATGCCATGCTCCCTTCTCGCTGCTGTCATCAGGTAGAAGGTACAAGGGCCTCAGGACTCGCACCACCAGGTTCAGGAACAGTTACTACCCCTCAACCGTCAGGCTCTTGAAAGAAAGGGGATAACTACACTCACTTGCCCATCCACTGAGATGCTCCCACAACCAATGATCACACTTTAAGGACTCTTTATCTCGTGTTCTCGTTATTTATTGTTATTTATATTTGCATTTGTACAGTTTGTTGTCTTCTGGACTCTGGTTGATCTTTCATCGATGCTGTTATAGTTACTATTCTATAGATTTTCTGATTATGCCTACCGGAATATGAATCTCAGTGCTGTATGTGGTGACATATGTATATGCACTTTGATGTTAAATTCACTTTGAGTTTGAATATTCAAATTTGTGGATTAGAATCAGGTTTATATCACTGGGATATGTCTTGGCTTGATACTGATAGCCTCCTGTTAGAATCAAACAATGCAGAACGGAGAAATCAGAGCAACAACTTTCAGAGTACAAAAGGCCTTTGCTGTTTATTCTTTACAAGAATCCCAAGGACAATGTGCAAAGTGAGAAGGGAAGTTTCCAATGGCCTCACAAACGAGACAGCTCGGTGCTTTGTTAGGCAGGGACAGGCAGGGATTAATATGGGCAATTCTTTACTTGTGAAAAGAGAGGCACAGAATCACTCAACAGAAGCAGTTTTCATTCTCTTACCACAGTGCTCAGTGAGTCCCTTCAGCCCATCAAGATCATGTCAGCTCCTGTCAGAGCAATTAACTTCCCATTCTGATCACCTCTCCCCCCTTCTCTTTACCTCACCTGCTGATCGCAATAAATATCTGTTTCTTGCTATTTATTTCTATTTACATCTGAAGTTTGTTGTTCATTGATCCTGTTTAGAGTTAATGTTCTATAGATTTGTTAAGTATGCCCACAGGAAAAAGAATCTCAGGGTCATATGTGGTGACATATATGTACTCTGATAATAAAATTTACTTTGAACTTTTTGAACTTTGAGAATCAGGTTTAATATCACCAGCATATGATAAATATAGAAAAATGATTGGAGCAAGTATTTACATATGTATATTAAATAGTTAAATTAAAATAAGTCACGCAAAAACAGAAGTTTTAAAAAATGGTGAGGTAGTGTCATGGGTTCAATATCCATTCAGAAATTGGATGGTAGAGGGGAAGAAGCTGTTCCTGAATCGTTGCCTGTGTGCCTTCAGGCTCCTGTACCTCCTTCCTGATGGTAGTAATGGGAAGAGGGCATATCCTGGGTGATGGGGGTCCTTAATGATGGATGCTGCCTTTTTGAGGCATCGCTCCATGAAGGTGTCCTGGATACTACAGAGGGCAGTGTCCATGTAGTGTCCCGTAGCTTCTTTCGATCCTGTGCAGTAGCACCCCTGCCCTGCTATACGAGACAGTGATGCAGCTGATCAGAAAGCTGTCTAAGGTACATCGGTAGATGTTTTTGAGTACTCACCTTCCTCTTAGTCCCCCACTCTTTCCCTTTCTCCCATGATCCACTCTCCTCTCCTATCAAATTCCTCCTTCTTCAGTCTATTACCTTTTCCAGCTATCACCTCCCCGATTATCACTTCATCACCCACCCTCCCCTACCCACCTAACCTCCCCTAAACTGAACATTCCTAATCTGCTTCAATGACTTTGTGGTTTGATGTTTTGTAATGTTTTTGCTGTTTGCACAATTTGTGTTTTTTTTTGCATGTTGAGGGTTTGACGCTTTACTTTGAACAGGTTCCATGGTGTTTCTTTGTTTTGTGACCATCTGTGGGAAGACAAATCTCAGAGTTGTATACTGCGTACATAACATGATGATGGGGTGGCACGTGGCTTAGCGGTTAGCCCAGCACCTTACAGAACCAGCGACCCGGGTTCAATTCCCGCCCTTGCCTGTAAGGAGTTTGTATGTTCTCCTCATGATCTCCAAGTGCTCTGGCTTCCTCCCGCAGTCCCGAGATGTACTAGTTGGTAGGTTAATTGGTCGTTGTGATTAGGCTAGGATTAAATTGGGGGTTGCTGGGCTGGAAGGGTCTATTCCAAGTGTAGCTCACTAAGTAAATAAATATAATAAATGGACTTTGAATGTTTAAATACCCCTGGCTTCTCCGATCACCTGCCAGCTTATACTCCTTTGCCTCACCCCACACTTTCTCCTTCCCTTCCAGCTCTGATGAAGGTTAAAGGTTAAAGTCTGTCCCAAGCCTTACAGGCCCATCAGGCCGGTGCTTATGCCTGTTTCGGTGGCGTGAAGCGACTGAGAGTACGAGACCCCCCCCCCCCCCCGGATAGGACACCAGTCTATTGCAAGGTTAACCCCCAGAATTTTGGTGGTACCCATTTTCAGCTGGGTGGACTGGAGCAGTGCGTGGTTAAGTGCCTTGCTCAAGGACACAACATGTTGCCTCGGCTGGGGCTTGAACTCACAACCTTCAGGCCGCTAGTCCAACGCCTTAACCACTTGGCCACGCGCCACAGCCTGATGAAGGGTCTCGGCCTTTATTCCTTTCCACAGACGCTGCCTGACCTGCTGAGTTCCTCCAGCATTTTGTGTGTGTGTTCCTCCAGAAATTGAATTCTTTTATTATGGAGGTGCAGTGAAAAGCTTGTCTTGCAGATCGATTCATTACAGTGCCTGGATGTAGAACAATGTAAGACAATAACAGAAATGCAGAATAAAGATTAAAGCCTGCCTCATATACAGCTAGGGTGCTCAAGACTTTTGCACAGGACTGTATTTGTCAACGTGGAGCAGAGAGCCAGTTTGTAAATCTGGGGAATCACGAGGGTGGAGTGCCACGGGAGGGGTGAGGGACAGGTGACAGACAAGGAGTGCCAGGGTCTGGGGGTGTCGTGGGTGTGGACACACCCAGTCCTGAGACACCAGGCAAGGTCATTTGATTCCAAACAATCGGTTTATTGATCATTACAGAATGTCTCTCTGGTGCTTCCCGCTCTCTCTCCTCTCCCTTCCCCCTTTCCCAACCGTGATTCCCCTCTCCCTGCCCCCTTCCCACTCTCAGTCCACAATAGAGACCCAGATCAGAATCAGGTTTATCATCACTCACAAATGTCATGAAATTTGTTTTTTCCTGTGGCAGCAGTACAGTGCAATAAATAAAATTACTACAGTACTGTGCAAAAGTCTTAGGTACCCTTGCTGTTTGCATGCGCCTAAGACTTTTGCAGTTCTGTAAATCCAGACATCAAAACATACAGTGAGATGTGCTGTTTGCATTATCAACCAACACAGTCTGAATATGAGCCGGGGGCAGCCTGCAAGTGTGGCTACACCTCCAGTGCCAACATAACGTGCCCATATCTCACTGACCCTTACCGATCCGTTCATCTTTGGAATGCGGGAGGAAATCAGAGCCCACAGAGGAAACCCGCGCGGACATGGGGAGAACGTACAAACTGCTGACAGGCAGCGGCTCCGATTACTGGTTGCTCGCATTGTAAAGCTACCGTGCCCCCAAATAAAATGTGGCAGCTACCGAGAAAGAGCAGTGCCAGTAGACGATTCCACCAGTCCCATTCTCTTTCCTTGTCGAGGGTCATTCGGCAGTAAAACTGGCCGATCGGCCCACCCAGTCCATGCTGACCACAGAGCACCATTTAGATCAGGTTAAACCGAGATTATTGTCCCGTGAGCAAGTATGGTAAGGTACAGGTGCAGTGGAAACCTTGCCTGTAGCAAAACCGCGGACAGTAAGATACACTATACATAAATCAAACCTAAAGCAATGGTGCTGAAAAACTAATTCACACCTTTATATCGAATTGAATTGACTTTACTACTTACATCCTTCATATACATGAGGAGTAAAATTCCTTATGTTACGTCACTGTCTAAATGTGCAATTATAGTAACTTATAATAAATAGTATGTACAACAGAACAGTCAATATAACATAGAAATACAGTTGTATCAGCATGAATTAATCAGTCTGATGGCCTGGTGGAAGAAGCTGTCCCGGAGCCTTTTGGTCCTGGCTTTTATGCTGCAGTACCGTTTCCCAGATAGTAGCTGCTGGAACAGTTTGTGGTTGGGGTGACTCGGGTCTCCAATGATCGTTCGGGTCCTTTTCACACACCTGTCTTTGTAAGTGTCCTGAGTAGTGGGAAGTTCACATCTACAGATGTGCTGGGATGTCCACACCACTCTCTGCAGAGCCCTGTGATTGAGGGAAGTACAGTTCCCATACCAGGCAGTGATGCAGCCAGTCAGGATGCTCTCAACTGTGCCCCTATAGAAAGTCCTTAGGATTTGGGGGACCATATCAAACTTCCTCAATGGTCTGAGGTGAAAGAGGCGCTGTTGTGCTTTTTTCACCACACAGCCAGTAGTACAGACCACGTGAGATCCTCGGTGATGTTTATGCTGAGGAACTTAATGCTGTTCACCCTCTCAGCCCCAGATCTATTGATGTTAATAGGGGTTAGCCCGTCTCCATTCATCCTGTAGTCCACAACCAGCTCCTTTGTTTTTGTGAAATTGAGGGTGAGGTTGTTTTCTTGACACCACTGTGTTGGAAATAGATGAGATTACTGCAATGCACTTTTTACTGGCCTTCCAAAGCAATATATTGATAATCCTCGAACACAAGGAAATCTGCAGATGCTAGAATTTCAAGCAACGCACGTAAAAGTTGCTGGTGAATGCAGCAGGACAGGCAGCATCTCTAGGAAGAGGTACAGTCGACGTTTCGGGCCGGACAAGCGTAGGTGTTCAGCGAAATGATCTCCCAGTCTGCGTCGAGTCTCGCCAGTATATAGAAGGCCACATCGGGAGCACCGGACATCTCAGTTGACACTTTTAAACACCAGCTCAAAGCCTATATATTTAACTTTGCTTTTGGCTAGCATCTTTTTGTCTTTTGTGTTCACATTTATTTTTATTTTTTATTTTGTCTTCATATTTCTACTTTTATCCCTTTGTGTGTGTTGTTCGTCCATCGTTGACGTCGAAGAGGACCTCGACACCATTTGATGGTATCGAGACGAGTGCGTGATTTGGATTTAAGTGAGGGAGAGTTGCGCAGCGTCAGCCTCACTCTCTCTTCCCAATTCCCATCTGGATCCAGTGGAAAGACAGAGTCGAGACGGCTGGAGATGGGACTAGGCGCAGTGGATGACCAGGACGTCTTCTGTGTCTTGTCCTGCTCTACACGTTCCATGACGCTTGCAGAGACTGCCTTCTTGACCGTTGGACCTTCCATTGGTCTCGTCCGCTCAATCCGCCGGAGTCTGTCTTCACATGCTGGGATAGACAACTCCCTATCTCACCGAGGGTTTGAGACCCGTCGGCTACCCTCGCCTGGTTTAGCCGGCTTGTCGAAGCCGTGTGGCCGCTGTCGCATGCAAACAGCTACGGGGAGCCACAGGTGAGAGCTGAGTGCCTCTCATATTCCATTGTAAAACACTTTGAAGTACATCATCTGAATGAAAAGTGCTCTATAAATAATAGTTATTATTATGATTTATGATTATGATTACGAGGACACGCAGTCCTCTTTTATTGTCATTTAGTAATGCATGCATTAAGAAATGATACAATGTTTCTCCAGAATGATATCACAGAAACACAAGAGAAACCAACTTAAAAACTAACAAAAAACACATAATTATAACATATAGTTACAACAGTGCAAAGCAATACCGTAATTTGATCAGAACAGACCATGGCACGGTAAAAGTCTCAAAGTCTCTCGAAAGTCCCATCATCTCATGCAGACGGTGAACCTCCAGCGCCGCAAACTTGCCGATGCAGCATCCTGGAAGCATCCGACCACAGCCCGACTCCGAGTCCGTCCGAAAACTCTGAGCCTCTGACCAGACCTCCGACACCGAGCACCGAGCACGATCTCCGCCGAGCACTTCGACCCCGGCCCCGGCAACAGGCAATAGGCAAAGCCGAGGATTTGGGGCCTTCCCCTCCAGAGATTCTCGATCGCACAGTAGCAGTGGCAGCGAACCGGGCATCTCAGAAGTTACTCCAGGTGTTCCCCCGTGCTTCTCACAGCTGTCTCCATCAAATCAGGATTGTGCACGGCCCCCTAGTTACACATAATCGATATTCATTTGGAACGGCTGCGCGCGCTGCGTCGCACCACCATCTTCTCCTCCCTCCTATTATTAATTAATTTATTATTATTATTAAAAGACAGAGAAAAAACTGCAGAAGTAAATATAAGACCATAAGATATAGGAGCAGAATTAGGCCATTTGGCCCATCGAGTCTGCTCCACCATTTCATCATGGCCGATCTGTTTGCCCTCTCAGCCCCAGATAAGACCATAAGATACAGGATCAGCCTTAGGCCATTTGGCCCATCGAGTCTGCTCTGCCATTTCAATACTAGTGCAAAAATGCTCAGGCAAATCCATAGTAGTGCGGGAGGTGGTCTGTAGTGTTCCATTGCTGAGGTGTGGTTAGTGTTGTGCAATTTATATATAACTTATGTTTAATTTGTGTTTTTTTTGTGAGGGCTGCTTATCTGCTGTGATGTGCCTGTGGTGCTGCTGCCTGGCCTGCTGAGTTCCTCCAGCGTTTTGTGTGTGCTTGCCCGAGGGCAGGAAAACGAGTCACTTGACAATCGAAGCGGACTTGTCAGGCCGAAGGGCCTGTTTCCGTGCTGTAGTTTTCTCTGAGTCTGTGGGTCCACACAGACAACAGCAGCAGTCAGGATCAAACCCAGGCCTGGAGTTTGGTCACCAGACTCCCTGTCGTGTCCAGCTGAAGGGAAAGAGAATTCCCTTTGTGAGCTACACACATCAAAGTTGCTGGTGAACGCAGCAGGCCAGGCAGCATCTCTAGGAAGAGGTACAGTCGACGTTTCGGGCCGAGACCCTTCGTCAGGACTAACTGAAGGAAGAGCTAGTAAGAGATTTGAAAGTTGGAGGGGGAGGGGGAGATCCAAAATGATAGGAGAAGACAGGAGGGGGAGGGATGGAGCCAAGAGCTGGACAGGTGATAGGCAAAAGGGATATGAGAGGATCATGGGACAGGAGGCCCAGGGAGAAAGAAAAGGGGGAGGGGGGAAGCCCAGAGGATGGGCAAGGGGTATAGTGAGAGGGACAGAGGGAGAAAAAGGAGAGAGAGAAAAAGAATGTGTGTATATAAATAAATAACAGATGGGGTACGAGTGGGAGGTGGGGCATTAGTGGAAGTTAGAGAAGTCAATGTTTATGCCACCAGCAACTTTGATGTGTGTTGCTTGAATTTCCAGCATCTGCAGAATTCCTCGTGTTTCCCTCTGGGAGCTATCTTCAGCAGTCAGGAGAGGCACAGGTAGAGTGGACAGTCTGTAACCTTTTCACAAGGTTGAACTGCCTAGGGCAGGGGTTTACAACCTGGGGACGACGGACCCCTTGCATAAAAACGTCTGGGACCCCCGGTTCAGAACATGCACAATCTCTCGTGTTTAACATTCCAACTGTTCAAGTTCGTTTGATTTCCGTTCAGCCATACATGAACATGCACGGATATAGTCGAACAAGACTGCTCGCAAAGTTAGTCCAGCTTCTCCTGACCTCCTCCTGTGCTGTCTGATTGTCAGCGCAGTGCCTGGGATATGCAGCGACAAGCTGGGACTAAACATTGGAATGGGAATTGGTTTAATATTGCCCAGTGTTCCGAGATCTAGTGAAAAGCTCATTCTGCAAACACTTCAGAGTCAGAATCGGGTTTAATATCGCCGGCATGTGTCGTGAAATTTGTTAACTTTGCCGCAGCAGTACAATGCAATGTATGGTAAATAACAGAAAAAAACCTGAATTGCAGCAAGTATATGTAAGTGTATTAAATAGTTGAATTTAAAAAACTAGTGCAAGAAACAAAAAAGTAGTGAGGTAGAAATCAATTCAGAAATGGATGGTAGAGGGGAAGAAGCTGTTCCTGAATTGTTGAGTGTGTGTCTTCAGGCTTCTGTACCTCCTTCCTGATGGTAGCGATGAGAAGAGGGCATGTCCTGGGTGATGGGGGTCCTTAATGATGGACGCTGCCTTTCTGAGGCATCGCTCCTTGAAGATGTCCTGGATACTACGGAGGCTGGTGCCCGTGATGGAGCTGACTGAGCTCACAACTCTCTGCAGCTCGCTTCGATTCTGTGCAGAAGCCCCTCCCCACCACACTAGACGTTGGTGCAGACTGTCAGAATCATTACACACAATTCATACAGTTCATTACACACAATTCATTGAGGTAGAGAAAGGTGAAACAATAACAGAATGCAGAATAAATTATATCAGCTACAAAATGCAGCGCGAGTAGACGATGCCAGTGACCTTGTGGAGATGGAACTGGACTCTCTGACGGTGGTGTCTGAAAAGAGGATGCTGTCCAAGTTGCATGCCATCTTGGACAATGTCTCCCATCCACTACATAATGTACTGGTTCGGCACAGGAGTACATTCAGCCAGAGACTCATTCCACCGAGATGCAGCACAGAGTGTCATAGGAAGTCATTCCTGCCTGTGGCCATCAAACTTTACAACTCCTCCCTTGGAGGGTCAGGCACCCTGAGCCAGTAGGCTGGTCCTGGACTTATTTCCTGGCATAATTTACATATTACTATTTAATTATTTATGGTTTTATTACTACTTAATTATTTATGGTGCAACTGTAACGAAAACCAATTTCCCCCGGGATCAGTAAAGTATGACTATGACTATGACAAGGTGCAAGATCACAATGTGATTGTATTAGGGAACCATTCGGTAGTCTTATAACTAGGTTCAAAGTAAATTTTATTATCAAAGTACGTATAGGTGTATGTCACAAATACAACCCTGAAATTCATTTTCCTGCTGGCAGACTCTATAGATTTATAGCAAGAACTATAACTACAACAGGAACAATGAAAGATCAACCAGAGTGCAGAAGACAACAAACTGTGCAAATGGAAATATAAATAAATAGTAATAAATAATGAAAACATGGGATAATGAGATAAAGAGTCCTTAAATTGAGTTAATTGGTTGTGAGAACATCTCAATGAATGGGCAAGAGAGTGTAATTAACCTCTTTATTCAAGAGCCTGATGGTTGGGGGGTAGTAACTGTTCCTGAACCTGGTGGTGTGAGTCCTGAGGCTCCTGTAGCTTCTGCCTGATGGCAGCAGTGAGAAGAGAGCATATCCTGGGTGGTAGGGGTCCCTGATGATGGATGCTGATTTCCTACGACAGCGTTTCATGTTGATGTGCTCAGTGGATGGGAGGGATTTACCCGTGAAGATCTGGGCCAAATCGATTACCTTTTTCTGTTCAAAGGCATTGGTGTTTCTGTACCAGGCCATGATGCAGTCAGTCAGTACACTCTCCACCACACATCTATAGAAGCTTGTACACACGAGGAAATCTGCAGATGCTGGAATTTCAAGCAACACACATCAAAGTTGCTGGTGAACGCAGCAGGCCAGGCAGCATCTCTAGGAAGAGGTACAGTCAATGGTTCAGGCCGAGACCCTTCGTCAGGACTAACTGAAAGAAGAGCTAGTAAGAGATGTCAAAAAGTTGAAGAGCTGAAGAAGTTGAAAAGTTTTAGATGTCGTGCTGGATCTCTGCAGATTCCTAAGGAAGCAGAGGTCCTGCTGTGCTTTATTTGCTATTGCACTTAATGCTGGGTCCAGGACAGATCCTCTGAAGCAGTAGAAGCTGTTCTTAAGCTTGGTGGTACATGCTTAGAGGCCTTTGTATCTTCTGCCTTATGGGAGGGGAGAGAAGAGAGAATGTCTGGGGTGAGAGAATGTCTTTGCTGAAACTGTGGGAATTATAGACAGAGTTCAGAGAGGGGAGGATGGTTTCAGAGAGGGGAGGATGGTTTCCGTGATGTGCTGAGCTGTCCTCGACTCTGCAGTTTCTGCAGTCACGGGCAGAACAGTTGCCAGACCAAGCCATGACCAGTCCAGAGAGGATTACCCCACAATCTAACATTAAACTGTCGACTGCCTGCCAACTGTCTTACTGTGTTTAATTTAGGCATTACTCTTGAGAACAAGCATGAATTAAATTAAAAATAGCAAATTAAGCACTATTTTAAGTCACATATTAAAATATGTCCCTACTGAGGACTGTGAGAATGGCTGAGAGGATCATAGTAGTCATAGTCATAGTCATACTTTATTGATCCCGGGGGAAACTGGTTTTTGTTACAGTTGCACCATAAATAATAAATAGTAATAGAACCATAAATAGTTAAATAATAATATGTAAATTATGCCAGGAAATAAGTCCAGGACCAGCCTATTGGCTCAGGGTGTCTGTCCCTCCAAGGGAGGAGTTGTAAAGTTTGATGGCCACAAGCAGGAATAACTTCCCATGACGCTCTGTGTTGCATCTCGGTTTAATGAGTCTCTGGCTGAATGTACTCCTGTGCCCACCCAGTACATTATGTAGTGGATGGGAGACATTGTCCAAGATGGCATGCAACTTGGACAGCATCCTCTTTTCTGACACCACCATCAGAGAGTCCAGTTCCATCCCCACAACATCACTGGCCTTACGAATGAGTTTGTTGATTCTGTTGGTGTCTGCTACCCTCAGCCTGCTGCCCCAGCACACAACAGCAAACATGATCGCACTGGCCACCACAGACTCGTAGAACATCCTCAGCATCATCTGGCAGATGTTAAAGGACCTCAGTCTCCTCAGACTCCTCATAGGGGTCTCCCTACCATCCATCGGGGACATTTATCAGGAGCGCTGCGTACGCAGGGCCCTTAGTATTATCAAGGATCCCACCCATCCATCCAGCATCCTCTTTGACTTTCTACCATCAGGCAGGAGACTCCGATGCACAAAGACAAGAACGGTCAGGATGGGGAAATAGTTACCAGTTAATTTGCACTGTACCCTGCAATATTTAATTTATGCACTTTACTTTGTTTATCTAAGAAAATTCATTTGTAGATTTAATTCTTACTTTCCTAAGTTATTTTGTGTTATGTGTACTACGGTGCTTTACACCCTGGTTCGGAGAAACGCTATCTCGTTTTACGGTATACATGTATATAGTTAAGTGACAATAAACTTGACTTATTTTATAATTTGCAGGTCTATCTGTAAATTATGTTTCTTATCTTATTTTAAATGCAGCGAAAACATCAAATCGTTGAATAGAAGTTAATTTCATGCATATTACTTAAAGAAAGTCAATGTGCAGTCAGTAACTGGAGTCACAAGAGATTGTGCAGATGCTGGAATCTGGCAGTGTACACAAACTGCTGGAGGAACTCAGCAGGTCAGAACAGAAGATACAGAGCAGAATTAGGCCACTTGGCCCATCGAGTCTGCTCTACCATTTCAGTATCAGGATCAGGTTCATCATGCTGATCCATTTTCCTCTCTGACCCAGTCTCCTGCCTTCCCCACACCCCCACCCCACTGTATCCCTTCTTGCCCTGACTAATTTTCCTCTTATGGCTGATCCACTTCTTCTCCCGCCTTCTCCCCGTAATCCTTCATGCCCTGACTAATCAAGAATCTATCAGCCTCTGCCTTAAATATACCCGGTGACCTGGCCTCCATAGCCACTGGTGGCAAAAAATTCCACAGATCCGCCATTCTCTGGCTAAAGAAATTCCATTCGAAATGGAGTCCCTCTATTCTGAGGCTGTGCTCTCTGGTCCTAGACTCCCCCACCATAGGAAACATCCTCTCCGCGTCCACTCTATCGAGGCCTTATCATCATTCAATAGATTTCAATGAGATCCCCCCTCATTCTTCTGAATTCCAGTGAGTACAGGCCCAGGCCCATCAGCCACTCCTCATATGGTAATCCTTTCATTTCCGGAATCATTCTTGTGAACGTCCTTTGAATCCTCTTCAAAGTCAGCACTTCCCTTCGTAGATAAGGGGCCCAAAGCTGCTCACAATACTCCGTGAGGCCTCACCAGTGCTTTATAAAGCCTCAACACTGCATCCTTGCTTTTATACTCTAGTCCTCGCGAAATGAATGCTAACATTGCATTTTCCTCCTTCACTCACCACTGACTCAACCAGCATATTAACCTTCAGGGCAGGGCTTCCTAAGCTGGGGTCCCCAGACCCCTTGCTTAATGGTATTGGTCCCTAGAATAAACAGGGTAGGGAATCCTTCAACGTCCCTTTGCTGCTCAGATTTCTGAATTTTCTCTCCACTTAGAAAATAGTCTACGCTGTTATTTTTTCCACTAAAGTGCATGACCATACACTTGCAGATTCTGTATTCCACTTGCCACTGCTTTGCCCACTCTCCTAATCTGTCTAAGTCCTTCTACAGCCTCCCTGCTATCTCAACACTACCTGGCCCTCCTCCACCTACCTTCGTATTGTCCGCAAACTTGGCCACAGAGCCATCAATTCTGTCATCCATATCATTAACATATAATGTAAAAAGAAGCATTCCCAATACAGACCCTGGTAGAACACCACTAGTCACCAGCAAGTAACCAGAAAAGACCCCCTTTGCCTCCTGCCAATCAGCCAATACTCTATCCATGCCAGTTTATTTCCTGTAATACAAAAGTCTCTTAACATGTGCGGCACCTGGTCAGTGGCCTTCTGAAAGTCCAGGTACACAACATCCACCAACTCCCCTTTGTCTATCCTACCTGTAATTTCGTCAAAGAATTCCAAAATACATGTCAGGTAAGATTTTCCATGAAGGAAGCCATGGGGCCTATTTTATCACGGGCCTTCAAGTAACCCAGACTGCAGCTGAGGAGAGAAGTGAACAGCCAGTCATATGGGGTTGAAACCTTTCATCTGGAGAGCATTCTGACTGGCTGCATCATCGTCTGGTATTGGGGGAGGGGGGCGGTGAGGGGGCTACAGCACAGGATCGAAGTAAGCTGAGAGTTGTAAAATTAGTCAGCTCCATCATGGGCGTTAGCCTGAGTAGTATCCAGGACTTCTTCAAGGAGCGACGCCTTAAAAAGGCAGCATCCATCAATCAGGACCCCCATCAACCAGGACATGCCCTCTTCTCATTGCTGCCATCAGGGAGGAGGTACAGGAGCCTGAAGTCACACACTCAGCGATTCAGGAACAGCTTCTTCCCCTCTGCCATCTGATTTCTGAATGGACATTGAACCCATGGACTACTTTTTTTTTTAAATTTCTGTTTTTGCACTACTTATTTAATTTAAATATTTGATATTCATATATATATACTTACTGTAATTCACAGTTCTTTTCCTATATCATTATGTATTGCATTGTACTGCCGCCACAAAATTAACAAATTTCACGACATATGCTGGTGATATTGAACCTAACCCTGATTCTGATTTTGGACCATTATATACATCCCTCCACAGCTGCCTCCTGATCCACTGAGTACCTCTAGCTTTTCAAATTGCTGCAGTCGATAACTGTCCATTATTCATTATTTACCAAAGAAAAGAAAGGTTTGCTCTGCTGTAGAGCTGCTAGTTATTTCTCTTCTCTTTTACCTGCTGTTGTGGAAATGTGGCCCTCTGGCATGGCTGGATGACCGTTCCTGGGCTGTCGGTGGAGGAGTGTCTGAGGGCCCCCTTAGCCTTGTTAGGGAAAGCTGATTCAAAATCTCCCCGGTGGGTTTACTTGGATCAGCAAGGCAACCCGGTTTTGCACTAAGGAGACACTCCTGCACTATGAATCATACTTCAAGCCAGCACTAAGTGTAAAATCATTAGAAGTAAACTCGGGGATTTGAAACACAAATTCCTCAGCGTTAATAAATAAAAACAGATTTCAAGACTCCTTCTCAAATGAGATAGATGAGGCTGGTCGGAAGGCTGACTAGTCATATGAGGTTGTTATAATGAGGTTTTAGTTAATGCCAGTTGTTTATGGCTCTGTCACTCTCAAGAGAGGCTGCATAAAATACTCTCAAAGAGAATGCCACGCTGCAGAGCGGGCGCTGGTTTAAAGCCCAAGTTGTTTATAGCTCTCTGGATGGCAGGGGAGCCGTCCTCAGAACGTAGGCTAAAACCCATTAGTCATCTGAGCAAAATCCCTGTGTAATTCCCCACAAGCGTGTCGCAGAACAAGTCTCTTTCTGCAGGGGGGAACGTGCTGGCTCGGCGCTCCCTGCAAAAACAATTAACAGCAGATTAAGGCATCAGCTCGGCACACACTTGGACTGGTTCATAGGGTGTACTTGCTGGAGGCTGGAAGAATGAAGGGGAGGGGGGCAGGATCTCACAGAAAACTATCGAATATTGAGAGCATGAACATCGATTCCTCGAACTTCTGGTAATTGCATCCCCCTTTCTCCTTCAGCATTCCCATTTCCCTCTCTCATCTCAGCTCCCTACCTGCCCGTCACCTCCCTCCGGTGCTACTCCCCCTTCCCTTTCTTCCGTGGCCTTCTGGCCCCTTCTACCAGATTCCCCCTTCCCCAGCCCTTTGTCTCTTTCACCAATCGTCTTCCCAGCTCTTTACTTCACCCCTCCCCTCCTCCCGGTTTCATCTATCACCTACCATATGACCATATAACAATTACAGCATGGAAACAGGCCATCTCGGCCCTTCTAGTCCGTGCAGACCACCTTCCTCCCCTTCCCCTACCTTCTTACTCTGACTTCTCACCTCTTTTTTCCAGTCCTGATGAGGGGTCTCGGCCCGAAACGTCGACTGTCTACTCTTTTCCATAGATGCTGCCTGGCCTGCTGAGTTCCGCCAGCATTGTGTGTGTGTGTTCCTACGAATGTTGGAAGGCCTCGATAGAGTGGATGCGGAGAGGATGTTTTCCTGCAGCCGGGGAATCTAGGACCAGGGGGCTCAGTCTTGGAATTGAGAGGCATCCAGTTAGAACAGAGATGAGGAAAAATTTCTTTAGCCAGAGGGTGGTGAATCTGGGATTCATTGTCACAGACGGGTGTGCAGGCCAAGTCATTGGGTGTATTTATGGTGGAGGTTGATAAGTTCTTGATTATTCAGGGCGTCAAGGGTTACAGGGAGAAGGCAGGACAATGGGGTTGAGGGGATATGATGGATCAGATACTGCGGAATGGCTGAACAGTCTCGTTGGGACAAACTCTAAGTTCTGCTCCTCTGTCTTACAGTCTAAACTCTATGCGAGATATTCCAAATTTGATTTGTGGGATTGGGCATTGCAGGCAAGGCCAGCAGGCATTGGCCATCCTTGACTAGCATTACTTGGCACCGCGGTACCGTAGCAGTACTGATGCGGCTATTACTGCGTCAGATATCCGGGCTCAGTTCCCGCTGCTGTCCGTAAGGAGTTTGTACATTCTCCCTGTGATCGCGTGGGTTTCTTCTGGGTGCTCTGGTTTGCTCCCACATTGCTGAGGTACATAGGTTAGGGTTTGAATGCTATGTTGGCGGCAGTTACATGGTGATACTTGCAGACCACCCCCTGCTCATCCATAGTCTGTGCCGGTTGCCGACACAAATGACACGTATCATTGTCCCGATGTACACGTGACAAATAAGGCTATCTACCTATAAACTCTGAAGTGCCCTCCAGCAATGATGGAATGTACGAGTGTGGACAAGATTCCTTAGAAACCAGGCAATTCTGTCACACTCCTGACATCCCTCAGTCCAAAAGCTCGGGGTTCCGAAGTCAAAGACTCAAGGAGCGTCACAGTAATGTAACGCCATTCCAGTGCTAGCCACTGTCTGCAAGGAGTTTGTACATTGAACATGGAAATCTACAGCACATTATAGGCCCTTCGGCCCACAATGTTGTTCTGACCATGTAACCTGCTCTAGAAACTGCCTAGAATTTCCCTACCACAAAGCTTTCTATCTCTCTGAACTCCATGTACCCATCTAAGAGTCTCTTAGACCCTGTTGTATCCGCTTCCACCACTTTCGCCAGCAGTACATTCCACACACTCACCACTCTCTGTGTGAAAAACATACCTCTGACATCCCCCTTATACCAGCTTCCAAGCACCTTAAAACTATGCCCCCTCATGTTAGCCATTTCAGCCCTGGGAAAAAGCCTCTGGCTATCCACACGATCAGTACCTCCTATCATCTTACACACCTTTATCAGGTCACCTCTCATCCTCCGTCACTCCAAGGAGAAAAGGTTAAGTCCACTCAACCTATTCTCATAAGGCATGCTCCCCAATTCAGGCAACATCCTTGTAAATCTCCTCTACACCCTTTCAATAGTATCCACATCCTTCCTCTGGTGAGGTGACCGGAACTGAACACGGTACTCCAGTCCTCCAGGTTCGAGGGTTCTCCCCATGATCGCATCGATTACCTCCAGATGCTCCAGTTTCCTCCCACATTCCCAAGATGTACGGGTTAGTCGGTTAATTGGTTACGTGGGTGTAATTGGGCAGCATACTCATTGGGGTGGATGGGCCTGTGACCATACTGTAACCTTAAGTAAAAAAATATATATACTTTTTTCTCAGCGGGCGGCAATCAGCTCGAGCATAGGTTTAAAAAGAGCTTGGATGCTTTTCATTCTTTTCTCAGTGGGCAGCAAACAGCTCAGAGCCAATAAAAAGAAATGAGATTTAAGCGGAGCGGTCACTGTTGGAGTGGGGCATTGTTAGAGTGCTCCGGCTTTGGCTCAATAGGCTTGGGCAAGCAGAGAGGAGCTTCCAAGTAAGTAAGTGAGAAAGTTTCCAGTAATTTTTTTTTCTTTTTCTCTTAGTACATAGCTAGGGAGCTGAGAATGGATCTAGAGGCAGTGGTATGTTGCTTGTGGGATATTTGAAAGGAGCCTGTATATCCTCCACGTGGAATGTGTGGGTTTTCCAAGGGAGATCTGGTTTCCTCCCATAGTCCAAAGATGTACTGGGTAGGTTCACTGATCATTGTAAATTGTCCTGTGGTTAGGTTAGGGTTAAATCAGAGATTCTTCCAAGAAGAGCGCAACCTTGTTGTAGGGTTTGGAGGCTCGTGTGCCTCAATGACCTACAGAGCTATTTTGGTTGGGGGCTGGGCCTTGTGCTTTGGCTCTTGGTAGGGTCACCCTTGCCAAACAGGTCAAAGGGTAGAGGTCAGACTAAGAGTGGTCCACCAGTCCTCCAGGTTCGGGGGTTCAGCTCTGGGCTAACAACCCTGACTGGTCAAACAAATCTGTTACGGAAACAGCAACGAAGAATCCTTCTACATCTGAGTGCGTCAGTATTCCCGAGTCTCCACCCGGGACTTGCACGACTGTCAGAAGTGAAAGCCGAGAGGAAGCCACTGACACGATGAAGGAAGCCCTGAACTCCGACAGAGATGGACGACCCTCATTGCTGCCCCAAACGCCAGCAGCACAACGGGCAGTAAGTAAATAAATCACGGTTGTCAGGCGTTGCTGGGGCAGTGCGGCTCGAAGGGGCAGATGGACCTACTCTGTGCAATATTGCAAAATAATTAAGAAAAGAAAAGTAATCTGGGCTCAGAATCAAGGAGTTGCACGGCTCCTCCTTCAGCAGTCGAATGGGAAAACAGTGAAAAGACTTGGAGACTTGAGAAACCGTCCCATCTGAGCAGCATGGAATTTAGCCTGAGGACAAAATGGCCCTGGAGGGAGAATATTGCAAAGTCAACAGAACAATAGCAGGGTGTGAATCAGAAAACAACATCAGTGTATTCCAGAGAACAATATTGAAAACATGAGTTCCAGAGTCACGCACCAGAGTCTCCAGAGTTGAGAGTCTGCAGAAAATGGTGTGAAAACTGGGAAATAAAAACATCCAGTGAGCAGCAGTTCTGTAGACGAAAGTGCCTCGTTAATTAGATTAGATTAGATTATGAGGTCACACAGTCCTCTTTTATTGTCATTTAGTAATGCATGCATTAAGAAATGATACAATGTTCCTCCAGAATGATATCACAGAAATACAAGACAAACCAAGACTAAAAAAACTGACAAAAACCACATAATTATAACATATAGTTACAACAGTTAAAAGCAATACTGTAATTTGATAAAGAACAGACCATGGGCATGGTAAAAAAAAGTCTCAAAGTCTCTCAAAAGTCCCATCATCTCACGCAGATGGTAGAAGGGAGAAACTCTCCCTGCCATGAGCTTCCAGCGCCGCAAACTTGCCGATGCAGCGCCCTGGAAGCACCCGACCGCAACTGACTCTTGAGTCCGTCCGAAAACTTCGAGCCTCCGACCAGCCCTCCGAAACCGAGCACCAAACACCATCTCTGCCAAGTGCTTCGACCCTGGCCATGGCAACAGGCAATAGGCAAAGCCAAGGATTTGGGGCCTTCCCCTCTCGCACAGTAGTGAGAGAGGTCAGACGAGAATGGCCAGACTGGTTCAAACTGACAGGAAGGTGACAGTAAAGGCTGATTTATACTTGTGCATACTAGCTTATGCGTGGGCTACGGCGTTGTGAGCATTTATATCTGTGCATTGGTATGTCTGCGTCGCTCTGCAATTCAACGTTAGTTGGCGATGGGGTTTCTATGCCACTGTGTTGAGTTTCTTTGTGTTGAAACAACACGAAGAAACACAAACTTCAAACAATGGCGACTAAAACTGAAGGAGGGTGAATTTTCTGTATGTTCAGTGTAGTTTCACTTAACAGAATCAGGAAGTTTGAGCCAAAATTGATCTGTCCAAAAAAATCGGTACGTACACGCATGTGCACGTCACGCATTCACACGTCACGCATGCGCACACACCTGCCCGCGCAAGGCTTCGTGGTCATGGTAGTCATTCTTGGGGTAAACACAAGTTTAAAGCGAGCGTCTTTTTTCGTAAAAAACGAAAATCCTCTTTCGCTTAACGAAAACAGGTACTAATGTAGGTCTTTCGTAAAAGCGCTATGTCGTAAAGAGAACGTTCGGAAAGCAGGGGACACCTGGTACTCAGAGACTGGCAATCACCATTCGAGTTTTAGCTTCAGGTGGAAGTCAGCAGGCTGTAGCAGCTAGCTACAAACTGGCGACAAGCACAGGGTCCTCCATGATTTCGGAGGTCCGTAAAGCTTTATGGAAAGCATTGCAGCCAGAGTTCCTTCCCTGCCCTTCAGTCGCCCAATGGGAAGCTATTGCAGCGTAGGAGGAAATGCGATGCTACCAAACAGACCAATCACACTGTGATGCTGCAGTGCATAGTTACATTTTGGGAGAGGTGCGCGTTAGGCTACGGCGTAGGGTTCAGCGTAGATACAGCGTAGGGTTCACGGCTACGGCGTATATTTGACGCGCAAGTATAAATCAGCCTTAACTCAAACAGCCACACTTTACAACAGTGATGTGCAGAAGAGCATCTCTGAACGTACAACACATTGAAACTTGAAGTGGACGGACTACAGCAGCAGAAGACAACGAACATACACTCAGTGGCCACTCTATTAGTTACAGAAGGTGTAACAGCTGGTCTATTGAAAGGCCTTAATAGACTGGATGTGGAGAAGATGTTCCCTGTGGTGGGGGAGTCTTGCAGCAGAAGACACAGCCTCAAAATAGAGGGTGTCCTTTTATAATGGGGAAGAGGAGGAGTTTCTTTAGCTAGAGAGTGGTGAATCTGTGGAATTCGTGGCCACAGGCAGCTGTCGAGGCCAAGTCTTTATGTATATTTAAGGCAGAGGTTGATAGATTCTTGATTAGTCAGGGCATGAAGAAATATAGGGAGAAAGCGGGAGATTGGGACTAAGAGGAAAATTGGATCAGCCATGATGAAATGGCGGAGCAGACTTGTTGGACCAGATGGCTTAATTCTGCTCCGATATCTTATGCTCTTATGGTCTTATGTGTTCTAGTCAGCTGTAATAAATGAATCTTAGGGTTGTATAGGGTGACGTATATGTACTTTGATAATAAAATTTACTTTGATGTGTTGCTTGGAGGGCAACTTCAAGGTGATTGTGCTTGTCTGTGCTTTTTCTGCCCAGGTAGCTGTCTAATTAAAATTCAAAATGCAGTGGAAGCTTAAGATCTGTGGAGGAGAGTAAGGGGCATTTACTCTGTCTGGCTCTGCTGATGTTGTCTCTAATATCTAGTAACCTGAGGAAAGGAATTGTAGCAGCAGAGATGTGGTTTTTGAGGAGGATGCAAAGAATATCATGGACGAAACGAATATCTAATGAGGATGTCATGAACAGAGCAAACACAAAAAGAGAAATAATGTATGAGATCATGAAAAGGCAACGTGACTTCATTGGACATGTGATTAGGAAAGAGGAGTTAGAATGCACGGTAATTATGGGAAAGATTGAATGGAAGAAAGCAAGAGGAAGGCAGAGACAAATGATGATGGAGACAGCGGCCAGAGAACTGGAAATGAATACCAATGGATTGATCCACTTGACCTGAAACAGGAGTGTGTGGGCCATGGCAGTCAAAGCTCAAACTGGGCACGGCACCTGATGATGATGAGGATGATGATGCTGCCTGACCTGCTGAGTATTTTCAGCATTTTACTGTTTCTCCTTGAGCTACCTGGTTAGACTGCTGGAAACAGAGGGTCAGAGCGGGGAGCCAATGTTTTAGTGACCTTTCTTCAAAACTGGAGGAGTAAGGAAACAAATGTATTTTCGTGATTTAGAGATACAGCACGTTAACGGTCCTACCTGCCCAACGTGCTCGTGCTGCCCGATTGCACACGTGTGCCCAATTAACGTACTAACCCGTGCATCTTCTGAACGGAAAGTGGAGCTCCTGGAGGAAGCCCACGCCATCACGGGGGGGTGAAACGTACGAACTCCTGACAGACCAGCGGGAGGAAACGAACGTGGAACTCTGGCACCGTAATAGTGTATGGGGTGTCAGGGAGGGGTAGCAACTCTGGTGGGGGAACATGTCACGTCCTTTTCAAGGTGGTTAGTCCACCTTTGGTCTCCACCTGGCACTCAGCTCTCACCTGTGGTTCCCCCGTAGCTGTTTGCATGCGACAGCAGCCACACCCCGGGCAACGGCTTCAACAAGCCGGCTAAACCAGGTGAGGGTAGCCGACGGGTCTCAAACCCTCGGTGAGATAGGGAGTTGTCTATCCCATCATGTGAAGACAGACTCTGGCGGACTGAGCGGACGAGACCAATGGAAGGTCCAACGGTCAAGAAGGTGGTCTCTGCGAGCGTCGTGGAACGTGTAGGGCAGGACAAGACACAGAAGACATCCTGATCATCCACTGCACCTAGTCCCATCTCCAGCCCTCTCGACTCTGTCTTGCCACTGGATCCAGAGGAGAATTGGGAAGAGAGAGTGAGGCTGACGCTGCGCAACTCTCCCTCACTTAAATCCAAATCACGCGTTAGTCTCGACACCATCATAATGGTGTCGAGCTCCTCATCGGCGTCGACGATGGATGAACAATAGTGTTACGCGAATGGCTACACTGTTGAAAGATGGTGCCAGAGAACTTTGTTCGATGCTGCCGGATGATGTTGGATTGGTCTCTCTCTGCCTCTTGCTTGATGCTGGCTGGAGGTTGGTGCCAGAGTCCTGGGCCTTGGGCAAGTTTTAATCAACATGGTTTGTGGACTGGACTCTGTAGTTCACGATATGATGTGTTTCTGGTTTCTGGTTTCTCCTTTCTCGTTGCTATTTTGTGCAATTTTGATCAGGGCAGACTGGCTCTGTGGCCTACAGTCAATGAACGACACAGTGCTAAATTGAACTGAACTGAACTAAACTGACCATTTCTGGGCCGTTTCAATGACTTTGTGGTTCAATGTTTTTGCCATTTGCGTGATTTGTTCTTTTTTTTGCGTGCTGGGGATTTGATTTTTCTCTTTCAAACGGTATTTCTTTGTTTTGTGGCTGTCTGTGGGGAAGATGAATTGCAGGGTTGTATCCTACATGCATACTTTGATAATAAATATAGTTTGGATCTCTGAATCTTTTGCACTACCGTCTCGCCCCTACGAAGGGTGCAGAGAGGGGAAAGTGTGAAGGCGTGGAAAGGAACTGAATGAGCTTGCGAGGAGATTTAGTAGAGGTGAACAGGATCGTGACGGTTTTTGGCGGGTAGATGGAGGGGAGCTGTTCCACATTATCAGATGCTTCAGATGGTGGGAAAACTTTGGGCTGGAAGTGAATGTGAGAAAAATCATTTGTATGCAGAGAGCACTGATAATTTGGAATTCTCTGCCTCTAGAGTTAGGGGGAATATGCAAATCAAAGCCTCCTAATGTGGACTGGACACACCTAGGCAGAGAATATTATGCAGAGTGCGACAGGATTGTTCAACTTGGCGTTGGCCGAGACACAGTGGGCCAAATAACATACTCTTTGATTTCCTTCAAGACTATTACTGAGCTAATTGGTATTTCTAATGATAAAAATACACATTTTTCCCCTTAATTTCCAGATTTATTTAATTAACTCAATTTAAATTCCTCATCTGTAATAGTAGCAGTTAATCTCAGTCTTTCAGTTGTAAGCATGATGAATTAACCAGCGTCTTGTTGTGTAAAGTGGTTCTGAGAACCCCTCATCTTTCTTCAGAAGAAACCCCTCTGCACTTTCTCTGCCTCTTAGAGAGAACGAAGAATTTTCGTGGTTTCGTATAGGTCCTAAGAAAGTTCCGAAATGTTTTTGTATTGTGGCCGATTGGAACACAAAAAATTGCGAGCAGTAGGCCACTTGACCACTCAGGCCTGCCCTGCCATTCAATACCATCGTGGCTGATCTACGTCAAAGTGTACAGAAACATGCCTTCTGGCTCACTGAGTTCACGTCAACCAAGCTTCCCATCTAAGGTGATTCCCTTTGTTCTTATTTGCCCCATACCTTTAAACCAGGGGTTCTCAATCCCTTGCTTAATGGTATTGGTCAGAAGGTGGGTGAAAAGGTTGTCCCTCAGGTTCCTACTAATTCTCTCCCTTCTCACCCTCAACCTGTCCCTCCTAGTTTTTGATTTTTTTAACCTTGAGTAAAAGACTGCACATTTACAAGGATCACACACAAAAAGGGCTGGTGAACGCAGCAGGCCAGGCAGCATCTATAGGGAGGTACAGTCGACGTTTCAGGCCGGGACCCTTCGTCATCTGCAGATTTCCTCGTGTCTACATTTACAAGGATGTTGCCAGGACTGGAGGGTCCTGAGTTATGAGGAAAGTTTGAATAGGTTAGGACTTGATTCCATAAAAGACTGAGGGGAGATTTGATAGAGGTATACAAAGTTATGAGGGGTATAGATAGGGTAAATGCAAGCAGGCTTTTTCCACTGAATTTGGGTGGGACTAGGTCATGGGTTAAGGGTGAAAGGTGAAAAGTTTAAGGGGAATGCGTGGGGAAACTACTTCACTCAGAGAATGGTGAGAGTGTGGAACGAGGTGGTAGTGGTGCATGTGAGCTCTAGTTCAACATTTTAGAGAGGTTTGGATAGGTATGTGGATGGTAGGGGTATGGAGGGCTGTGGTCCCAGTGCCGGTCGATGAGAGTAGGCAGTTTGAATGGCTCAGCATTTACTAGATGGGCCAAAGGGCATGTTTCTGTGCTGTACGTTTCTATGTCTCTATGACTGTATTCGCTGAAGCTATGGCCCTTGCCAGGTAGCATAGTGGTTAGCACAACGCTTTACAGTACCAGTGACCTGGGTTCAATTCCCGCCACTGCCTGTAAGGAGTTTGTACGTCCTCCCCGTGACCACGTGGGTTTCCTCCGAGTGCTCTGGTTTCCTCCCACAGTCCAAAGATGTATGGGTTAGTTGGTTAATTGATTACATAGGTGTAATTGAGCGGCGCGGCTACGTTGGGCCAGAAGGGCCTGTTACCATATTCTATCTCTGAATGAAGTTCAAAATACAATTATTATTGAAGTATGTATACTATACACAACCCCCATGGACAAGCATTTTAATTCCAATTCCCATTCCCGTTCAACTTGTCGATCCATGGCCTCCTCGTGTGCCAAAGTGAGGCCACCCTCAAACCGGAGGAGCAACACCTTGTATTCCCTTTGGGTTGCCTCCAACCTGATGGCATGAATATCGATTTCTCCTTTGGTAAAAAATACCTTTCCCTCCTCACCTGCCTATCACCTCCGCCTGGGTCTCCACCTCCTTCCCTTTCTCCCATGGTCCTTCCTCTCCAGCCCTTTGCCTTTCCCACCCACCCAGCTTCACCCATCACCTTCCAACTATCCTCCTTCCCTTCCCCCCACCTTTTTATATTGTCTTTTCTTCCCCCTTCCTTTCCAGTCCTGAAGAAGGTCTCGGCTGTTTATTCATTTCCACAGACGCTAGCTGAGCTGCTGAGTTCCTCCAGCACTTTGTGTGTGCTACAGCCTTGGAATCCTCCTTCCTACAGGCAGCACCAAACTCAAAGAAACCCAATAGAACCCATTAAAAAAGACCGGTTTCGTGTTCTTACGGGCAATCGTCCTGGACTTCCCGCATTCCCTGCTGCTTCCACAATCGAGGCACTGCCGTTGTGAGATTGGGAAGAGAGGGATTTGAGGGCATGGAGACTGAGCAGAGAATCGAGATAATAGATTCCCAGCAAGAGCAACCGGCAAGCGACAGGCCTGACTGTTGATCCAGTGGTGATGAGCAGAGCGATGGCTATCGCTTGCTGTGACCCTTGGATGATCCCTCTGTGTAGCATTCAGCGATGAGATCGGGGACTTTAACTCCTTCACCCCTCATGAACAGGAACCGAGTCGGGATTCAATTAACTCACGGTCCGAAGAGCTCTACAAGGAACTGACCAGGAGTATGAAGCAGAGGAGGGTCAAATCTTCTTTCCAAGCCTAGCCAGCCTCTCTTCCTCCCCTGAGATGAAATTAATTTGTAAATTCATCTAGTCATAACTTCTGAGTAAAGGCTTTAATAACGTTATTAAATCCAGTACTTGCTGCTTAAATAACCTTTCATTATGAAATAAGGTTATCAAATCTTGGTGTCCTGGTATCTGTTCACTTGTTCTCTGTGGATCTAATGCTTCAGGATACATGATTTCAACTTATGCATATTTTTGGAAGGTACCCCTTCCGTGTAACTCAAGATTTAGTCATAATTGGCACAAAATGCTGGAGAAACTCAGCAGGTCAGGGAGTATCTATGGGAAGGAAGTAAACAGTCGATGTTTCAGGCTGAGACCCTTCATCGGGTGCCTGCAGATTTTCTCAACTTTGTGATTTATATTCCACTGTGAAGTCGCTTCGAGGGATGCCTGCCCTGAAGAAGATCAAATCTTCCCTTCGACGGAGGTTTGGTGAAGTCCTCTCTCGCTGCTCCCCCTTGGTGATCTCTGCCACCCTCCTGACGCGGGGTCTCGGCCCGAAACATCGACTGGTTACTCTTTACCATAGGCGCTGCCCAGCCTGCTGAGTTCCTCCAGCATTTTGTGTGTGTTGCTCTGGATTTCCAGTATCTGCAGACCAGGTGTCAGTGATACCAGTTGAGAGGGTAGGTGGTGGCTGGCACATCTGACTGGAGGAGATGCAGAGAGCAAGAATGAGGATAGAGGACAGAGAAGTAGGATTAGACAGACCTTGCAAATCCATACACTCCATCTCTTTTGTCACAAGTGGAAGGTATGCCATAATCCCACTGGTTGTGAAGTTGATTTTTGCTTAAGTGTCTTCCTACCACTAAACATATCTATACTAAACCCCCCCCCGCCCCAAACTTTCTGCAAGGATCACTCCCTCTGCGAATCCCTTGTCCATACGACCCTCCCCATTAATCTCCATCCAGGGCCCCAAACAGTCCTAAACACAAAATAATCTGCAGATGCTGGGGTCAGTGCTGGGGTCACTTCAACTCTGCTTCCCACTCACATTCAGATATGTCCACACATGGCCTCCTCTACTGCCATGATGAGGCTAAACTCAGGTTGGAGGAGCAAAACCTCATATACCGTCTAGGTAGTCTCCAGCCCCTTGGTATGAACATAGAATTCTCCAACTTCTGGTAATTCCCTGGCCCTATCCCCATGTCACTCTGCCCCCTCTCCCAGCTGCCTATCACCTCCCTCATGGTTCCGCCTCCTTCTACCACCCATTGTGTTTTCCCCTATTCCTTCTTCACCTTTCCTGCCTATCACCTCCCCCACCCCTTTATCTTTCCCCTTACTGGTTTTTCACCTGGAACCTACCAGCCTTCTCCTTCCCACCCTCCCCCCACCTTCTTTATAGGGCCTCTGCCCCTTCCCCCTACAGTCCTGACGAAGGGTTCCGGCCCGAAACGTCGACCGATCTTTTCCATGGATGCTGCCCGACCTGCTGAGTTCCTCCAGCGTGTTGTGAGTGTTCCCCAAACAGTCCTTCCAGCTGAGGCAACCTGCTGGGGTCCGTCTATTGTGTCCGGTGCTCCCGATGTGGCCTCCCCTATATTGGTGAGACCCGTTGTACATTGGCAGATCACTTCGTCGAGCACCTCCGCTCCATCCGCCAAAAGCGGAACTTCCCAGAGGCTAAACATTTTAATTCCATTTCCCATTCCTATTCTGATATGTCAGTCTCTTGTACCACAGTGAGGCCACCCACAGAGTGGAGCAGCAAAATCTTATATTCCATCTGGGTAGCCTCCAACCTGATGGCATGAATATTGATTTTGCTAAACAAACACACCCCTCTATTCCCCACTCTGACCTTTTACTTCTTCTCACCTGCTGATTTCTTCCCTCCGGGCCTGTCCTCCGTCCCTTTCTCCTGTGGTGCACTCTCCTCTCCTATCAGATTCCTACTTCTCCAGTCCTTAACCTTTCCCACCCACCTTCCCTAAGAACAGGTGTGCTGGCTTTGGAGAGGGTCCAGAGGAGGTTCATGAGAATATTCTTGGGAGTGAAAGGGTTAATTCTTCTCCACTCCAGCGAGTGCACGTTCGGAGCTATCAAATGCTCCTCATGCGTTAACCCTTTTGTTCCTGGAATCATTCTCCTCTACGTCCTCTGGGCTCTCTCCAATGCCACTGTATCTTTTCTTAGATAGAGGCCCAAAACTGCTCACAATACTCCAAGGACAGTCTGACCGGTGCCTTATAAAGCCTCAGCATTACACCTTTGCTGTTGTATTGTAGTCCTCTCAAAATGACTACTAACATTGCAATTGCCTTCCTCACCATCGATTCAACCTGTCAGTCTGTTTAGGACAGAGATGAGGAATTTCTTTAGCCTGAGAGATGTGCATCTGAAGAAATTATTTCCAAAGATGTCTGTGCAGGCCAAGTCTTTGAGTATATTTAAAGTGGAGGATGATACGTTCTTGGTTAGTCAGGGCGTCAAAGGTTAATGGGAGAAGGCAGGAGAATGGGGTTGAGAGGGATAATAAATCAGCCATGATGGAATGGTGGAGTGAGTGGCCTAAATATTCTCTGCGGTCTAAGGGTCAAAGTGCTCATGTCCACTGCTACGGCTTCTACAAGACTCTTGATGGGGCTTTCATAGGTCATAGGTGAACTTTTGACCTCACAATCTACATCGTCATGGTTCCGATAATTGCCCCCCTCACCTTCAACATTCCCCATTCCTATTTCTCCCTCATCCTATCTCCTTACCCGGCCCTCACCTCCCTCTGGTGCTCTTCCATAGTCTTCTGTCCTCTCTCCAGCCCTTTATCTCTTTCACCATTCAACTTCCCACATCTTTACTTCCCCCTCTCCCCCCCTCCCGGTTTCACCCATCACCTACCGGCTTCTACTTCTTCCTCCCCTCCCCCCAGCTTCTTACTCTGACCTCTCCTCGTTCCTTCCCAGTGCTGGTGAAGGGCCTTGGACTGAAATGTCAGCTGTTTACTCTTGTCCACAGATGCTGCCTGACTTGTTGAGTTCCTCCAGCATTTTGTGCATGCGTGCATGTGTGTGTGTGTGTGTGTGCGTGTGCGTGTGTGTGTGTGTGTATATATGTGTGTGTGTGCGCACGCGTGTTGCTTTGGCTTTCCAACATCTGCAGATTTTTTCGAGTTTGTCATGATCCTGATTGCCTGCCCATGTGCACTTTCTCTATAACTATATCCTGTATTCTGTTCAAGCTTTTAAGAATATGTAATACCTTGTTGAGTTTCTATTTTGAAATGATCTGTATTGAAACTAAGATGTTCCACTGTATTTTGGTGTGTGTGAGAGTAATATTAAAAAAAAATCCCGAGCACTCACTTCACAAGAGAGTGCTCTCAAACAGAGTGCACTACCTGACTTCATACAGTTTGATCTAAATCCCCTGCGCCGCAGAGTCAATAGGAGCCCTAATGATAACTGAGAATGAAAGGCGTTCATCAGACTGAACCCTGCAGTTGGGATCTCCTCTCCTGCTGTGTGTTTGCTTAGCTGACTCTGTACCTACATTATTGCTGGTTGGTAGGAAGCCAGATCTCCTGGTGTTTTATAAATGGAGCATTATTACCAGCCCCGTACAACATCTGCTATGGAAGAGCAGCGAGGATAATCATTACTGCTTCCCAGGAAAAGTCGATTCCTCCTGGCTGTACTGAAGCTTTCTCCTGGCTGTACCTTAAAGCAGGAGCAGCAGTCCTGATCTCCGAATCGAAACCAGAAACAGGTTTATTATCACCGGCTCGTGTGATGTTAATTTTGTTCTTTATGCAAGGGCAAAAATTTGGTGTCAATTACAAAGGTAATAGTGCAGGAATTTTGGGGGCATAGTTCAACATTCAAAGTAAATTTAATATCAATGTATTTATTTTACTGAGATACAGCATGGAACAGGCCCTTCGGCCGTCTCAAGCCCTGCCGCCTAGCAATCCCCTGATTTAATCCAAGACTAATCACGGGACAATTTACAATGACTAATTAACCCACCAACCAGTACGTCTTTGGACCTTGGGAGGAAACCAGAGCACCCAGAGGAAACCCACGCACAGAGGTCGAGGGGAGATCGCACAAGCACCTTCCAGCCAAGGTTCAAGGTTCATTTTACTGTCAAAGTATGCATGTACACTACTCCTCTGGTATTTGTCTTCTCCAGGTAGCCACAGAATACCCATGAGAAAGTAAAAAAGAAACAAAACTCGCTGGTCTCCAGAATCCCCGAACCCCTCCCCGCCAAAGAAAAAGCAGTAATAATATCAATCCCCGACCGCCTCCCCACAGAAGAAAAAGCAGCAACAATAACAATCCCTGACCCTTTCCCCCGCAGAAGCAAAAGCAGGAACAATACCTATCCCTGACACCCTCCCCCACAAAAATAAAGCAGCAAAATAACAATCCCCGACCCTCTTCCCCGCAGAAAAAAACAGCAACAATAAAATCAGCGACCCTCCCACTCACAGAAAAAAAGGCAGTGGTGGGAATTGAACCCAGGTCACCTGTATTGTAAACCAATGTGCTAACTATGACACTACCATGCCACCTATGCATATGTGTCACCATAAACAACCCCTGAGGTTCAGTTAGCGTAGTTGTTAGCATAATGCTAATACAACGCAAGTGACAAGTTCAGTTCCCGCCCCTGTCCATAAGGAGTTTTTACGTTCTCCCTGTGATTGCGTAGGTTTCCCTCTGGGGGCTCCGCTTTCCTCCCACATTCCCAAGACGTATCAGTTGGTGGGTTAATTGGTCCATGGGTGTAATTGGGCCACGCAGACCCGTTGGGCCCGAAGGTGGTGTATCCGTGAATAACTAGATAGAAGCATGATGAGGTGCTGTTCTTGCGCGCAATGGTGGCGTAGCCATTTGCGTGACTCTGCTACAGCTCAGGGCGCCACAGTTCAGAGTTCAATCCCAGCATCCTCTGTAAGGCGTCTGTACGTCCTCCTGCTGGAACGCCTGGGTTTCCCTCGGGTGCTCCGGTTTCCTCCCACAGTCCAAAGACGTACCGGTTAGTAGGTTAATTGGTCGCTGTAAATTGTCCTGTGATGAGGCTGGGGTTAAATCGGGGGAATTGCTGGGCAGTAGGGCCCATTCCCTGCTGTATTGCAATAAAATAAATTTTTAAAAATTGAAGAATATTTGTGTGAATGTATTGAGATTCCTCTTCTGTTAGGGCATATTCTGAAGTTAGGTTATACAGCAAATATAATTTCACCAGCAATCAGTCCTCAGACCTGAACATGGATTGTAGATTGAATTGAAAATGCAGCTCTGAACAATAGTTTTCCTGGAGCTGTGGACACCAGTTATTTGAAAACCAGACCATGCTGATTAACATTCATTTTGGGTGTCTGGAGAGTGGGTGCATAGAAGGTGGTGTGTGAAGATTATATGTAATTCAAAGGAAGCATTGTAGATACATTGTAACTATAGCATTGTTCAAATCCCATCTGGTGCCTGTAAGGAGTTTGTATGTTCTCCCAGTGTCTGCGTGGGTTTCCTCCTACAGACCAAAGACGTACCAGTTAGTAGGTTAATCGGTCATTGTAAATTGTTCCGTGATTAGGCTAGGGTTAAATCAGGTGATTGCTGGGTGACAGCTCGAAGGGCTGGAAGGGCCAGTTCTGCTCTGTATCTCAATAAATCTAATAGCAGAGGGGACGAAGCTGTTTCCTGAATCACTGAGTGTACATCTTCAGGATCCTGTACCTCCTCCTTGATGTTATCCTGCGTCATAATGGAACCCTTTGAATATTTATAAGGCAGAGATCAATAGGTTCCGGATAAGCAAGGAGGTGTTAAAGGCCAGGGGTGTATAGATTGGAGATTGTTTGATGTCATTTCCAGTGCACTAGTGTAAAGCAGAATAGAATAATTGTTACGTACTCCAGATCTGATGCAGCACCAAAAAAACAAACTCAATAAGATAAAGAACAAAAACTAATGCAATAAATATGAATGCTTAAGGTAGTTTATACACATAGACTAATTGTATATCAATAAGGTGATGCTAGGCATAGTACATAAGGTGACTGATGTGTAATGGGGCAGCATGATAGCATAGTGGTTAGCACAACGCTCTACAGTACTGGCAACCTGGGTTCAATTCCCGTCGCTGCCACGTAAGGAGTTTGTATCACGTGGGTTTCCTCAGGGTCCTCTGGTTTTCTCCTGTGGGTTGGTAGGTTAGTTGGTCTTTGTAATTCCAGGGTTAAATTGGTGGGTTGCTGTGCCGTCTATTCCACGCAGTATCTCGTTAAACCGTAGTGGTGTTTGGGAGGGGTTAGTGGCTGGGCTATACTCGAATTGAATGGTGGGCCATTCGTGAGAGGCCGCAAGAGAGAGCCTGCAGATGCTGGAAATCCGAGCAACACACACAAAATGCTGGACGAGCTCGGCGGGCTGGGCAGCATCTGTGGAAAAGGTACAGTCAATGTTTTGGGCTGAAATTCTTCTCTCCTTTTTTCCCAGTCAAGGAGAAGCGCAGCATGAATTCAGGCCCTTCGGCCCATCTAGACTATGCTGACCGTCGATCAACTATTTACACTGGTCTTACATTAATCCCATTTAATTTTCCCCACACCTCCCACACCTAACACTCCTGGGACAATTTGTATTGGCCAAGTAATCAACAGCCTGTGCGTCTTGGGGATGTGGGAAGCTCATGTGGCCACGGGGAGAAAGTGAAAACTGCGCCCAATCAGTGTCAGTGCCACAAGGCGGAGGTTCCATCAGCGTCACTCCACATGTGCATGGGGGCTTGAGATGGTAGTCATTTCAATGTTGATCTTCATGAATGATGGACCAGGTTCGATGGACCTAGTGGGCTACACCTACTCTTAACTTGTAGGTTCATTTGTCTGTCCTCCTTTACACAAAAAACCCAGGCTGCATTTGAGATCCTCCGAAACATTCAAAGATCAAAGATCGACATTTTTCGTTAAATATACTCAGTGACCACTTTATTAGGTACATCTGTACACCTGTTTGTTAAAGGAAATATCTAATCAGCCAATCATGTGGCAGCATTAAAGCATGCAGACATGGTCAAAAGGTTCAGTTGTTCAGAATGGAGGAAGAAATGTGATCTAAGTCACTCTGAGCGTGGAATGATTGTTGGTGCCAGATGGGGTGGAGTGAGTATCTCGGAGACTGCTGATCCCCTGGGATTTTCATGCACAACAGTCTCTGGAGTTTACAGAGAACGGTGCAAAAAACAAAAAAAAATCCCGCGAGCGGCTGTTCTGTGGACGAAAACGCTTGGTTAATGAGAGAGGTCCCAGGAGGATGGCCAGACTGGTTCAAGCCGACAGGAAGGCGACAGTAACTGAAATAACCACACGTTACAACAGTGGTGTGCAGAAGAGCATCTCTGAATGTACAACACACCAAACCTTGAAATGGATGGGCTACAGCAGCAGAAGACCACAAGCATAGGACTCAGTGACCAGTTCATTAGTTACAGGAAATTCTGCAGCTAATAAGTGTCTTTCTTTAGAGGTAGGTTTGTCTTTTCTGGAGTTGGTTGGAGGCCTTTCACTGGTTAGTTGATGCCATTACCCAGAGTGCCCTTGCCTGACTTCTTCCCCTGCTAAAGACCCGTTGAGTAGGCAAGGTGTGTAATGGAATTGGCTTTCTTCATGGAAATCAACTGATGGATAAGAGCCAAAGGCCCTTCAGGAGAGAGGAAGTCCTCGGAGGGAATGTTGCTGAGCACCCAAGCCACAGATCATGTGGTCGTGCCACTCGGTCTACGCGAACGTCCTGAGGGGGTGCGTCTGGAAGATGTCCTCGATGTTGGGGAGGTTTGTGCCCGTGGTGGAGCTGTCTGCGTCAGAGTGCTCCCCACCGTACATCTGTAGAAACTGGCTAGCGATTTGCTTGGGTTAGGCTTCTCCCAGTGTCCGCCGTGACCGAGAGCTGGATTCCTTGACAACGAGTGTGCGAACGTCACACATTTAAATTACCCTTTTGTTACCGTCCCCCCCATCACAAGGTTCCCTTTGTGTCGCTGCGGGCAGTTCAAAGTTCAGAAGGATGCAGAAAAACATTTGCTGTTGCAAGGATTTTGTTTTTGGCATGCTCGCCTGTTTTGTTTCCGCTTGCTGGATGGCCAGTCGCAAACTAGCTGGGAGGATCCTTGTGCCTTCTGCAAGTGTGTGTGTGTGTGAGAGAGAGAGAGAGAGAGAGAGAGAATGGGGATGGGGAGCTGGTCCCCTCAAACATTCTCAATTCTGTCCAGCTGGAGGACAAAATACCCTGCTGTCCATCCCTGGATGTCCATTCTTGACGTTCAACCATCATCATCTCTCTTCACCAACCAAAGCTCAAAGATCAAAGTAAATTTATTATCAAAATACATGTGGCACAATGCTAAAGTCTTAGGCATGCACATACAGTTGAAGTCAGAAGTTTACATACACCTTAGCCAAATACATTCAAACTCAGTTTTTCACAATTCCTGGCGTTTAATCCTAGAAAACATTCCCTGTCTTACATACATAGTGTCTAAGATTTTTGCCCAATACTGCATTTATCAATGTGGAGCGGAGAGCAATTTTGTAAAGCTGGCTGGAGCAAAAGATGTTGGGATGGGTGAGAGTGGAACACTGTGGGGGTGGGGGGAGGTGGGACAGGTGACAGAGAAGGGGTGCCAGGGGAAGGGGAGTGGTGTGGGTGCAGACACACCTAGTCCCAAGACACCAGGCAAGGTCATTTTTTTCCCCAAACAATTGTCTAATTAATTATTACAGAATGTGCCTCCGGTGCTCCCTGCTCCCTCCCCTCTACCTTCCCCCTTTCCTACTGTCAGTCCACAATAGAGACCCAGATCAGAATCAGGTTTATCATCACTCACACATGTCATGAAATTAGATTTTTCTTGCGGGAGCACTACAGTGTAATACATAAAATTACATGCTTATATGTGCCGAAGACTTTTGCACAGTACTGTACAGGTCACCATATACAACCCTGAGATTTACCTTCTTGCAGACATACTCAATAAGTCCACGACAGAATCAATGAAAGACCATGCCAACTGGGTGTTCAACCAGAATGCAGAAGACAATAAACTGTGCAAATACAAAAAAAAAGAAATGATAAGAATAAATAAATAGGCAATAAATATCTAGAACATGTGATGAAGAGTCCTTGAAAGTGGGTCCATAGGTTGTGGGAATATTTTGATGATGGGGCAAGTGAAGTTGAGTGAAGTTATTCCCTTTGGTTCAAGAACCTAATGGTTGAGGGGCAATAACTATTCCTGAATCTGGTGGCGTGAGTCCTGAGGCTCCTGACCCTTCTTCCTGATGACAGCAGCAGTCGAGAGCATGTTCTGGGTGGATGACAGATGCTGCTTTCCTGTGACACCGTTTCATGCAGATGTGCTCAATGGTTGGGAGGGCTTTTCCCAAGACGGACTTGGCTGTAGGATTTTCTGATTGAAGGCCATTAGTATTTCCATACCAGGCTGTGATGCAGACAGTCAATATACTTTCCACTACACATCTATAGAGGTTTGTCAAAGTTTTAGATGTCATGCCAAATATTCACAAACTCGTAAGGAAGTAGAGGTGCCATGTGCTTTCTTTGTAAATGTACTTATGGGCTGGGTCCAACACAGGAGTAAAAGAAATGAGAGGCCATTCAGCCCCTCATACCTGCTCCGTTGTTCAGCAATATGGCTGGGGACCAGAATATAAAAGCAAGGATGTTATGTTGAGTTTTTATAAAGCACTAGTCAGGCCTCACTTGGAGCGTTGTGTGCAGTTTTGGGCTCTTTATCTTAGAAAGGTTGTGCTGAAACTGGAGAGGGAACAAAGGAAGATCACAAAAATGATTCCAGTATTAAACAGTTTGTCACATGAAGAGTGTTTGATGGCTCTGGGCCTGTATTCATTGGAATTTAGAAGAATGAGTCTTTATGTATGGTTAAGGCAGAGGTTGATAGATACTTGATCGGTCAGGGCATGAAGGGATACAGGAAGAAGGCAGGAGACTGGAGCTGAGAGGAAAAATGGATCAGCCATGATGAAATGGTAGAAGAGACTTGATGGGCCGAATGGCCTAATTCTGCTCCTATTTCTTATGGTCATATGCTCTATTACATCTGCCTCGTTGGATTATGATGTAAATTGTCATTTTTCCTGTAGTTTAATTTTCTTTAAGCTTGTTTATATGATTGCAATGTCACTTATTTGTAAATGTTCAGTGGACTCAGTAATTTGGACAATTGACTCTGAATCAGGTTTGTTGTCACTGACATCTATCATGAAATTTGTTGTTTCGTGGCAGCAGTACAGTGCAATATATAAAAATTACAATGTTCCAATGAGAAATATTAAAATAAATAACTAATGCAAAAAGAGAGCCAAGTGATCATGGGTTCGTTGTCCGTTCACAAATCTGATGGGAAAGGGGAAGAGGCTGTTTCAACAATGTTGTGTATGTTCTGAAAATGCAAAGGGGAAAATCCGAAAATCGGAAAACGCAAAGGGGAAATTCTGAAAATGCAAAGGGAAAAATCCCCCCCAATACTCCCCCCACTCACTATACTCAACTGTGTTGTGTCTGCTGTGGAGACCTTCAGGTTTCTGGGTGTCACAATCTCCCAGGACCTGAAGTGGACACCCAACACGGACACTCTTATCAAAAAGGCTCAGCAGAGGTTGTATTTCCTACGTCAACTCAGGAAGTACAACCTGCCTCAGGAGCTGCTGATTCAATTCTATTCAGGAATAATCCAGTCTGTTCTCTGTTCGTCCATCACTGTCTGGTTTGGATCAGCTGCCAAACAAGACAAGAATAGACTCCAAAGAACCGTCAGGGCTGCGGGAAGGATTATTGGTGTGAAGCTGCCCTCGATCCAGGACTTGTATGCATCTAGAGTCAGGAAGCAAGCAAGCAGCATCATTGTAGACCCATCACACCCTGGACATCACCTGTTCCAACTCCTTCCTTCTGGTAGGCGCTTTAGATCACTGTATGCCAGGACAAACAGGTACAAGAACAGTTTCTTTCCGTATGCCATCAGTCTAATGAACACTTGAATTTTAGTCTATTATAAACCAAGTCCACCTGTACATACACAGGTAGACCTCATTGTATATAGTTCACGATTATTTGCACTATTGCTTTGTTTGCCTCTTGCTTCTGTACAGTGAGAGCTCAGGGAAACCGGCATCAAATTCCCTGTATGTGTCCACATACTTTGCGATAATAAAGGATTCTGATTCTGAAAATGCAAAGGGGATTATGCTGTTCCGAAATGTTGTGTATGCATCTTCAGGCTCTGTACCTCCTCCCTGAGAATAACAATGAGACATGGCCAAGTCCTGTGTAGTGTTGCTCCTTAATGATGGTAGCTGCCTTCCTGAGACATTGCATTTTGAAGGTGTTCCCAGTGGTGGGGAGGCTGGTGCCCATGATGGAGCTGGTTGGACTGACAACTTTCTGCACTTTTCTCCAATCCTTTGCGTTGGTGCCTCCCTACCAGACGTTGAAGCTCCCAATGGTGTACCTGTAGAAAGTTGCGAGAGCCTTTGGTGACCTAGCAAATCTCCTAATGAAGTATAGCCGCTGTTGTGCCTTCTTTGTAACTGTATCAGTGAGTTTGCCCAGGATAGGTCTTCCGGTAAGATGGCAGCATATGTCGAAGGTGGCGGATCTCGGGAGCCAACCAGAGGTGCTTTTTTCAACGACCCAAAGAGAATGCTACTCCAAGAACATCGGGTACTGCAGGGCTATTCCGTCAGTGACCTGCTTGTTAATCAGAGTGGCTGGACTGGTGTCGGTGTTGGAGCCGACCAAGGTGTCGAAGGAGCTGGTCGGAATGTCGGAGGAGCCGGTTTGGCTTGCGAGGAGCTGGCGCGGCTGCAGGCCGTGTTGCAGCCAGCTACTCAGAAGCGTCGGAGTCGGTGCAGTATAACCGCGGGAGCTTGGCTCGCTCATTTCACTTGCGATCGCAAGACTCTGTTGGACAGAGGTAATGAACGATGCCGCAGGCCTGTTACCCTCGTCAGATGGACGGGCCAGTCGACGTGGGAGCTGCGCAGCCTCAGTTGTAGCGAGAAATAGGGCTCAAGCCTTGGGCTCGCCTGCTGCTGCAGACCAGGTGAGAGTTGCAAAAGTGCCTGAGTGTGGTAGAGCTCAGCCTGGGCCTGGCCTTGCCCATCAGTGCTGCCCTCTCGTGTTCGAGCAGTGGAATGACAGGCTGTACTCTACCAAGATTCTGTACTATCAGCTGCTGGGCATTGTCGCTCAGGGTCTTGGACCATATATATATATTTTTTTTTGAGCGAATATGCTTCTTTGCTGGACATTTTGAATTATGTTACTCACTATTTTTGAATGGTTGCTTGTTATTTTGTTATGTTATGTGTGCTTCTGTGCTTTACTCCCAAGTTCGAAGAAATGTCTTGTTTCTATATACGTTATATGGTTATTTACATTATATACATACATAGTTAAATGACAATAAACTTAACCTGACACGCACAGTATTCATTAGGATACCTAAGAATTTTGCACAGTACTGTAGTAATTTTACGTATTGCACTGTATTACTATCGCAAACAAAAACAAATTTCATGACAGATGTGAGTGATGATAAACCTGATTCTGATCTGGGTCTCCATTGTGGACTGAGAGTGGGAAGGGGGACAGGGAGAGAGGAATCATGGTTGGGAAAAGGGGAGGGAGAGGGGAGAGATATTTTATAATGATCAATGAACCAATTGTTTGGAATCAAGTGAGCTCGTCTCAGGACTGGGTGCCTCTGCACCCATGCCAACCCCTCCCCCATCCCTGGCACTCCTTTGCCACCTGTCCCACACCCCTCCCGCGGCGCTCTATCCTCACCAATCCCAACTGAGGTAGTGTTCATGGGTTCATTGTCCATTCACAAATCTGATGGCAGAGGGGAAGAAGCTGTTGCTGAAACGTTGAGTGTGTATCTTCAGGTTCCTCTCCTTCTTCCTTGATGGTGGCAATGAGAAGAGGGTGATGGTGTCTTTAATGATAGATGCTGCCTTTTTGAGGCATCGCCTTTTGAAGATGCCCTGGATGCTAGGGAGACTGGTGCCCATGATGGAGCTGGCTTTTTCCGATCCTCTGCAAGGTCCCTCCATACCAGACGGTCATGCACAGTACAGCTGGAGAAATTTGTGAATGCCTTTGGTGACGTCCCAGTTCTCCTGAAGACTCCTAATGAAATATTGCCGCCGTTGTATATTTATGGAAGTTCATGGGAGTATGTTGGGATCTAAAGGTATTCCCAGCTGGTTTGTCGTTATTTATAGGAAGTTCCCAAATCTGTGTCAGTTTTTACTGGAGAGTCTGTGTTTTGTGTGTGTATGTGTGAGAGAGAAAAAGATTTTTTGTATGATTGCAAGGCTACGCATCCTTATGGATTGGGAGTTCCTGCAGAGTTGTCAGTGTTTAATACTTCAGTAATATTTGAGTAATTGAGTATATATATTGGTTGATTAAGTATTCCTGTTTGCTTAAATAATTCATTATGGGTTATATATAAAAATAAGTGAATGTCATACAACATCATGGTACCACGTGACACGTGTGCGCCTCGCTTAAAGTGAACACGAAGTTAGACCCTCGTTTCGGACTCCCGAGTCTTCCTTTGAATAAGTTTAATGTTTTGAAGTTACAATATCTGATTATATTATGCTACATGCCCGAGATAGTCATAGTCATAGTCATACTTTATTGATCCCGGGGGGGAATTGGATTTTCCTGCAAGTAAGTTTTTCATTACACATACTTGTCCACATGACAATAAACTTTGACTTTGACTCTTGAGTTTCTTCATTGGTAGTTCCAGGCGACGTGTCAGTCAGTGTTTACACTGATTTACTGGGAATGCGTCAGCATCTATAGGGAGTCTGACTCTATTGATAGGGAACTCCTAGGGGGCATCTCAGAGCTTACTAGGAATTCCTGGCTATTCTCCCATCATTTTCTAGGAGCCTATCAGTATTTATTAAGAGTTTTCAGAATTCTGTCACTGACAGGGAGATCCCAAGAGCACGTCAGTAAATACAAGCTGCTATTGGGAATATTTCAGAATTTTATAAGGTATTCTCAGGAGCGTTTCAACATTTGTAGCTAAGATCCAGAACTGTAACGGTATTTCTAGTGAAACTCAGAGTGTACCAGTGCTTTTTGGAGGTTCAAAGAGTGTGTCGGTAATTAAAGGATTTCCTGGGAGTGTCTAAAGTACTTACTGAGATTTCCCAAATCAGAATCAGAATCAGGTTTAATGCATACATCGTGAAATTTATTGACTTTGTGACAGCAGTACAATGCAATGCATAATGTTATTAAAAACTGTAAATTCCGGTAAGTATATATACTGTATGTGTATTAAATTGTTAAATTAAATAGGTAGTGCAAAAATAGAAATAAAAAACTAGTGAGGTAGTGTTCATGGGTTCAATGTCCATCAGAAATCTAATGGCAGAGGGGAAGAAGCTGTTCCTGAATCGTTGAGTGTGTGTCTTCAGGCTCCTGTACCTCCTCCCTGATGGTAACAATGACAACAGGGCACGTCCTGAGTGATGGGGGTCCTTAACGATGAATGCCGCCTTTATGAGGCACCACGTGTTGAAGATGTCCTGAATACTGTAGAGGCCAGTGCCCATAATGGGGATGGCTAACTTAACAACACTCTGCAACTTTTTTCGATCCTGTGTAGTAGCAACCCCACCCCCACTCCACACCCAGTGGTGGTGCGGCCAGTTAGGATCCTTTCCATGGTATATCTGTAGAAGTTTTTGATGATTTAAGTGACAAACCAAATCTCCTCAAACTCCTAATGAAATATAGCCACACACATCAAAGTTGCTGGTGAACGCAGCAGGCCAGGCAGCATCTCTAGGAAGAGGTACAGTCGACGTTTCAGGCCGAGACCCTTCGTCAGGACTAACTGAAGGAAGAGCTAGTAAGAGATTTGAAAATGGGAGGGGAGGGGGAGATCCAAAATGATAGGAGAAGACAGGAGGGGGAAGGATGGAGCCAAGAGCTGGACAGGTGATTGGCAAAGGGGATATGAGAGGATCATGGGACAGGAGGTCCCGGGAGAAAGACGGGGGTGGGGGGGAAACCCAGAGGATGGGCAAAGGGTACAGTGAGAGGGACAGAGGGAGAGAGAAAAAGAATGTGTGTATATAAATAAATAACGGATGGGGTACGAGGGGGAGGTGGGGCATTAGCGGAAGTTAGAGAAGTCGATGTTCATGCCATCAGGTTGGAGGCTACCCAGACGGAATATAAGGTGTGGTTCCTCCAACCTGAGTGTGGCTTCATCTTGACAGTAGAGGAGGCCGTGGATAGACATGTCAGAATGGGAATGGGACGTGGAATTAAAATGTGTGGCCACTGGGAGATCCTGCTTTCTCTGGCGGACTGGCGGATCATTTTGGATTCGGCTCTTCTCCCATCATTTTGGATCTCCCCCTCCCTCTCCCACTTTCAAATCTCTTACTAGCTCTTCCTTCAGTTAGTCCTGACGAAGGGTCTCGGCCCGAAACATCGACTGTACCTCTTCCTAGAGATGCTGCCTGGCCTGCTGTGTTCACCAGCAACTTTGATGTGTGTTGCTTGAAATATAGCCGCTGTCTTGTCTTCTTTGTAGCTGCTATGATGGGACCCGGTTGGATCTTCAGGGATCATATCACCCAGGAACTTGAAGCTGCTCACTCTCTCCACTTCCGATTCCTCTATGAGGATTGGTCCGTGTTCCCTCGCCTTTCCCTTCCTGAAGTCCACAATCTCCTGATGTTGGGTGCAAGGTTGTTGCTGTGACACCACTCAGCTAGCTGGTACATTCGCTCCTGTACGTGGGCATAATGTCATGTGTCCTGTATTGTGAGTCAGTATTCATATGGAGTACTTTTGGGAATTTCAACAGTGAATTTGACAATTTTTTTTAGGGAGTCCTGCAGAAGTTGTTGTTTCTATTTTTAGGGAGTTCCCACAGATTTGCCAGTATTTACAGTGAATATCAGTACTGATCAGAATTTCCCAAGAACGGGTTACAGAACTTACAGGCTCCCAGATGTTTGTTGGTTTTTACAGGATGCTCTCACGAATGTGTCTGCATTTACAGGGATTTTTGGTGCATGCGGTTGTGTGTTTATTTATAGCTTGTTCCCAGCGGTGCGTTAATATTTACACACAGTTCATTGAAGTTTGTCAGTGTTTACTAAGTGTTCCTCACGGTGTGTGTCAACTTCTCTCGGATATCCTGGGAGCATGTTAATATTTACTGGGATTGCCCTGGAACGCGTCAGTGTTTACAGGGATTCCCTGTGTCAGTTTTTGTAAGACGCGAGTCGGTCATGAGCTTAGAGAGATCCCAAGTTGTGTGTCAGAAATGCTTGGTAGTTCTCATCGGTGTCTGAGTATTTATTGGGAGTCCCCAGAATGTGCCAGTGTTTATAAGGTCCCCCTAACTATGTATTTATGAAATCCACACTAATTTGACATTTTCAGAAGTGACCATAAGACTTAGAAGCAGAATTAGGCCATTCAGCCCATCGAACGAGGGGTCACAGTTTGAGGATAAGGGGGAAGCTTTTTAGGACTGAGATGAGGAAAAACTTCTTCACACAGAGAGTGGTGAATCTGTGGAATTCTCTGCCACAGGAAACAGTTGAGGCCAGTTCATTGGCTATATTTAAGAGGGAGTTAGATATGGCCCTTGTTGCTACGGGGATCAGGGGGTATGGAGGGAAGGCTGGGGCGGGGTTCTGAGTTGGATGATCAGCCATGATCATAATAAATGGTGGTACAGGCTCGAAGGGCCGAATGGCCTACTCCTGCACCTATTTTCTATGTTTCTATGTTCCTATGAACCTGCACTGCCATTATTCATGTCCGATACTTTTTCCACCCCATTCTCTCACCTTCATCTCCATCACCAATCAGGAACCTCTTAATCTCTGCCTTACATATACACCCAAAGACTTGGCCTTCACCGTCCTCTGTGGCAACGTATTCCACGGTTTCACCACCCTCTGGCTGAAAAAGCTCCTCCCCATCTCCGTTCTAATGGGATGTCCCTTAATTCCGAGGCTGTGCCCTCAGATCCTATACTCCCCCACCTTCCAAAGTTCTTTTGTATTTCTTTATTTTCCTGTAAATGCCTGCAATAAGACAAGTCCCTATGGACATCTATGGACTTCTATAATAAATTTACTTTGAATTGGCATTGACTTGACTCCCACTTACGGAGGATCTCTTCCACGTCTACTCTGCTCAGACCTTGCAGTAATCAATAGATTTCAGTGTGTATTATTATCTTGGTGAGGTCAATACTGATTGGGAGATCCTATTGGTTAATGAGTATTTACTGGGAGCTCCTGTCAATGGGTCAATGTTTATGGATGATAGTTGTGCTTGAGTCATCCCCTTCGCAGGACTGCTGTTAGTGTTTTAAAGGCAGCTCCTGGAGTGCGACTGTGTTTATACTAACTTCCCAGGAGTGGGTTAGTATTTATCACGACTGCCCCGAAATGTGTCGGTGATTTTTCCAGCAGTGCGTTTGCACTTAGAACAAGATTATGTTCGTTCGGCACGCTCTGCAGTGTGACAGTACGGACTGGATGCTCCCGGGAGAGCATCACAGGGTTTTGATGGAGCTCCTGTGAGATTCCCTGTACCGTCAGCATACTGAGTTTATGCAAAAACTCATTTTGCATCAATTGCCGGGTTGGTGGCAGATTTCCCAGGAGGATATGAGGACATATAGGCAGCGTCCAAGTGTGTTTTGAGGAATTCCCAGGTGTGTATGAACATTGACTAGGAGACCCAGGGACATGCCAGTAGTTATTGAAAGCTCCCAGGCAAGTGTTAGCGTCCCTTTTGATTACTTAATTTAATTTAATTTTATATATGGTACCGTGCAAAGGTCTGAGAGACACACACACACACACACACACATAACACACACACATATACACATATATACACACACACACACACACACACACAGACACACACACACACACACACACACACACACATATACACATATATACACACACACACACACACACACACACACACATAAACACACACACACACACACACACACACACACACACACATAACACACACACACACATACACACACACACACACACATATATATATATATATATATATGGTGCGAAAGACTCTTGCAGAGTACTGCTTTTGTCAACATGGAGCGGAGAGTGAGTTTGTAAATCTGGCGGGAGCCAAGGATGTTGGGAATGGCGAGGGTGAAGTGCCAGGGCTGTGGGTCAGGTGTTGGGAATGATGGGAGTGGAGCACCGGGGGAGGGGTGTGGGGCAGGTGGCAGAGAAGGAGTGTCGGGTAGGGAGCAGACGCACCCAGCCCAGAGACACCAGGCAAGGCCATATGATTCCAAACAATCTGTTTATTGATCATTACAGACTGTCTCGCTGGTGCTTCCCGCTCCCTCCCCTCTCCCTTCCCCTTTTCCCAACCATGGTTCCCCCCTCCCTGCCCCCTTCCCACTCTCAGTTCACAATAGACACCCAGATCAGAATCAGGTTTATCATCACTGATAAATGTAATGAAATTAGCTTCTTTCTTTGCGGTTGGAGTACAGTGCACTATGTAAAATTACTACGGTACTGTGCAAAACTCTTAGGCACCCTTGGTTGTATATATGTACACACACACACACACCAAAGCCTCATGCACAGTACTGTACTGAGGAAGAGTCTCAGCCCAAAACATTGACTGTTCACTCTTCCATAGCTGCTGCCTGGCCTGCTGTGATCCTCCAGCATTTTACGTGAGTTGTTTTATTAGGTTCACCTGCACACCTGCTCGTCAATGCCAATATCCAATCAGCCAATCACGTGGCAGCAACTCAATGCAAAAAAAAAAGCACATGGACACGGTCAAAAGGTTCAGTTGTTGTTCAGACCAAACATCAGAATGGGGAAGAAATGTGATCTAAGTGACTTTGACCATACAATGATTGTTGGTGCCAGACAGGGTGGTTTGAGTATCTCAGAAGCTGCTGATCTCCTGGAATTTTCTCTAGATACAATGGACTCCAGAGTTTACAGAGAATGGTGCAAAAATAAAAAAATATCCAGTGAGCAGCAGTTCCGTGGGCAAAAACACCGTGTTAATGAGAGGGGGCAGAGGGGAAAGGCCAGACTGTTTCAAGCTGACAGGAAGGTGGCAGTAACTCAGATAACCACAGTGGTGTGCTGAAGAGCATCTCTGAATGCACAAGAGAGCAAACCGTGAAATGGACGGGCTGCAGCAACAGAAAACCACACTGGGTTCCACTTCTGTACCTAATAAAGTGACCATTTATTGTTCTATATTGGTATTTATGTTGTCTTAAATATATTTCAATGTACCGCTGCCAAACAACAACAGATTTCATATGTCAGTGATATTAAGCCTGATTCTAATTCCAACATCAGTCAAGGTTTACAGAAATTCCTGGGAATGTGTCAATATTGAAAAGGCATCTATCTATCTATCTATCTTCCTATCTATCTATTTATCTATCTATCTCTTATTTAAATGTCTTTCTATCTCTTTCTGTCTGTCTATCTACCGATATCTGTCTATTATTTATCTATCTATCCATCAGTCTAGCTGACTATCTATCTCTTACCTATCTATCTATCTACCCTAATCCAATCTGTCTGTCATGGAGTAGTCCCATCAGGCCATGCCGTCACAGCAAACCCAATTTAACCTAATTATGGGACAATTTACAATGATCAATTAGCCTACTTGGTGTGTCCTCGGACTGTGGGAGGAAACCAGAGCACCCGGGGAAAACCCACGCATTCCACGGGAGGACGTATAGCGACTCTTCACAGAACAATGCTGGAGATGAACTCCAAATTCCAGAACGCCCCAAGCTGTAATAGGTAGGCAGCCGTCGATCCCAGGGATCACGGGTTTGCGCCTCCGGTAGACTCTGTCCTCTCCAGGGCGCAAGCCTGGGTGGGAAGATTTGAAGAACCGGCTGTTGCCCGTGCAGTGGGCTCCCCCTCTCCACGTCACTGATGTAGACCAAGGGACGGGCAAGTGCCGATACAGCTCGAGCCAGTGTCGTCACAGAGGTTGCCAGAGTGAAGTTGTAAACAACATCAAACTGCCTCAGGGACCCTGGCTCCAGATTTCTTCCTCAGGGTTTACTCCCAAAGCCTTTCCCATGGATGGATATGGCTTCAAGGTTAAAAAAAAAGTTAAATTCTGTCCCGAGCCTTATAGGCGCATCAGGCTGGTGCTTATGCCAGTTTCTGTGGCGTGAAATGAGTGAGAGTATGAGACTCCCCCTCCCCATCGGATAGGATGCCAGTCTATCACGAGGTTAACCCCCAGCATTTTGCCAGTACCCATTTTCAGCTGGGTGGGCTGCAGCAGTGTGTGGTTAAGTGCCTTGCTCAAGGACACAACACGACAACACACTGCCTCGGCTGGGGCTCGAACTCACGACCTTCAGATCACTAGTCCAATGCCTTATCCACTTGGCCACGCACCACACATGGCGTCAAGAGAGTGGGGGTTTAAGATCAGAGTTTTCCTACTCCTAGGTGGGCTGCCGTCCAGGGCTGTCGAGCCCCACCTGCCCGAAACAACTGGTTTTGAAGCATGAGTGGTTCGCCTTTGCCCCTTCTCTTGTCAGTAGAAACAGTTCCGCTGGGTCTAGTAGCTAAACCACACGTGAAGGCCAAGAGTTGGACTTGGTTGTCAGAGACTGTTAGAGTCGCACGCCATTTGGAGCACTTTATAGGTAGTGGGAGCTTATTCCCCACTACCACCCTCGGCTATGACAAACTTAGGAACCACCCACAGCTGTAATAGTGTCACGCTAACCACTACACCACCTTGGCTTCCCAAATTAACCAGCATTTCCTGGTGTGTGTGATACACTAGTGTGATTCGGCGTACAAAGGGATTTCTCGGAGTCTGACACTATTCCAGGGATTTCCCTCCAGGATGTTATCAATTGTAGGAACGTCTTTTGGTTGATTGTGTCAGTATTCACCAGGAGTTCCCGAGAATGTGTTAATGTTTACAAGGTGTTCCCCTGTGTTCCAAAGTACATTTAGTATCAGAGTATGTTTACAGTGTACAACCTGAAATTTATCCTCTTCACGGACTGTGTGTCAGCACTTAAAGGAAATTCCAAGTTTGTGGCAGAATTTATGGTGAGCATTCATAAAGTGTCAATGTTTACAAAGTGCTTCTGAGATGTTAGTAGTATTTACAGGGACTTGCCATGAATGTTGCAAAAATTACCTTTGTCCCCATGTTTACTTGATACCCAAGGGTTTGCTGGTGTTTACAGGAACGTGTAGTATGTATTGCGAGATTCCAGGAATGTGCCACAACTGAGTTCTAAGTCATGCAGCAGTAATTTTGGGGAGTTCCTAGGAATATATTGCTATTTATAGGGAGGTCTCTGGTGTTTGTCAGTCCTGATCAGGTGTTCTTGCACATCTGCCTTTATTTATGGGTGGCTCCTTCAAGCGCTGGACTTCGAAGCAAAGGCTCCCGAGTTCGAATCCAGCCGGCCCCCTTGCACGCTTTCCATCCGTGCTGGGTTGAGCGTCACGTTAGCAACTCGGCTTCATAAAAATAAAGAAGCCCGCTAAAAAAAACGCCGTCACGACGGCGTCCCGTTGACTCCACTCGGAGTTAAGGGCTTTCTTCTTCTTCTTCTTTTCCTTCAAGTGCGGAGACAGGGAAGTCATGGTTGGGCGTCAGTATTTGGACCATAAGACCACAAATCATAGGGGCAGAATCAGGCTATTCAGCCCAACGAGCCTGATTTATTTTCCCTCTCCTGCCCATTCTCGTGTCTTCTTCGAAACCTTGGGTCCCCTTACTAATCAAGAACCTATCAACCTCCTCGTTAAGTACACCCAATGACGTGGCTTAAACAGTCATCTACGGCAATGAATTCTACAGATCCACCGCCCTCTGGCTAAAAAAAATTAGTCCTCATCTCTGTTCTGAATGGGCGTCCTTCTATTCTGAAGCTGTGCCCCCTAGACTTAGACTCCCCCGCTATTGGAAACATTCTCTGCATATCCACTCTGTCTAGGCCTTTCAACATTTGTCGGGTTTTAGTGAGATCCCCCATCATTCTCCTAAACTCCAGCAAGTACAATCCCAGAGCCTGCAGACATATATTAACCCCTTCATTCCTGGGATCATTCTTATAAACTTCCCCGGACCCTCCTCAATGCCAGCACGTTATTTCGTGGATAAGGGGCCCAAAAATGCTCACAATAGTCCAAGCGCAGTCTGACCAAAGCTCTATAAAACCTCAGCATTACATCCTTGCTTTTATATCATAGTCCTCTTGAGATAAATGCTAACTTTGTATTCGCCTTCCTCATGGCCTGTATTCATTAGAGTACAGAAGAATGAGAGGGGATCTCATAGAAACGTTTCGAATGTTGAAAGGGTTGGACAGAGTAGATGTGGAAAGGTTGTTTCCCTTGGTGGGTGAGTCCAGGACAAGAGGCCATAGTCTTAGAATTAGAGGGTACCCAGTTAAAACAGAGATGAGGAGAAATTTTTTTAGCCAGAGGGTCGTGGATTTGTGGAATTCGTTGCCACATATAGCTGTGGAGTCCCGATCATTGAGGGTGTTTAAGGAAGAGATTGACAGGTATCTAATTAGTCAGGGTATCAAGGAATATGGGGGAAAAGCCGGAAATTGGAACTAGATGGGTGAATAGTTTAGCTCATGGGGGAGCTGCGGAGCAGACTCGATGGGCCGAATGGCCTGCTTCTGCTCCTTTGTCTTGTGATCTTGTGAGTACCTACTCAGTATCTCCGATCTCTGAACTTGTTGCCCATTTAGAACATTGTCTATGTCTACCGAGGAGCAAGTCACTGTCACTATTTAGAGGAGCTCCCGGTAAATACCGAAACACATTCATCGATGCCAGGTAAGTATACACCAACCCCCTTGAACTCCCTACAAATACTGACTCTTTCTCAGGTATTTCCAACCACTGTCACATTCTGACAACTTCTGGGGCTTTCCGTAATACGTTCCCGAAAACTTTCTCCAAGCCAGGGTTTCCCAGCCTTATGCCATAGAGCAACAACATTAAGCAAGAGGTCCGTAGACCTCAGCTTGGGGAACTCCTACTCTAAGTAGTGGCAGCCAGCTGGAATCTCCAATTAAATTCGCCCAGGACCAAACTGCACAGACAGAACACACAGCCAGGTCATCGGTCAGGTTGTCTGTTACGTTGACGTTGAGGGCAGCAATGAAGGTCCTCCATCTCTGGTGGTGTTCAGGGCCTTTCTTCGTCATGTCAGTAGCTTCCTCTCGGTTTTCACTACTCTCAGCTATGCAAGTCCTGGGTGGAGACTCAGGAATACCGTCACACTCAGATGTAGAAGGATTCTTCATTGCTGTTTCCGTAAATGTTTTGTTTTACCCGTCAGGCTCGTTAGCCCTGAGATGAACCCCCGAACCTGGAGGACCGTCGGACCACTCTACCCTTTGACCTGTTTGTCATGGGTGACCCGACCGAGAGCCAAAGCTTGAAGCCCCGACTCCAGCCAGCATAGCCCTCCGGGTCACTGAGGCACGCAAGCCTCCAAACCCAACAACAAGGTTTTAGGGGTAGTTTCACAGCCAAGAACTCTCCCAAAACAATCATACATTCATCGGTACTTTTGCTGAATACTAACAAACTCCATGTAAACGCTGTTCAATTCCTGCAAGCTCTAAGCAACTACCTGGAAAATCCTTGCAAGTCCCTCCCACTCCTAGAAGCACACTTTATATTCGGACGCATTCCGGGGAGCACCCCATAAAAACTGACAAACTTCCAGGAAACCCATCTCAGCGCAAACTAATTAAGAACCTGTCAACCTCCACTTTAAATATACCCAATAATTTGGTCTCCTCAGCTCAGCGACCTGGGGGGGCTTCCAAGAAAATTGATAAGACCAAGGAAATTTCATTAAGTACTCTTGAACAATGCAAAACTCCCCATAGAAACTAAAATATGGCCAGGAATGATCTATGATTACAGTCAACTGGGAATTCCATGTTCCCAGTAATTCCTTATGTACACTGGTTATATACTCTGCTGGGTATTTATTTTATTTAGTGATACAGGACAGAGTAGACCCTTCTGGCTCTTCAAACCTTGCTGCCTCGGCATCCCCCAACAAACCTAATTACAGCATAATTTACAATGACCAACTAGCCTCCCCGGTACGTCTTTGGGCTGTGGGAGCAAACCAGAGCACCCGGGGGAAACCCACGCATTCCACGGAGAGGACGTGCAGCGACTCCTTGCAGACCGGCACCTGCATTGAACTCCGGTCTCCGGAACGCCCCTTTGGGAAGCCCGGCTTTCCAAGGTGTGTCGCTTCACGCTTTTCTGGGTTGGATTCCGCCTGCCACTTCTCAGCCTCGTCCTGCGTCCTGTCAATGTGCCACACACCTTAAAACCCATACGCAACACCTCCACTGGTCTGTTCAGAATTTTGCCACAACCTATAGAGAATTCCTGGGAATATGTCAACATTTACAGGGAGTTCCCATGAGTTTATGGGTGTCTCTGGGGAAATCTGAGACCTTTTAGGCTATTTACGAGGATTTCCTCCAGATTCCCTGGAGTTTGACATTATTGACAGAAACTTTCATGCAGGGAGTTCCCAGATCTATCTCAATATCGACAGAGAGATCCCAACTGTGTGTCTGCATTGATTAGAAGTTCCCAGGGTTTATCTGAATTGATATGGAGTTCCTAGATGTTTGCCCCGTCTGAGCACGTTTGAGAGTGTGGTCATATGTTACCTGCAGTATGTCACAGAGGATATACAGTATGTAATGGAACTAATACTTATAGACCATAAGATAGGGGAGCAGAATTGGGCCATTTGGCCCATTGAGTCTGCTCCAACATTTCATCATGGCTGATCCATTTTCCCTCTCAGCCCCAATCTCCTGCCTTCTCCCCGTATCCCTTTATCCCTGACTACTCAAGAACCTATCAGACTTTGCCTTCGATATACTCATTGCTTATGGGAGGTCCTGAGCTATTTGTTAGTATGGGAATTCCATGCGTGTAGTAACAGGATGATGCCGGCTGGCGGAGTAGCGGCATCAGCGCCGGACTTCGGAGTGAAGGCTCCAGAGTTTGAATCCAGCCGGCCCCCTTGCACGCTTTCCATTCGTGCTGGGTTGAGTGTCGAGTGAGCAACTCAGCCTCATAAAAATAAGAAAGCCTGCTAAAAAAACGCCGTCCCAATGACTCCACTCGGAGATAAGGGCTTAATAATAATAATAACTAACAGGGTGCTCCTAGACTGGGAGGAGGTCCCCTGGCGTATACCACCAGATTTGCGTGATGTTGCTTGAAGTGGGTCAGTATTTCCCGGGTGTGTCGACCCTCCAGTCCTGATGAAGGGCCGGAACGTTGACTGCTTATTCGTTTCCATAGATGCTGCGTTTTGCCTTGGACTCCCAGCACCTACAGATTTTCTCCTGTTCCCAGACGTGCGCCCGTTTCCACGGGAGTTCCTGGGAAATACGATACAATTGGCGACGTGTTCCGCGGGAGCCTGTTAGCTGAGAATTTCAGAAGTGTTGTCAGTACTTATGAAGTGTGTCAGTGTTTCCAGGAATCGGACAGATTTTGTAATAAAATCCCCGAAGTGTGTCTGCTTTGTCAGGGACCTCCTGGTCTGTGTCAGTATTCACAGTGTTGAATGGGTGCGTTAATACTCCGGGGGATATCCTTTAACTGTGTCCAACAGAGCTTCAGTGTTTCCTGAGAGCACCTGGAAATAGCGGAGATTTCCCAGGGCATGCAGTGTGTTCCTGAAAGTGTAAGATATTTACAGGGGATTCGTGGAAGTGCAAAGTACTTACAGAGATTTGTAGCAACACACACAAAGCACCGGAAGGACTCAGCAGGACAGGCATTCTGCTCCGATGTCTTATGGTCCTCATTGTATGGTGAGGTCTTTCCCTCTTGCGTTGGTCTCCCCCACCATAGGAAACATCCTCCCCACACCCAACCCGTCTAGGCCTTTTAATATTCAGTAGGTTTCAACGAGATCCCCCACGTTTTTCTAAACTCCAGCGGGTTCAAGCCCAAATTCTTCAAACCTTCCTCATATATTAACCCTTTCATTCACATGATTATTAACCCTTTCATTCACATGATTATTCCCATAAAGCTTCTCAGGACCGCCTCCAATGCTCGCACATCCTTTCTTAGATAGAGGGCCCAAAACTGCTCACAGTGCGGTCTGACCAATGCCTTATGAAGCCTCAGCATTGCGTCCTTGCTTTCGTATTCTAGTCGTCTTGGAATGAGTGCTGGAAGAGAATTTGCTGTCTTTCACCAACTTTGTTAGAAGACAACGTGCACAAAATGCCGGAGGAACTCAGCAGGTCAGGCAGCAACCACAGAAAAGAATAAGCATTCGACGCTTAGAGCCGAGACCCTTCTTCAGGACTGAGAAGGGGGGGGGATGCCAGAATAAGAAGGTGGGGGGAGGGGAAGGAGGATAACTGGAAGGTGAGAGGTGAAGGCAGGAGTGTGGGAAAGGTTAAGGGCTGCAGAAGAAAGAATCTGATTGGAGAGGAGAGTGGACTATAGGAGAAAGGGAACTAGGAGAAAGTTATTGGCAGGTGAGAAGAAGTAAAAGACTGGGTCAATATCGAGTGTGTTTATGGGAGTTTGTGGTATTTCTCCAGTTTTCGTTGCAATCATTGTTTTTGGGGTATTCCCAGGCTTGCACCTGTAGTTCAGCTTCGAAGGAGATTTATTATCAACTATTAAAATATTAACAACCTTGAGATTCGTCTCAATAAGGGCAGCCACAAAACAAAGAAATCCAATACAACACATTGTAAAAAGAATCACCTGAGTGTGTGTGAGTGTGTATGAGTGTGTGTGAGTGTGTGTGAGTGTGTATGAGTGTGTGTGAGTGTGTGTGAGTGTGTGTGAGTGTGTATGAGTGTGTGTGAGTGTGTATGAGTGTATGAGTGTGTGTGAGTGTGTATGAGTGTGTGTGAGTGTGTGTGAGTGTGTATGAGTGTGTGTGAGTGTGTGTGTGCGTGTGAGTGTGTATGAGTGTGTGTGAGTGTGTGTGAGTGTGTATGAGTGTGTGTGAGTGTGTGTGAGTGTGTGTGAGTGTGTATGATTGTGTATGAGTGTGTGTGAGTGTGTGTGAGTGTGTATGTTTCCATGAGAGCAGAACTAGACCATTTGGCCCATCAAGTCTGCTCCCTCTTTCCATCATGGCTGATTTCTTATCTCTCTGAACCTCATTCTCCTGCCTTCTCCCTGTAACCTTTGACATCATCATCATCATCATCATCATCATTATGTGCCATGTTTTATGACATCATCATTATATGCCGTGTTGTATGACATAGGTGATCATGGTCTTCCCATGACCATAATCGTTCTTGGCAATTTTTTTTTGCAGAACTGGTTTGTCATTGCCTTTTTTTAGGCAGTGTATTTTCAAGATGGGTCATCCCACGTGGGCGATCGTGGTCTTTCCATTACCATGATTGCTCTTGGCAAATACTCTTCGGAGATTGTCTGCCTGGCGTCAGTGGTCACATAACCAGGACTTGTGATCTGCACCGGCTGCTCACACGACCATCCACCACCTGCTCCCATGGCTTCACATGACCCTGATCGGGGGCTAAGCAGGTGCTACACCTTGTCCAAGGGTGACCAGCAGGGGAAGGAGTGCCTTACCACTCCTTTGGGTAGAGGCGTATCTCCACCCTAATATTTGACACCCTTACTAATTAAGAACCTATCAACCTCCACTTTAAATATACCCAACGATTTGGTCTCCACAGCCATCTGTGGCAATGGATTCCACAGTTTCATCACCCTCCAGATAATTCCAGGGAGTTCTTAGGAATAGTATATACTTGGATCTCCCACTGTCAGGATTTACAGAGTATCCTTAAAACGTGTCACTATTTTATAGAAATTCCAGATTATCTCAGCTTTGATCAGTTTCCAGTATTTATATGAAGTTCGGTGAGTACATCCATATTTTAACGAGTTCCCAAGAGTGTTTTATATTTGAGTGGGTGTTCCCTTGGATGTACCTCCTTCTCCCTACGTGTGGATCAGTATTCACAGATAGTTCCTACATCCGTGTCAGTTTTCTTGGAAATTCCTGTAATGTGTTGCTATTCATAGCATGTTCCTTGGAGTGTCTCCACTGAGAATTTTCAGAAATTGCTCGGTAGTTACGGGGAACTCCCTAGGTTTCCTCAGTCTTTCCAAACAGTTCCCAGGAGTGTGTTAGTGTTAGGAGATCCCTCAGGATCGTCAATATTCAAAGGGAGTCTCTGGGAGAACGTTGCTATTAATAATAACTTATTTATAGAGCACTTTCCATGAAAATGATGTCGTTCAAAATGTGTTAGAGTGGGACAAGGTGCAAGTGTAAACGTGAGCATCATGGTGTGACACAGGGATCGTGCTGGGTCCTTTGCTGTTTGTCAAAGATCTGGATGATAACGTGGTTAACTGGATCAACAAATTTCTGGGTTGGGGGTGTAATATACAGCGAGGAAGGCAATCATATCTTGCAGAGGAATCTGCATCAGTTGGAAAAATGGCGGATGGCATTTAATGCAGACAAGGGTGAGGTTTGGCTCTTCAGTAGGACCAGCCAGGGTAAATCTTACATTTTATTCATTTCCATGATTTAGAAACATAGGTCAAATGGCATGACTGGCCAATTATCTTTCAAGGCAGATTGTTTAAACTCAGGAGAGCAGTGGAAGAAGACTTGAGAGTTTGAGTCAGATCATCAAACAAAAGCGGTTCTGTGCTGTGCTCTGGTCCCAAACCACTGAGAGCTTTAAAAGCAAAGGAAGAGAGCTCCAGTTCCGAAAGATACAGGAGGCCAGTGCAGAGTAGTGGGGATGGGATGTGGCACGGTAGCGTAGTGCTGAGCACGACACTTTACAGTCAAGGCGACACAGGTTCAATTCCCGCCACTGCCTGTGAGGGGTTTGTACGTTCTCCCCGTGACCGCGTGGGTTTCCTCCGGGTGCTCCTGTTTCTTCCCACAGTTCGAAGACGTACCGGTTGGTGGACAATAGACAATAGGTGCAGGAGTAGGCCATTCGGCCCTTCGAGCCAGCACCGCCATTCACTGTGATCATGGCTGATCATCCACTATCAGTATCCAGTTCCTGCCTTCTCCCCATAACCTTTGATTCCGCTATCTTTAAGAGCTCTATCCATCTCTCTCTTGAGAGCATCCAGAGACTTGGCCCCCACAGCCTTCTGGGGCAGAGCATTCCACATATCCACCACTCTCTGGGTGAAAAAGATTTTCCTCAACTCCGTTCTAAATGGCCTACCCCTTATTCTTAAACTGTGGCCTCTGGTTCTGGACTCACCCATCAGCTTGCTGCCTGGCTCCTGCGTGTCCAATCCCTTAATAATCTTATATGTTTCAATAAGATCCCCTCTCAGCCTTCTAAATTCCAGAGTATACAAGCCCAGTCACTTCAATCTTTCGACTTATGACAGTCATGCCATCCCGGGAATTAACCTTGTGAACCTACGCTGCACTCCCTCAATAGCAAGAATGTGCTTCCTCAAATTTGGAGACCAAAACTGCACACAGTACTCCAGGTGTGGTCTCACCAGGGCCCTGTACAGCTGCAGAAGGACCTCTTTGCTCTTATATTCAGGTTAACTGGTCATTGTAAATTGTCCCGTGATTAAGCTAGGGTTAAACCGGGGATTGCTGGGCGCGGCAGAAGGGCCAGAAGGGCTTATTCTGGGCGATTTCTCAATAAATAACTAAATAAAATACCCCCTCATCCTGGTTTTAGTTAAAAGTCTAGAAGTGGTGTTCTGAATGAGTTGAAGTTTGTCAATAGATTGATTTGGAAGGCCAACAAAAAGTGCATTACTATTATCTAGTCTATTCATAGAACATAGAACATAGAATAGTACAGAACAGTACAGGCCCTTCGGCCCACAATGTTGTGCCGACCCTTAAACCCTGCCTCCCATATAACCCCCACCTTAAATTCCTCCATATACCTGTCTAGTAGTCTCTTAAACTTCACTAGTGTATCTGCCTCCACCACTGACTCAGGCAGAGTTTGTTCATCCTGTGGTGTCATATGACACGGGTGATCATGATCTCAGGCGCATTTTTCTACAGAAGTGGTCTGCCATCGCCTTCTTCTGGGCAGTGTCTTTACAAGACGGGTGACCCCAGCCATTATCAATACTCTTCAGAGATTGTCTGCCTGGTGTCAGTGGTCACATCACCAGGACTTGTGATCTGCACCGGCTGCTCGTACGACCGTCCACCACCTGCCCCCATGGCTTCACGTGACCCTGATCGGGGGCTAAACAGGTGCTACACCTTGCCCAAGGGTGACCTGCAGGCTCGCGGAGGGAAAGAGTGTCTTACACCTCCTTTGGTAGAGACGTATCTCCATCCTACTGTTCCCTTGAGAGAGTATCAGTATTTATAGTTTGTTGGGAGTGCCTAGTTTAAGAGGGATCCCAGTTGTGTGTCAGTATTTTTAGGGAGATCCTGATATGTCTCTACTATATGTTTAGGGATCATCTAGTGAAACAGCATTGTTTACTGGAAATATCCAAGTGTAACAGTGTTATTGGGCTCTCCTGTGAATCAAAATCAGTTTTAATATTATCAGCAAATGTGAAATTTAACTTTGTGGCAGCAGTACAATGCAATACATGATAATTATAGGAAAAAATGGAATTACAGTAAATATATACATATGTATATTAAATAGTTAAATTAAAAATAAGTAGAGCAAAATCAGAAGTAAATATCATTGGCATATATCTTGAAATTTGTTGACTTTGCAGCAGCAGTACAACATTACACAATTAAAGGCATCCGTTAGTCCTGCGAGACTATGGATCTGTGCCTGGAAAGTCTTCACTCTCCAGGGCGCAGGCCTGGGCAAGGTTGTATGGAAGACCGGCAGTTGCCCATGCGGCAAGTCTCCCCTCTCCACGCCACCAATGTTGTCCAAGGGAAGGGCATTAGGACCCATACAGCTTGGCACCGGTGTCGTTGCAGAGCAATGTGTGGTTAAGTGCCTTGCTCAAGGACACAAACACGTTCCCTTGGCTGGGGCTCGAACTCACGACCTTCAGGTAGCTAGTCCAATGCCTTAACCACTTGGCCACGTGCCCACAGATTACATAATAATGGAGAAAAAATTGTGAACTGCAGTTTATCTTTGTGTATATATATATATATATATATATACACACACACGACACATGTAATAGTTAAATTAAATTAAATAGAAATAAAAATAAGTAATAAGTAATGGACATGGGTTTAATGCCCATTTAGAAATCAGATGGCAGAGGGGAAGAAGCTGTTCCTGAGTCATTGAGTGTGTGTCTTCAGGCTCCTGTACCTCCTCCCTGATGGTAGCAACAAGAACAGGGCATGACCTGGGTGATGGGGGTCATTAATGATAGACACTGCCTTTTCTGAGGCACCGCTCCTTGAAGATGTCCTGGATACTATGGAAGCTACCTGAATATGTCCTTATATACAAAAATACCTCTGGGAATCCTCATCAATACAGACACGCACCAGGAAACTGCCCTGGAGCTCCTGACCTTCGGTCAGTGTTTACAGTGGGTGACCATCTCAGCAAGCTCTCACTGAAAACAAGTTAGCAGTAGTGTGGTAGTATTTATACTGAGACTACTAACCTTTACTGAGAGTTCCTGGGTGTGAGTTTTTAAAAGTTATTTATGTAGAGCACCATAACAGGGCCTTCCGGACCAAAGGCGGAGTCCATCATTAAGGACCCCCATCACTCAAAACATGCCCCCTTCTCATTGCTATCATCAGGGAGGAGGTACAGGAGCCTCAGCAATTCAGAAACAACTTCTTCCCTCTGCCATCGGATTTCTAAATGGACATTGGACCCAAGAACACTGCCTCACTCTCACTACTCTTGAAAAAACTTTATTTTTGCTCTATATATTTAATTTAACTATAGTTCCTGTATATTCTTCCTTTAATCCTGTAAAAGGATGCTGTCCAAGTTGCATGCCATCTTGGACAATGTCTCCCATCCACTACATAATGTACTGGGTGGGCACAGGAGTACATTCAGCCAGAGACTCATTCCACCGAGATGCAACACAGAGCGTCATAGGAAGTCATTCCTGCCTGTGGCCATCAAACTTTACAACCCCTCCCTTGGAGGGTCAGACACCCTGAGCCAATAGGCTGGTCCTGCACTTATTTCCTGGCATAATTTACATATTACTATTTAGTTATTTTTAGTTTTATATTGCTATATTTATACTCTATTCTTGGTTGGTGCAACTGTAACGAAACCCAATTTCCCTCAGGATCAATAAAGTATGACTATGACTAATTCACAGCTTTTTAATTATTACTGTATTAAGTATTACATTGTATTCAAAAACAACACATTTCAATTTCACAACATATGTTGGTGATATTAAATCTGATTCTGATTACTGTAATTTGCAAAACAAAATGAAACAGTGTAAAAGAGCAACAGGTGAGGTAGTGTTCATGGGTTCAATGTCCATTCACAAATCAGATGGCAGAGGGGAAGAAGCTGTTCCTGAATCGCTCAGTGTGTGTCTTTAGGCTCCTGGACCACTTCATCATCATGTATTGCTTTGTACTGCTGCTGCAAAACAACAAATTTCACAACGTAGGTCAGTGATATTAAATCTGACTCTCATTCTGATTCTGAGAAAAGGGTATGGCCTAGATTTTCAGGGCACTTGGTGATGAATGCCACCTTCCTGAGTCACTGCCGTTTGAAGATGTCTTCAATGGTTAAGATTGCCAAGGATGGTTAATGCCAAGGACAGGAAACTCTGGCGAGCCATCATCCGAGAAGGAACAGCAGCTCTTGAGACCAACAGATGTGCAGAATTAGAAGAAAAGAGAGAAAATGGAAAGAGAGGCAGCAACAGCCAAGGCCCGATCTGCCATCTGGAGCTACCTGTCCTGAATGCGGAAGAACTTTCAAAGCCAAGATTGGACTCATAAGCCACTTGAGAGCCCATAAATAGATCAACGGAATAAAGGCCATCATCCTCGACCTCGAGGAATTGCCACGACGAATTTATAACCCTTACTGTTGGGGTGGAAGGGTGGAAATACATCTCTACCAAAGGGATCCTTCTCTCCGCTAGCCTGCAGGTCACCCTTGGGCAAGATGTAGCACCTGCTCACCCCACCCATCGATCAGTGTCACACGAAGACTTGGGAGCAACTGGTGGACCCCCCCCACCCCCCGATCAAGGTCACACGAAGCCATAATCGATGGTTGTATGAGCAGCTGGTGCATATCACAAGTCCTGGTTATGTGACCACTGATGACAGGCAGACAGTATCTGAAGAGTAGGGTGACACGGTAGCGTAACAGTTAGCAAAACGCTTTACAGTACAGGTGATGTGGGCTCAATTCCCACCACTGCCTGTAAGGAGTCTGTACGGTCTGCCCGTGACCGTGCGGGTTTCCTTAGGGTGCTCTGAATTCTTCCCATCGTCCAACGATGTACCCTGTGGTAGGTTAATGGGTCATCATAAATTGTCCCATGATTGGGCTAGGGTTAAATTTGGGGATCGCTGGGTGGCGTGCTTCAAACGGCTGGAAGGGTCTATTTTGCACGTATCTCAATAAATAAACAAACAAACAAAATAAATAAATAAAAACCTACACAAATAAAGTATTGATAATGGCTGGGGTCACCCGTCATGTAAAGACACTGCCCAGAAGAAGGCGATGGCAAACCATTTCCGTATAAAAATTAGCCAAGAACAGTCACGGTCATGGAAAGACCGTGATTGTCCATGTCATATGACACGACACATGATAATGATAATGGTGGGAAGGTAAGAATAAAATGGATTATATAGTGCAGACTTATCAAAAATATGTTTGTGATGATTGGAATGGTTAAAGACCCTGTTTAATTGTGTTTGGTCTTCGGACGCTATGTCCCGGAAGTGCTTTTGTCTTTATTAGGGCTGCCTGAAAAGAAGTCAAAGTATACAGAGCGTTCCAAGGAATGGATTGGGATCTATCAGTGTATTGGGATAGGGGCAGCTCGGTGGTGTAGGGGCTAGTGTAACGCTTTACAGAGCCAGTGATCGGGGTGCAATACCTGTGCTGTCTGTACGGAATTTGTATGTTCTCCCCACGACTGTGGGTTGCCTCTGAGTGCCCGCCTTCATCCCGTATTCCAAACACATGTGGGATAAGGCCGGCAAGCTGTGGGCATGATCTGTTAGCTCCGGAAGCCCGGTGAAGTTTGTGGGCTGTCCCCAGCACATCCTCGGACAGTGTCGGCAATTGGCAAATATGACCTGTTTCACTGGATGTTTCTGTACACATGCGACAATAAATATAATCTTTAAAATAAATCTCTTTACATTAAATATCAGGGGTGTGTCACTATTTGCAGCAAATTCCCAGGCCTTTGCTCGAACGTATAGATATTCCCAGGACCTGAAGTTGTATCAGACATTGGTGAGGCCTAATTTGGAATATCATGTGCAGTTTTGGTGGCCTAACTACAGGAACGATGTATGCCCACAGGAAAAAGAATCTCAGGGTTGTATGTGGTGACATATATGTACTCTGATAATAAATTTGACTTTGACCTTGACTTTAACTTTGAAATAAGATTGAAAGATTACAGAGAAAATTTACAAGGATGCTGCTGTGACTAGAGGGCCTGAGTTATAAGGAAAGATTGAACAGGTTAGGACTTTATTCCTTGGAATGTAGAAGATGGAGAGGAGATTTAATAGAGGGATGCAAAATTATGAGGGGTATAGATAGGGTAAGTGCAAGCAGGCTTTTTCCACTGAGGTTGAGTGGGACTACAACCAGAGGTCAAGGGTTAAGGGTGAAAGGTGAAAAGTTTAAGGGGAACTTGAAAGGAAACTTCTTCACTCAGAGGGTGGTGAGAGTGTGGAACGAGCTGCCGGCGCAAGTGGTGCATGCGAGCTCGATTTCAACATTTAAGGGAAGTCTGGATAGGTATGTGGATGGTCGGGGTATGGAGGGCTGTGGTCCCAGTGCAGGTCGATCAATGGGAAGTAAGCTGTTTAAATGATTTTGGCATGGACTGGATGGGCCAAAGGGCCTGTTTCCGTGCTGTACTTTCCTACAACTCAGTGTCTTCCAACATTTGAATTAAATTTCAACATTTATGAGAAGTTTGGATGGGAAGGGTGTGAAGGGCTATGGTCCTGGTGCAAATCAACGGGACGAGGCATTATAATAGTTCAGCACAGACTAAATGGGCTGAAGGTCCTGTTTCTGTGCTGTAGTGTTCTATGGCTCCATGGCTACTTCAATATATTCAAGGAATTCCCAGACATTTCAGTGTGTGGAGGAAGTTCTTGGAATGTGTTGGGATTTAGCGGTGTGTTAATATTTATTGAAAATCTTTGTGCACGCGTCATGATTTCTTTGGAGCGTGCACCAGTACATACAATGAGTCCCCAGACGACTGTCATAGAGAATGTCTGGGGGATGTGGCACTGTTGCAGGGAGTTCCCCGGTGCCTGTCAGTAATTACAGAGAACGTTTGGGAGTGTTTCGGGTGTCACTGAGAGCTCCAGGGAAGAGTGTCAATATTTGCACATTTGCTCCTGGGAGCGTGTTAGTGTTTACCACAAGCAACCAAATATCGGTGTCAGCACTTAGAGGAAGTCCCTGGGAGTGTGTCAGTTTATTGGGCATTCCTGTGAGTGTTTCACTATTAATGGAGATCACGTGGGTGCATCAGTGTGTATAGAATTTGTCCGCATTTCCGTATCCCAGGAGTGCGTCAGTATCTGTGAGTCCTTCTGGAGTGGTCTTACATTTCCTGGGAATATCTGGCACTGTGTCAGTACTTACAGGGTGATGTATTAATTACAGGAAACTCCCCCCTGTGTGTGTGTGTCTGTGTTCACAGATTCCTGGGAAAGTGCCAGCATTTACAGGGAGTTCCCGGGCGTGTGTCAGTATCTACTGGGTGTTCAGAATCAGGTTCACTATCACCGACATTGGTCGTGAAATTTGTTATGTTACAGCAGCGGTACTTTGAAATACATTTTAAAAATTAACATAACTTACAATAAGAAATTTTTAAACAAGGGCCTTGGCCTGAAACGTCAACTGTTTATTGCTCTCAATCGATGCTGCCTGACCTGCTGAGTTCCTCCAGTTCCTATGTGCTGCTCTGGATTTCCAGCATCGGCGGACTTTCGCCTGTTTATAAGTAGCACAATAAAAGAGTAAAAAGTGAGGGGGTGTTCATGGATTCATGGTCTGTTCAGGAATCTGATGGCTGAGGAGAAGAAGGCGTCTCTAAAACATTGGGAGACTCCTTTCAGGCCCCTATTCCTCCTCCCCGATGAGAAAAGGGCATGACCTGGATGGTGAGGATGAACTGAATTGAAATAACTTTATTACTTACACCCTTCATATACATGAGGAGTAAAAAACTTTACGTTACGTGCACTGTGCAATTCTACTAATTTATAAATAAACACTATGTACAACAGGATAGTCAATATAACGTAGAAATACAGTTGTGTCACCTTGAGTTAATCAGTCTGATGGCCTGGGGAAGAAGCTGTCCCGGAGCCTGTTGGTCCTGGCTTTTATGCTGCGGTACTGTTTCCCGGATGGTAGCAGCTGGAACAGTTTGTGGTTGGGATGACTCGGGTCCCCAATGATCCTTTGGGCCCTTTTTACACACCTGTCCTTGTAAATGTCCTGAATAGTGGGAAGTTCACATCTACAGATGCGCTGGGCTGTCCGCACCACTCTCTGCAGAGTCCTGCGATTGAGGGAGGTACAGTTCCCGTACCAGGCAGTGATGCAGCCAGTCAGGACACTCTCAATTGTGCCCCTGTAGAAAGTTCTTGGAATTTGGGAGAGTTCTTAGAATTTCGATGTCCTCGGTGGTGGGGAGACTATTGCTCACGGTGGAGATGGTGGAGTCTGCAACCCTCACAAACTTTTTCCAGTCCTGTGCATTGGTGTTTCCACACCAGATGTGTGTGATGTATCCGGTTAGCACGCTCTCCATAGTGCATCTGTAGAAATTTGTGAGACTCTTTGTTGACGTACCAAATCTCCTCAAACTGCAAATGAAATATAGCGGCTGTCGTGCCTTCTCCTTGACTGCATTAATACGTCGGACCCAGGATAGATCTTCGGAAATGTTGGGAACTTGAAACCACTCACCCTTTTTCCGCTGCTGCTCTCTAACCCAAACACGGGACAACTTACAATCAGTAGCCCACAAACTGTAGTAAGTGCTGAAATATTCCCGGGAATATTACAGGCATTGCCTGGGTATGTGCCAGTATTTAGAAAGTGTAGATATTTGCAAATATTTCCAACACATCCCTTCAAGGAGGAAACTAGAACAGCTGGAGAAACCCACACATTCCACGGGGAGGGTGCACAAACGCCTCATGGGAAATGAGTACTGAACTCCGAACTCTGTTGGCTTAAGGTGAAATAGTGTCTATGCTATCGTGTCGCCCAGGCATTGTCTCAGTTTGAGGAGGACATTTTTGGAAAGGAATCAGTATTTATTTTAGCCAGAGGGTGGTGAATCTTTGGAATTTGTTGCCACGAGCAGCAGTGGAGGCCAAGTCATTGGGTGTATTTAAGGCAGAGATTGATAGGTATCCAAGTAGCCAGGGCATCAAAGGTTATGGTGAGAAGGCAGGGGCGTGGGACTAAATGGGAGAATGGATCAGCTCATGATAAAATGGCGGAGCAGACTTGATGGGCCGAATGGCCAACTTCTGCTCCTTTGTCTTATGGTCTTTTGGTCTTATTTGGAGATCCCAGGAGTTTGTCAGTATAAACTCAGACTGTCTTGTCTGAATTTACAAGGAGTTCTTGGGCGCTTTTCAAGTGGTCGTTGGGATTAATGAGTGTAATTGTATTTACTGGCATCTCCTGTTGGATGTGTTCAGGTACGCAGCCTTTTTTTTCTTATGCCATGGACCCCTACCATTAACCTAGAAGTCCGTAGATCCCAGATTGGGAAGCCCTGATCGTCCAGGAGCAAGCATAATATACTGGAAGAATTCAGCATGTCAGGCAGCATCTACAGAAGACAATAAACACTCAACGATTTTGGCCGAGTGCCTCCATTGGGACTGAGAAGGAAGGGCAGAAGCTGGAGGGGGAGGAGTACAGGCTGTCAGGCGATAGATGAGCCCGGGTGACGGGGGAGGTAGGGTGGTGGGGAAGGGAGGATGAGGTAAGAAGTGAGAGGTGATAGGTGGGCAAGGTCAACTTTTGAAGAAGGAGGAATCTACTAGGAGAGGAGGGTGGACCATGGGAGAAAAGGAAGGAGTGGGGCAATCATCAGAGGGAGGTGATGGGCAGGGGGGAAGAGAAGGTTGAGAGGGGAACTAAAATGGGGAGTAGGAAAGAGGGCCGGGTCGAGACAACAGAGACTTTTGGAGAAGAGGAGTTCGGTGGGTAATACCGTTCCGGCTGACTGGAGTGCACTGAGAGTGGTAAGCGTAAAGGAGTTGGGTGCTTACTGATCTGGTTAACAACGGATGGTGCAATCCGGGGTATATTACGATCGAGGAACGTGTTTGCAGACTGAATATTGAACTTGTTACTGTTGGACTTCGGCCACATTCCACCGTGATACAACACTTGGCGGCACGGGAGGTCGTTCCTGCCTGTGGCCATCGAACGTGCAGCTCCTCCCATGGAGGGTCAGACACCCTGAGCTAATAGACTGGTCCTGGACTTATTTTCTATCTGGCATAGTTTGCTTTTTAGTGTTTGATTATTGGAGTTTCTTGTATCGCTATATTTACGCTCTATTCTTGGTTGGTGCGGCTGTAACGAAACCAAATTTCCCTCGGGATTAATAAAGTATATCTATCTATCTATGAAAAGAGAGAAGTGGAGCAGGGGAACTAATTATTGGAATTCAGTATCTATTACTTTGTTATGGGTGGTTTGGTTTTTCCTCTGAGTGTGTTATTACCTGGACGTCAGTCGGTATTGATTTGGAGTCCCCAGCTGAGTAAATATGGAAATATTCCCGGGAATATTACTGGCATTCCCTGGGTATGTGCCAGTATTTAGAATGTGTAGATATTTGCAAGGTGCAAATATTTCCAATTTGTTCCCACAGGAATGTTAGTGTTGGCATTCCAGGGAATTTTCAGGGAGAAGTCAAGTAATTCTGATGACCCTGTTTTCAGAAAGTGTGTCCATCTTCAGTTCCCCACAGACTGCATAAGACCTTAATTGGCCCATCGAGTATTTTCTGCCATTCCATCATGGCTGTTTTATTTTCCCTCTCAACCCCTTTCTCCTGCCTTCTCATCATAACATTTGATGCCTTAACCAATCAAGAACCTATCAACCTTCGTGTTAAACATACCCAATGACTTGTCCTCCACCACTGACTGTGGCAACGAATTCCACAGATTCGCCACAATCTGGCTAAATAAGTTCTTCCTCACCTCTGGTCTAATGGGATGTCCTTGTACTCCAAGGTGATAACCTTTTGGTCCAAAACTCGCCCACTATTGGAAGCATCTTCCCTACATCTACTGTGTCGAGGCCTTTTGCTATCCAGCAGGTTTTCAGTGAAATTCCCAATCATTCTGCTAAACTCCAGTGAGTACAGGCCCAGAGCTTTCAAATACACCTCAAACGTTAATCCTTTCATTCCCGTGAACCACCTCTGTTCCTGTTCCAATGCCAGCACATCCATTCTTAGACACGGGACACAAAACTGCTCACAATACGCCAGAAAAAGCAGCCACCCATTTTAATTCCACTTCATATCCCCCCATTCCGACATGTCAGTCTACGGCCTCCTCCACTGTCGCGATGAGGCCTCACTCAGGGTACAGGAGAAACACCTTGTATTCTGTCCTGGTAGCCTCAAACCCGATGGCATGAATATCAATTTCTCGAACTTCCAGAATGTGCCCCTGCCTTCACCATTCCCCATTCCCACTTCCCTTTCTCACTCTATCTCCTTACCTGCCTATCATCTCCCTCTGGTGCTCTTCCGTCTTTTTCTTTCTTCCGTGGCCTTCTGCCCTCTCTTAGCAGATTCCCCTTTCTCCAGCCCTGTATCTCTTTCACCCATCAGCTTCCCAGCTTTTTAATTCACCCCTCCTCCTTCCAAGTTTCACCTATCACCTTGTGTTCTTCTTCCCCTTCCCCCACCTTCTTAATCTGACTCCTCGTCTTTTATTTTCTCCAGTCCTGCTGAAGAGTGTAGGCCTGAAACGTCAGCTCTACGCTTTTCCACAGATGCTGCCTGGCCTGCTGAGCTCCCCCAGCATTTTGTGTGTGTTGCTCACAATACGCCAAGTGCAGTCTGACCAACACCTTCTAAAGCCTCAGCAGTACAACCATACCTTTATATTTTAGTCCTCTCCAAGTGAATGCCATTGCGTGCTCTTCTGGTCGCCATGCTACAGGAAGGATGAGATTAGGCTGAAGTGGGTGCAGAAAAGATTCACAAAGACGTTGCCTGGATAGGAGGAATTGGATTACAAGGAAAGATTGGATAAACTGGAATTGTTTTCCCTGGATCAATAGAGTCTGAATGGTGACATAACAGAGGTATTAGAAATTTCATGTATCACAGATAGTTTAGAGAGTCAGTGACTGCCCCATGGTTTGTTCGCTCGTTATGTGCTGTGTCGTACGACATGGGTGATCGTGGCCTTTCCATGACCATGATTGTTAATGGCAAACTTTTCTACAGAAGTGGTTTGCTGTTGCCTTCTTCTGGGCAGTGTCTTTACCAGACAGGTGACTCCAGCCATTATCAATACTCTTCAGAGATCGTCTGCCTGGCGTCAGTGGTCACATAACCAGGACTTGTGATCTGCATCGGCTGCTCGTACGACCATCCACCTTCTGCCCCCACGGCTTCACGTGACCCTGATCAGGGGGCTAAACAGGTGCTACACCTTGTCCAAGGGTGACCTGCAGGCTAACGGAGGGAAGGAGCGCCTTACACCTCCTTTGGTAGAGACGTACCTACCTCCACCGCACAACCCTTTTCTCATGGTAAGGCTGTAAAACTCGAGGAAATATGATGAAGGTGAGAGGGATGAGGTTTAAAAAGAAAATGAGGGGTACACTTTGCACACAGAGCGTTATCTGGAATGAAGTGTCAGAGGAGGTGGTAGAGGCAGGGCTTAAAGGTGTGGAAATATGTATTGAACTTTGGATTTTATTTTAACTGTTTGATGTAACAAAATGGAGCTGTACAAATCCCAGAGTGCCAAGCTAACATGTTGCAATATACGTACGTGGCTACAGGAAGTGTGCTTACTGAAGGAATACGTGACTGCAAGTACCCAACGTACTGAGCATTGTGCAAAAATAAGGAAGTAACAGAGATGTGTCAACCACAGATTGAAGATCACAAGAAGAATGCTTTGTAAAAGTCTCCTACCTTCCCTAGTGGGAGTGGAGAGGAACTTTCCCCTTGCAAGAAATAGAGGGACTAGATAAAGAAGCACTCAGTGTTGGTATTGTGCTTTGTGAGATCAGCGGAGAAATACTCGACAAAGGGATGAGGTGTCAGTGTCGATAGGTAGGATTAGGAGTACAGGGCTACAGTAGGAAACTTTGTCACATGGTGTGAGCAGAATTATCTGCAGCTTAATGTGAAAAAGACTAAGGAGCTGGTGGTAGACCTGAGGAGAGCTAAGGTACCGGTGACCCCTGTTTCCATCCAGGGGGTCAGTGTGGACATAGTGGAGGATTACAAATACCTGAGGATATGAATTGACAATAAACTAGACTGGTCTAAGAACACTGAGGCTGTCTTCAAGAAGGGTCAGAGCCGTCTCTATTTCCTGAGGAGACTGAGGTCCTTTGACATCTGCCGGACGATGCTGAGGATGTTCTACGAGTCTGTGGTGGCCAGTGCTATCATGTTTGCTGTTGTGTGCTGGGGCAGCAGGCTGAGGGTGGCAGACACCAACAGAATCAACAAACTCATTCGTAAGGCCAGTGATGCTGTGGGGATGGAACTGGACTCTCTCACGGTGGTGTCTGAAAAGAGGATGCTGTCCAAGTTGCATGCCATCTTGGACAATGTCTCCCATCCACTACATAATGTACTGGTTGGGCACAGGAGTACATTCAGCCAGAGACTCATTCCACCGAGATGCAACACAGAGCGTTATAGGAAGTCATTCCTGCCTGTGGCCATCAAACTTTACAACTCCTCCCTTGGAGGGTCAGACACCCTGAGCCAATAGGCTGGTCCTGGACTTATTTCATAATTTACTGGCATAAATTACATATTACTATTTAACTATTTATGGTTTATTTCTACTTATTATTTATGGTGCAACTGTAACGAAAATCAATTTCCCCCGGGATCAATAAAGTATGACTATGACTATGATTAATATAGAAGGGGATGATCGTCAGAATAGATGTGATGGGCTGAAGGTTCATTTTCTGTGTCTCTATGAGCCCAGGTCTCTGGCACTGTGAGGCAGTGGTCATATTAACTGTGTCACTAGAAGTGTTTTAGATGGAGATTTCTGTAGCGTGTGATATTATTTTCAAAACTTGTGCTAGTAATTATATGGAGTGTGTCAGTGTTTACAGGGAATTTCTGGAAATGTTTTAATGTTTACTATCATTTCTCAGGAATGTGCCTCTATTTACTAGGATTTCCTCTTTAAATGTACAAAGGATTCCTGGCAATTATTATTATTTGTGGGAAGATCCCACAAGTGCTTACAAGAAATTTCTAGTCACTTTCACCATTGAAAATGAATCTGGGGGTGGGGTTCGATATTCAGTTTTCCAAGAAGCTTGTCAGCGTTGACAGGAAATTTTCTGGAATCTGACATCATTTACATCTCTACCAAAGGAGGTGTAAGGTGCTCCTTCCCTCCGCTAGCCTGCTGGTCACCCTTGGGCAAGGTGTAGCACCTGATTAGCCCCCGATCAGGGTCGTGTGAAGCCATGGGAGCAGGTGGTGGATGGTCGTACGAGCAGCTGGTGTAGATCACAAGTCCTGGTTACGCGACCACTGGCACCAGGCAGACAATCTCTTCAAAGTTGCTGGTGGACGCAGCAGGCCAGGCAGCATCTCTAGGAAGAGGTACAGTTGACGTTTCAGGCCGAGACCCTTCATCACGACTAAGGGTCTCGGCCTGAAACGTCGACTGTACCTCTTCCTAGAGATGCTGCCTGGCCTGCTGTGTTCACCAGCAACTTTGATGTGTGTTGCTTGAATTTCCAGCATCTGCAGAATTCCTGTTGTTTGCAGACAATCTCTGAAGAGTATTGATAATGGCTGGGGTCATCCGTCTTGTAAAGACACTGCCCAGAAGAAGACAATGGCAAACCACTTCTGTAGAAAAATTTGCCAAGAACAATCATGGTCATGGAAAGACCATGATTGTCCATGTCATACAACACGACACATAATAATGATGTCATATGACACAGCACGACACGGCACGTAACAAACGAACAGCAACATTTAAAGGGAGTTCCCCGGAGGCTGCCAGCAATCTCAAGGAATTCCAAGGAATGTTATCAGCATTTACAGAGGGTTCCTTGGTGTGCTTCAACCTTGTTCCTGGGAACTTGTATATTTTTCCTCTGCTCTACTGGAAAAATTCCATTGTTTTTAGGGAGCTCCTGGGCATCCGCCAGTACTTATACAGAGTTGCCAGGAGTGTTTTACTATTTCAGAATCAGAATCAAGTTTATTATCACCGGCGTGTGACATGAAATTTGTTAACTTAGCAGCAGCAGTTCAGTGCAATACATTATCAGGGAAAATAATAATAATAAATTAAATAATAATAATAATAATAATAAATTAAACAAGTAAATCAATTACGTATATTGAATAATAGCTAGTTCAGCATTTACCTGGAGTTCTGGGCAGTGCATGGATATTCTCAGGAGTTGTTTAGTATTTACTGGGTATGTTTGAGGATGTATCAGTACACACAGGATGTTTCCGGGATTGTTTCACAATACTTACACAAAACCGCTGAAAGATTATTGGTATTGATAGGGTGTCCTTGAACAATTGTCAGCAATCACATGGAGTTTTCTGGGAGAAGTAGATATTTATAAGGTATTCCCAGTATTATGTTATTATTTCCAGCATGTTCCTACTGTATATATATGGTTCCCTGGATCACGTCAGTCTTTATTAGAGATCCCTGATGTGTGCCGGTACTCACCGGGTTTGCAGGATTGTGTCAATTCCAAGGTGTATGTCTCAACCACAGCCAATCCAATCCAAACCCTGCCTGACCACAGCCAATCCAATCCAAACCCAGCCTGACCACAGCCAATCCAATCCAAACCCAGTCTGACCACAGCCAATCCAATCCAAACCCTGCCTGACCACGGCCAATCCAATCCAAACCCAGTCTGACCACAGCCAATCCAATCCAAACCCAGTCTCAACCACAGCCAATCCAATCCAAACTCAGTCTGACCACAGCCAATCCAATCCAAACCCAGTCTGACCACAGTGAATCCAGCCAATCCCATCCGGAGCCATTCCAAACCTGACCTGACTACTGCAAACCCAAACTCATCCCAATCACAGCCAATACAAACCTGACCCACCACACCCAATCAACTCCCAGCCTGGCCACAGCCAATCCCCACCAAACCTAGCCCAACAGATCCAATCCAACCCCAGTCTGACAACAGCCAATTAAAACCCAGAGTGACCACAGCTTATTGAAGCCAATCCCATCCAGAGCCATTACAAACCAGACCTGACTACAGCCAACCGAAACTCATCCCAAAAATACTCTGCAGATCAGGCAGAGATACCGACCATAGGAATGTAGTCAATGTTTCGGGTTTGGGACTTCTCATTAGAACAGGGTCACAGACCCGAAACGTTGGTGGTGTTTTTCTTTCTATACAAATACTACTTGCCCTGCTGAATTCTTTCAGCAATTTTTGATTTTTATTTCGACTTGACTATGACCTATCCTGTCCTGACCATGACTTTCTTTAACCTGACCAAGATCTATCCTGACCACAATCCTTCTGACCTGTCCACAACCTATCCTGACCTGACCATGACCTTTCTGACCTGTCCACAACCTATCCTGACCTGACCATGACCTTTCTGACCTGTCCACGACATATCCTGACCTGACTCTGACCTGTCCACAACCTGTCCTGACCTGACCATTACCTTTCTGACCTGTCCACGACATATCCTGACCTGACCATGACCTTTCTGACCTGTCCACGACATATCCTGACCTAACCCTGACCTTTCTGACCTGTCCACAACCTATCCTGACCTGATCATTACCTTTTTGACCTGTCCACGACATATCCTGACCTGACCATGACATTTCTGACCTGTCCACAACCTATCCTGATCAGTCCAAGGCCTACCCTGACTTGTCAACAACTTACCCTAAATCTGATCACGACCTTCTTGACCTAACCATGACAGATCATGACCTATCCTGACCTGATCGTCACCTATCTTGACCTGTCTATGACCTATATTGACCAGACCATAACCTATCCTGACCCAACCATCACTTTCTTTCATCTGAACATGGCCTATACTGACCTGACCATGACCTATTTTGACCTGACCATGACCTTCCCTAACCTGACTCACTCTGAGGTCCTAATGTTTTTCCATAACCAATCCACCCATATCTGTAGAAAGAACTGCTCCGTCACACAGTGGCTCAGATGTAACCCAAGAACAGAAGATCCAAAAGGAAATCTCCCTGAGTTGGATAAGGTCCGGCCCATCCTGACACCAACTGTTCCATAAGAATCCAACCCATCATGTAAGTAGTTCCCTCAGGGTGTGTGGAGAGCCGAACCCTAGTGTAAGGCCCAGTGCTCTGACTCCACGTGCACCAGGAAACAACCAAAGGGGCTGATTGGGTGGGGGGCAGGTGGGCTTACATTCAACTGGGAGGCCCTGAGAGAGGACTGTACATTTGGAGAGAAAAAGACACACAAAATGCTGGAGGAACTCGACAGGTCAGGCAGCGTCTATGGAGAGGAATAAACTGTCAACGGAGAAACATCACCACTGCCCTTCACTTGGAGAGAGTTAAGCCTGCTTCAACAACCCAGTCTCCACTACCAAAGGGAAGGAATGCGTGGCTTCTCACCTTTGTCTGAGGAATGAGGTGACAAGTCTCGACAAGCCCTGGAAGCAGAACGCACCGTGGGGTTGGGCACGTTGAGATGTCAGAAACAGGAGTACTCAAGGAGGAAAGATAATCCGTAGCTGTAGGGTAGCAACCTGCACACTCTGCACTGTTGTCTGGCAGAACATGAAGGGCACGGTGGGATACAGGGAGAAGGCAGGAGATTGGGACTGAGAGGGAACATGGATCAGCCATGATGTAATGATGGAGCAGACTCGATGGGCCAAATGGCCTAATTCCATTCCTGTATCTAAGGACATCACACAGATCATCGATAAAGATTAATTTCATTTGTCGTGCATCAGAACATGCAGTGTAATGCGTCTTTTGCATTAATGACCAACACAGTCCGAAGGTGTGAGGGGGGGATGGAGGGGGCAGTCATACTTCTGACACCAACATAGCACGCAGTCAGCTCGCTGACCCTAACGCATCCATCTTTTTGGAATGTGGGAGGAAACCGGAGCACCTGGAGGAAATCCACGTGGCCGTGGGGAGAGCCTACAAACTCCTTGTAGACAGTGGCAGTAACTGAACCCTGATCTTACAGCTGAACTGTAAAGATCAGGACAGGCGATAAATTCTGGCCTTCCCTGCGATGCCCAGATTGCAAAGAAACTAAAGAAAAAGACAGGAAGAATCGGAATCAGGTTTGTTCTCACCCGCATGTGTCGTGAAATTTGTTGTATTTGTGGCAGCAGTACGATGCAATACATAATAACAGAGGGGAACAATGTGAATTACAGTAAGTATATATAAAATAGTTAAATTAAGTAAGTAGTTCAAAAATAGAAATAAAAAAGTAGTGAGACAGTGTTCATGGGCTCAAAGTCCATTCAGGAATCAGATGGCAGAGGGGAAGAAGCCATTCTTGAATTGTTGAGTGTGTGTCTTCAGGCTCCTGTACCTCCTCCCTGATGGTAACCATGAGAACAAGGCATGGCCTGAGTGATGGTGGTCCTCAATAATGGACGCCACCTTTTTGAGACACTGCTCCTTGAAGATGTCCTGGTTACTACGGAGGCTGGTGCCCATGATGGAGCTGACTGAGTTTAAAACTCTCTGCAGCTTACTTTGATCCTGTGCAATAGCCCCCCACCCCCCGCCCCCGCCATACCAGATGGTGACGCAGCCAGTTAGAATGCTCTCCATGGTACATCTGTACAGAATTGCGAGTGTTCTGTGGTCTATGGACCAAGGACCATAGAACACAGAGCAGTCCAGCACAGGAAGAGGTACAGTCCCGTCGGTAAACAATGCTGTGCCAAATTGATTGGTTGGTTGTCCGTTGTTTCCAACGACGACGGTTAGATTTGTGCAGTTGTGTTGTGTGTTCGAGGGTGGCTGCTGAGTCCAAGTTGTGAGCGAAGGAGACGCCCACGACAAGGACGTGAAAACGCTGCTGGATCTGTAAGTGGAGCCGCTGCTATTCCTTTCCTTCTTTGTCGGGCGGCGGTTAGTACTGCTCGGTGCCTCTCCTCCAGGATGCTGTGAACAGTTCCAACCAAGGCCCACCAGCCACTCCGGTCTTGCGCAAATTAATTGAATACAGAAGATGGGATGTTGTTGAATGTTTGTAAGACATGGGTGAGGCCTAATTTGGAGTGTTGCATGCAGATTTTGTCATCGAACTCCAGGAAAGAGGAAAATAAGGTTGAAAGAGTACGGAGAAAATTTACTAGGATGTTGCTGGGACTGGAGGACCTGAGTTATAAGGATAGATTGAATAGGTTAGGAATTTATTCCTTGGAACATAGACGATTGAGGGGAGATTTGATCGAGGTAGAAGAAAATTATAAGGGGTGTAGACAGGGTGAATGCAAGCAGGCTTTCTCTACTGCGGTTGGGTGGGACTACGACCAGAGGTCATGGGTTAAGGGTGAAAGGTGAATAGTTTAAGGGGAACATGAGGGAGCTTCTTCACTCAGAGGGATGTGAGGGTGTGGAACGAGCTGCCAGCATAACTAGTGCTTGTGTCCTCGATTTCAATGTTTAAAAGAAGTTTGGACAGGTAAATGGATGGCAGGGGTATGGAGGGTTATGGTCCTGGTGGGACTAAGCTGTTTAAATGGTCCAGCACAGACTAGATGGGCCAAAGGGCTTGGTTCTGTGCTGTACTTTTCTACGACTTTATTACTTGTTGGGATCTGCCTCTAGTTAATCATTCAGAACTCTGGGTCATAGCTGCTAACTTAGCTAAGACACCTCAGGATTGCCCTCCCTTGATAATTGAGAGCTGCTTTGAATCCTGGACCCCAGGGCAGTGCTGGTGCGTTTGGTGTAAGGCAGCGCTGGGGTGTTTGCTCAGCAGAGTTTCCCACGCCTCGGGCGAGGGAGGGCGCAGAGGTGATTGATACCGCGGCAAGATTAGTTGTGTGGAGTAATTGGATTTTCAAGCCTTGTGATATTAGAGATGAAGCTGCCTGATAGTTGCCTGCAGCAGGTTGGTTCAGTGAGGCTCGGCTCACAGTGCTACCAGCTCAGACTTGACACTGGATTACAGGAGATATCATTTATAAAACTGTGTCTGTTCAACTGACTTCTGCCCAACACAGACACAGTGTCTGTCCGTGTTTCTGGATGGGAAAGAAGGCTCACTGATGTTCCAAAATTCATTAGGAACTTGAGGATTTTAGATTATGAAGACACGTAGTCCTCTTTTATTGTCATTTAGTAATGCATGCATTAAAAAATGATACAATATTTCCTCCGGTGTGATATCACAAAACACAGGACAGACCAAGACTGAAAAAACTGACAAAACCACATAATTATAACATATAGTTACAACAGTGCAACAATACCATAACTTGATGAAGAAGTCCATGAGCACAGTAAAGTTCAAAGTCTCTCAAATGTCCCACATCTCACGCAGACGGGAGAAGGAAGAAAAACTCTCCCTGCCATGCCGACCACAATCCGACTCTGAGTCATCCGAAAACTTTGAGTGCTGATCAGCTCTCCGACACCGAGTACTGAGCGCCATCTCTGTCCGAACGACTTGACCTCCTTCTCGATCGTCAACAGCAGGCAAAGCCAGGGATTTTGAGGCCTTCCCTCCGAAAGATTCCTGACCACGCAGTAACGACAGCAGCGAACAAGCATTTCAGAAATTTCTCCAGATGTTCCTCTGTGCTTTCACGTCCATTCTCCATCAAATCAGAATTGTCCACGGCCCCTATTTAACAGATACGATATCATTTTTCACCGGAGGGTTGCACACGCTGCTCTCTCTCCTCCTGCCTTTCGATATGTCACCAGACCGTGGAGAGCTTTCTGACTGCTTTGTACAGAGGCGCCGATTTTTTTATTATTTACTTTTATTCGTTGAAATGCAGCGCGGACCTTCGAGCCAGATTTAATCTGAGCCTAATCATGGGACGATCTCCAATGACCGATTAGCCTACTGACCGGTACGTCTTTGGACAGTGGGAGGGAGCCAGAGCACCCGGAGGAAACCCGGCGAGGTTACCGGGGGAGCGGTCAAGCCCCTCACAGGCAGCGGCACGAGTTGAACCAGGGTGGCCTGTCCTGTCCTGCTAACCACTATGCTACCGTTCTGCCCCAGTACATGGAGAATCAGGGACAGGGTTGTAATCTCAGCCAGATCCATCATGGACACTGGTCTCCCAGCATTGAATGTGAGTGCAATCTCCATTCCGAAATCAGATGGCAGAGGGGAAAAATCTGTTCTTGAATCGTTGAGTGTGTGTCACGGGTTGCCTCACAGGTAGATGGGGTAGTTAAGAAAGCTTATGGGGTGTTAGCTTTCATAAGTCAAGGGATAGAGTTTAAGAGTCGCGATGTAATGATGCAGCTCTATAAAACTCTGGTTAGGCCACACTTGGAGTACTGTGTCCAGTTCTGGTCGCCTCACTATAGGAAGGATGTGGAAGCATTGGAAAGGGTGCAGAGGAGATTTACCAGGATGCTGCCTGGTTTAGAGAGTATGCATTATGATCAGAGATTAAGGGAGCTAGGGCTTTACTCTTTGGAGAGAAGGAAGATGAGAGGAGACATGATAGAGGTGTACAAGATAATAAGAGGAATAGATAGAGTGGATATTCAGCGCCTCTTCCCCAGGGCACCACTGCTCAATACAAGAGGACATGGCTTTAAGGTAAGGGGTGGGAAGTTCAAGGGGGATATTAGAGGAAGGTTTTTTACTCAGAGAGTGGTTGGTGTGTGGAATGCACTGCCTGAGTCAGTGGTGGAGGCAGATACACTAGTGAAGTTTAAGAGACTACTAGACAGGTATATGGAGGAATTTAAGGTGGGGGGTTATATGGGAGGCAGGGTTTGAGGGTTGGCACAACGTTGTGGGCTGAAGGGCCTGTACTGTGCTGTACTATTCTATGTTCTACGTGTCTTCAGGCTCCCATACCTCTTTCCCGACAGTAACAATGAGAAGAGGGCGTGTTCTGGGTGATGGGGGTACTTAATGATGGACACTACCTTTCTGAGGCACCACTCCCTGAAGATGTCCTGGATGCTGGGGAGGCCATGTGAATAAATTACAGTCAACATTTCGGGCTGAAACCCTTTGGCAGGACCTGACTGTACTTTTTGCCATAGATACTGCCTGGCCTGCTGAGTTCCTTCAGCATTTTGTGTGTGTGTTGCTTGGATTTTCAGCATCTGCAGATTCTCTCTTGTTTAGGCTATGTGAATGTGCCCTTCTATACAGAAATACCTCTGGGAATCCTCACTGATACGGACGCGCACCAGGGAACTGCCCTGGAGCTCCTGACCTTCGGTCAGTGTTTACAGTGGGTCACCATCTCAGCAAGCTCTCACTGAAAACGAGTTAGCAGTAGTGTGGTAGTATTTATAATGGAAGTTCCCTGAGAAAGCACTAACCTTTATTGACAGTTCCTGGATGTGCGTTTTTAACTTTTAAAAATTTATTTAGAGTTGCGGCATGATAAGAGGCCCTTCCAGCCCAAAGGCAGCATCCATCATTAAGGACCCCTACCACTTAAGACATGCCCTCTTCTCGTTACTGCCATCCGGGGGGAAGTACAGGAGCCCGAAGACACATACGCTATGTTTAGGAACAGCTTTCTCCCCTCCACCGTCAGATTTCTGAATCAACAATGAGCATTACCTACTCTTTGCTCTGTCTTTGTACTACTTATTTTTTAATATTTCTTTATAAATTCTATTAAATTAAAGGCATCCATTAGTCTGGCGAGACCATGGATCTGCATCTGGAAAGTCTTCACTCTCCAGGGCGCAGGCCTGGGCAAGGTTGTATGGAAGACCGGCAGTTGCCCATGCTGCAAGTCTCCCCTCTCCACAACACCAATGTTGTCCAAGGGAAGGGCGTTAGGACCCATACAGCTTGGCACCGGTGTCGTCGCAGAGCAATGTGTGATTAAGTGCCTTGCTCAAGGACACGACACGTTCCCTCGGCTGGGGCTCGAACACACGACCTTCAGGTCACTAGTCCAACACCTTAACCATTTGACCACGTGCCCACACTTATAAATCCTAGTTTTCATGTATTCCACTGTCTTGCTGCCGCAAAACGACGAATTCCATGCGATATGTCAGTGGAAATAAAGGTGATTTTGATAATCCAGTGTTTAAACTGACACGCGAGAAACTCCTTGCTCCCAGCGGACTCCTCTGATATTTGATGCCCCCATAGAGGGCATGCCCAGTCTCTGGTTTAATTTCCCTTGAGAAAGGTGCCAGTTCTGACAGGGTAGTACTCACTCAGCACTGGGGAGTGCTGCCTCTCTGTGCTCGAGTCTGTGAGGCTGGGGTCCCTTGCCTCAGGGGCAAGAGTGGGGCCTGCTGATCGACTGATCCCTACAGATGTACCGTGGAGAGTATTCTAACTGGCTGCATCATCGTCTGGTATGGGCGGTGCACGGGCTACTGCACAGGACTGAAGCAAGCCGCAGAGAGTTGTAAACTCAGTCAGCTCCATCATGGCCACCAGCCTCCGTAGTATCCGGGACACCTTTAAGGAGCGATACCTCAAAAAGGCGGGGTGTCCATCATTAAGGACCCCCACCACCCAGGTCTCATTGCTACTGTCAGGGAGGAGGTGCAGGAGCCTGAAGGCACACACTCAGTGATTCAGGAACAGCTTCTTCCCCTCTGCCATCCAGTTTCTGAATGGACATTGAACCCATGAACACTACCTCACTACTTGTTTATTTCTATTTTGGCACTACTTATTTAAGTTAACTATTTAGAATCAGAATCAGGTTTATTATCATTGGCATGTGCTGTGAAATTTGTTAACTTAGTGGCAGCAGTTCAATGCAAAACATACTAAATATAGAAAGAGAAAAAAAAGTAAGTAAATCAATTACAGTAAGTATATATATGTATGTTGACTAGATTACAAATAGTGCAAAAACAGAAATAATATATATTTAAAAAAAACAGTGAGGTAGTGTTCATGGGTTCAATGACCATTCAGAAAGCGGATGGAAGAGGGGAAGAAGCTGTTCCTGAATCGTTGAGTGTGTGCCTTCAGGCTCCTGTACCTTTTTCCTGATGGTAACAGTGAGAAGAGGATATGTCCTGAGTGAGGACGGTACAAAAATATTTATACTTACTGCAATTCAGATTTTTTTTCTCTATTATTATGTATGGCATTGCACTGTTGCCACAAAGACAACAAATTTCAGGACACACGCCAGTGATATCAAACTTGAATCTGATTCTGTGTGCTTGTTTAGGTAACTACACTCAGGAGGGGAAGGCAGGACGTGTCTTTGCGGCTGTACAAAACCAATGAGGGATAAGTGTGCTGCTGAATGAACTGATTAACTCGGGACTCATCAGATTCCCTTCTTCACTGAGGTTGTCCCTCTGGGAACATAAAGGCCCTGTCAGCATCAACCAGGGAAAGCGGGAGCTAATGTTCCTCACCGCCAAACTTCCCGTCCCATAACAGCTCCACAACCGGCTCACTTGTGGTCCAGCTCACAACCTCGTTGTTTCTGCTTGAGAGCCTGCTGTGAATTAGTCACGGTCCGGAAAGCTCACCAAGCCCTCTGTTTTCCGGGGAGGCTGAAGAGAGCTGGACCAGGCATGTCAGTACTCACAGCCTCCCACAGATGCGCAGCTTATATAGGCACCTGTTAGTCTCACGAGACCACGGATTTGCGGCTTGGAAGGTTTCCAGGGCGCAGGCCTGGGCAAGGTTGTATGGAAGACCAGCAGTTGCCCATGCTGCAAGTCTCCCCTCTCCACACCACCGATGTTGTCCAAGGGAGGGGCACTAGGACCCATACAGCTTGGCACCGGTGTCGTCGCAGAGCAATGTGTGGTTCAATCCCTTGCTCTAGGACACAACACGTTGCCTTGGCTGGGGCTCGAACTCACGACCTTCAGGTCGCTAGTGCAATGCCTTAACGACTTGGCCACGCACCAACACGGATGTGCAGTAGGGAGTGTCCTAACATGCTGCATCACTGCTTGGTACAGAAACTGCACTGCGGTGGATAGGAAGAAGTGAGCTGGGGCAGTCAGCACATTTTGCATGCCACGGTCCCGGGACTGCTTGGAGGGAGAGAGAGTTTAAAAGAAGCAAACAGGGGCAGTTGGCATATTTTATGCACCATAGTCCCGAGGAGAGATTGGATTGCGCACAATTAGGCATCTGGCAAAGAACAATAAATCTTTTTCGGATGTCCCCCTCCCCCTCCCACTTTCAAATCTCTTACTATCTCTCCTTTCAGTTAGTCCTGATGAAGGGTCTCAGCCCGAAACGTCGACTGTACCTCTTCCTATAGATGCTGCCTGGCCTGCTGTGTTCACCAGCAATTTTTATGTGTGTTGGTTGAAAGAATAATAAAAATATGTTAGGTTTCAGTGGAGTGGTCATGGTGTGAGTGGGCCAGTGTTGGAGTGGGGATTTGAGGCTTTGGCCCATTGAGGCTTACCAGGTCATTGGTCGTTGTAGATTGTCCCGTGATTAGGGTAGGATTAAATCACTATGGAAAAGGATCTTGGCGATTGTAGGGATGACTTGCAGTGGACTGAAAAGCTTGAGCATGTAGATATTAAGGAAGTGGATGTGCTGGAGCTTTTGGAAAGCATCAAGTTGGATAAGTTACTGGGACCGGACGGGATATACCCCAGGCTACTGTGGGAAGTGAGGGAAGAGATTGCTGAGCCTCTGGCAATGATCTTTGCATCATCAATGGGGACGGGAGAGGTTCCGGAGGATTGGAGGGTTGCAGATCGTTGTTCCCTTATACAAGAAAGGGAGTAGGGATAGCCCAGGAAATTATAGACCACTGAGTCTGACTTCAGTGGTTGGTAAGTTGATGGAGAAGATCCTGAGAGGCAGGATTTATGAACATTTGGAGAGGCATAATATGAATAGGAATAGTCAGCATGGCTTTGTCAAAGGCAGGTCATGCCTTACGAGCCTGATTGAATTTTTTGAGGATGTGACTAAACACATTGATGAAGGTAGAGCTGTAGTTGTAGCATATATGGAATTTAGCAAGGCATTTGATAAGGTACCCCATGCAAGGCTTATTGAGAAAGTAAGGCGGCATGGGATCCAAGGGGACATTGCTTTGTGGATCCAGAACTGGCTTGCTCAGAAGAAGGCAAAGGGTGGTTGTAGACAGGTCATATTCTGCATGGGGGTTGGTGAACAGTGGTATGCCTCAGGGATCCGTTCTGGGACCCCTGCTCTTTGTGATTTTTTTAAATGACCAGGATGAGGAAGTGGAGGGATGGGTTAGTAAATTTGCTGATGACACAAAGGTTGGGGGTGTTGTGGATAGTGTGGAGGGCTGTCAGAGATTACGACGGAACATTGATAGGATGCAGAACTGGGCTGAGAAGTGGCAGATGGACTTCAACCCAGATAAGTGTGTTGTGCTTCATTGTGGTACAAATATGATGGCAGAATATAGTATTAATGGCAAGACTGTGGAGGATCAGAGGGATCTTGGGGTTGACTCTGCGGTTAAGAAGGCATACAGTGCATTGGCCTTCATCAATTGTGGGATTGAGTTTAAGAGCCAAGAGGTAATGTTGCAGCTATATAGGGCCCTGGTCAGACCCCACTTGGAGTACTGTGCTCAGTTCTGGTCGCCTCACTACAGGAAGGACATGGAAACCATAGAAAGGGTGCAGAGGAGATTTACAAGGACGTTGCCTGGATTGAGGAGTATGTCTTATGAAAATAGGTTGAATGAACTCGGCCTTTTCTTCTTGGAGTGACGGAGGATGAGAGGTGACTTGATAGAGGTGTTCAAGATAATGAGAAGCATTGATCGTGTGGATAGTCAGAGGCTTTTCCCCAGGGCTGAAATGGCTAGCACGAGAGGGCACAGTTTTAATGTGCTTGGAAGCAGGTACAGAGGAGATGTCAGGGGTAAGTTTTTTTTTATGCAGAGTGGTGAGTGCGTGGAATGGGCTGCCGGCGACAGTGGTGGAGGCGGAGACGATAGGGTCTTTTAAGAGACTCCTGGATGGCTACATGGAGCTTAGAAAAATAGAGGGCTATGGGTAAAGCCTAGGTAGTTCTAAAGTAAGTAGATGTTCAGCACAGGTTTGTGGGCCGAAGGGCCTGTATTGTGCAGTAGGTTTTCAATGTTTCTATGTTTCTAAATCAGGGGAGGAGTTGCTGGGTGGTACAGCTCAAAGGACTGTAAGGGCCTATTCCGCACTGGATCTCAATAAATAAATAAAGCTATGTATTTATGAGAAATCTTATGTATTTATACTTATTGTTTTTTATATTATTGTGTTCTTTATCTTATTATGTTTTTTGTGCTAGAGTAACAATTATTTTGTTCTCCTTTACCCTTGTGTACTGGAAATGACATTGAGCCTCTGGGTTCTTGAATCCTGATTAAATAGTGTGTCCTCCCTGGTGAGGTATCTTATTTTTCCACAGCTTTCCTCCTCCCTTCTTTCCTTCTGCCCCCACCAGACCCTTCCTTCCCTCTCGTGGAGTCAAAGAGGGACACAGGAAACCAGTCCCCTCTGCCCGTCAAACCTGTGCTAACCATCAGCCACCTGTTTAGACCGATCCTAGATAAATCCCATTTTCTATTCTTCCCAACATTCTCAACATTTTGCCCGGATCCCACACAGTAATGGTCATTTATAACTGCCAATTTGCTTACCGACCTGCACACCTTTGAGAGGAAACTGGGACCCCCAGGATGCCCGGGCAGTGAGAAGTAGAAAATGCGAACTCCACACGGACAGTTCCCGAGGTCAGCATTGAACCTGGGGTCCTGGCCCTGTGAGGCAACGGCTTTACCAGCCACCCCTCTGTCCTCCGCTCTCCTCTCTTCTCTCTACTTCCTCTTCCTCTCCCTACTTCCTCTTCCTCTCCCTTTTCATGCTTTCATTTTCTTTCTCTTCCACTCTCCTTTCACTCTTCCTCATTCTTCTCTTTTCTTCTTTCTATCACTTTCTCTGTCTTTTTCACTCTCTCTTTCCTCTTTCTCTTTTATCCAATCTTCTCCTGTCATTGTTCTCACTCTGTCTCTCTTTCTCTCTCCTCCTCTCTATCTACTGCTTTCTCTATATCTCTCTCTATCCCCCTCCCCCTCCCCTTCCCCCTCCACCTCCCCTCCCCCTCCCCCCCTCCCCCCTCCCCCTCCCCTCTCCCCTCCCCCTCTCCCTCTCCCCCTCTCCCCTCCCCTCTCCCTCTCCCTCTCCCTCCCCCTCCCCTCTCCGCCTCTCCCTCTCCCCCTCCCCTTTCCCCTCTCCCTCTCACCGTCTCCCTCTCCCCCTCTCCCCCTCCCCCTCTCCCCTCTCCCCCTCCCCCTCTCCCCCTCCCCCTCTCCCTGTTCTTTCCCTCTCCCCCTGTCCCCCCTCCCCTCTCCCTCCCCTCCCCCCCTCCCACTGCCCCTCCCCCACTCCCTCTCCCCTCCTCCTCCCCCTCCCTCTCTCTGTCTCTCTCTCCTCCTCCCCCCTCCCCTTCCCCCTCTCCTTCCCGCTCTCCCTCTCCCTCCCTCTCTATCTCCATCTCCCTCTCCCTACCTTCCACACCAAGGTTAGGAAGTGAGGGATTGAGTTCAAGGCAATGCTGCTACAGTGAAAAACTCATCAGACATGTCATTACTGAATTGTAGGAATGTCACACAGTACATCCAAATTAAGAGGCACAGAAATAACTTGGGTAAAGATGAACCTTTAAATTTGGAAACTTGGGTTCTCACTGAGTTATTTACTATTTTAGAAAATTTGACAAAACTGGACCAGAGACCTGCCATTGCCAGCAGACTATTTCATTTCCTCTCATGCAGAAGCGTATTATCCATCTGCATTGCTCTTTAACTGAGGCAAGTTCTTCACCTGTTCCATCTTGTCAGCAGGGGTGGTGGTATTAACTAGTCCACAGCCATTTCCATGACAACCACAACCCACAATGCTTTGCTTCGCCTGTCGGCCATAGTGGGACATTTATAGGCAATGTCTACCTGCTTTACTTCTAAAGCAACTCTCCTCAGACTTCAGCTGAGTCTCTGCCTCCTCTTCAAGTCCTGGTTTATGTGCCCCTGGCTTTTTTCAGTTGGATTCCTTCTGCCAAACATATGAGGGAGTTGCTAGTAGCCAATGATTAGGGTATCCATGGCAGAAATTAGCCTGTGAGGACCCATAAAGGTACACCTGGGCTGTTCTGGTGCTTTTTCCCAGGAGCCAGTTCTCCAGTTGAGAAAATGGAGGACGTTCCACAGAGAAGCACGTGCTAGCATGAGGGGTTGGACAAACTTGGATTGTTTTCTCTGGAGAGGTGGAGCCTGAGGGGAGATCTGATAGAGGCTTATAAGATTATGAGAGGAACCGATAGTGTAGACAGAGAGTATCTGTTTCCAAGGGTAGAGATGTCTCATACCAGAGGGAGTGCAAGGAAGGTGACGGGGGGTAGGTTCAAAGGGGATGTGGGGGGTAAGTATTTTACTCAGAGAGTGGTGGATGCCTGGATTATGCTGCCTGGTGTGGTGGTAGAGGCAAAGACATCAGAGGCTTTTAGGTAGGCACATGGATGTGAGGAAGCTGGAGGGATATGGTCATTGTGTAGGTAGGATGGATTCATTTTTGGAGTGTTTTTGTGATCTACCTTTTAGCTGATTCAGCTACAACAATGTGGGCTAAAGGGCCTGTTTCTGTGCTCTACTCTTCTATGTTCTACATAGAACACTTCTCTGCATCCTTTCACAACACCCACTGCCTCACCTTCCCTACCTTCTTGCTCCCGAATCCCTCCACTAATCTAGAGGAGGCCAATCGAATGTCTTTGCATCTTTCTAAAACACCCACTGCCTCACCTTCCCTTCTTTCTAGCTCTCTAGTCCCTTCACTGTCTAGAGGAGGCCAATCAAATGTAACTTCCAACATAAACTACCTCACCTCAGAATGAGGATTGTGGCTGGGACCTTTCTAGCTTGTGTGACACTATCCAGCCAAAGCAACAATCCTGAGGTTATGTCCCACTTTGTCAAAGCTTTTACGGTCAGATAACCTCTTCAGTGGAAGACATTAGACTGTAAAGACGGACTATGTGATAAGCACAGTGTTGTGTAAAATCCAACTTTATTTTCTTCTTTCACCCCTCTTTTAGGAGGTCAAGGAAATCTCAAGAAGCCAGCCAATCAAAAGCCCTGTAGGGATGCTGTAAAGCCAGGTGACTCTGGGAAGGTGGCTGAATGTTAAAGATGGCAACCCAATACAACAATGAACTGAAATGTGTTAGCGTAGAGTGGGACTTCCTTCAAGGACTGCTCGTAAAGAACCAGCCTGTCCCTTGGTAAGACTTGCGTGGCCCCCAGTTGAGCATGCAACTCTCTATGCAGCTTTCTCGGGGTGGGGGGGCCGTGTCGGTGGGAGGAGGGTGGTGAGGATGGGGTGGACTTTCTCTCTCCAATCACAACCAGTCCTTGATCATCTCAAACATCTTGCTTGGTCATCTCAAAAATCCTTAACCAGTTTAAGCTTCCAAAGATAAAACCGTTGGTAATCGTAATGTAACAACGTGAAGTGAGGCTAAGACAATCAGATGTTAAGGAGTTACTTACGTTGAACTTTGTATGTAACTTAACTTTATGAAGTATAAGACCAGAGACATACAGTAGGGACAGAATTTGACTATTCAGCCCATCGAGTCTGTTCTGCCATTCAATCATGGCTGATTTATTATCCTCTCAGCCCCATAAACTTTGATACCCTGACCAATCAAGAATCTATCATCCCCTGCTTTAACTACACCCAGTGACCTGGCCTCCACAGCCATCTGTGGCAATGAATTCCACAGATTCACCACCCTCTGGCCTAAGAAATCCCCCCTCAGCTCTGTTCTAAAGGGCATCCTTCTACCCTGAGGCTGTGCCCTCCAGTCCCAGACTATCGCACTGCTGGAAACACCTCCACGTCCACCAGGCCTTTCAACGTAGGTTAAGGTCCTGTGGGGGGACACAGTGAAGTGTAATGTGATATTGTTTGGCAGCAAGAATGAAGACCAGTGGTGTAGACCGGATGGAATGGTTGAAAGACACGCGGAAGCAGAACGAATTGCTTTGAGGCACGTGAACAGAGTGGTTAGTGAGATAGATGGAACGCAAACTGGTGTGGACAGGGACGGTCACCGTGTCCAAGAGCAATATTTCTGATGTCTTCAGGCTCCTGTTGCTTCCCTCTGAAGGTAGCAATGAAAAGAGGACGTGTCCTGGGTGGTGGGGGTGATTCATGATGGTTGCTGCCTTCTTGGGGCATCTTTCTGAGAACGGGGAGAGGCCGGTTCCCATGATGGGGCTGCTAGCTGAGCCGACTACTCTCTGCTGCCTCTTTCAGGAGCCTTCGTACTGGTCAGAATGGGGAGGGGGAACGGTAGTGTAGTGGTTAGCACAATGCTTCACGGTACCAGTTTTGAAGAGCTTATTAGAACTTAGATTAAAGACGGGAGGAAGACCATGTTTGGCCATTTCATTTAACATGGCATATGATGATAATGGTGGTACTCACATTCAGCACATTTCCAAGAAGTCTGATTAGGCTGATTCCTGGGATAAAGGGGGTTGTCCTCTGAAGAATTTAAGTAGATTGGGCCAATACATTGGAATTTAGATAGATAAGAGGAGATCTTATTGAAACCTTTAAGTTTTTAAGGGGAATTGACAAAGAGGATGCTTTACAAGACGGGTGACCCCAGCCATTATCAATGATTCCTCTTGTAAGAGGAATCCTCTTACAAGGCTGATTCCTCTTGTAAGGTTATGTAGAACCAGGGAGGAGACTTAGTCTAACCCATTCAAAGAAAGGATGGTCATGAATCTTTGGAATTCACTATCCCAATGACCATTTGGGTGTTGGGGTAGAGATACATCTCTACCAAAGGAGGTGTAAGGCGCTCCTTCGCTCCGCTAGCCTTCAGATTACCTTTGGGCAAGGCATAACGTCTGCTTAACCTCCACCCACCGCCCCCCCCCCCCCACAGATCAGGGTTACGTCTCTACCAAAGGAGGCCTACAGGATTGGCGGGGGGGTGGGGTAGAGATATGTCTCTACCGAAGGAGGTGTAAGGTGCTCCTTCCCTCTGCTAGCCTGCAGGTCACCCTTGGGCAAGGTATAGCACCTGCCTAGCTCCTCCACCTCCCAATCAAGGTCATGTGAAGCCATGGGAGCGGGTGGTGGATGGTCATATGAGCAGCCGGTGCAGATCACAAGTCCTGGTTATGCAACCACTGACACCAAGCAGACAACCTCTGAAGAGGATTGATAATGGCTGGGGTCACCCGTCTTGTAAGGACACTGCCCAGAACAAGCAATGGCAAACCACTTCTGTAGGAAAAAATTGACCATGATAATCCATCTCATATGACATGGCACATAATGATGATGTCATACAACACGGCACATAATAATGATGCTCAACCTTTGTTTTAAGTATACTCAATGACTTGGCCTCTGAAGCTGACGGTGGCGATGAATCCCACAGATTCACCACCCTCTGGCTAAAGAAACTCCTCCTCTGTCCTAAATGGATGCCTTTCTATTCTGAGGCTGCACCCTCTGGTCCTAGACTCATGTACTATAGGAAAGATCCTCTCCACATCCACTCCATCTAGGCCTTTCAATATCTAATAGGTTTCAATGAGATCCTCCTCATTTTGCTGAACTCCAGAGAGTGCAGGCCCAGCACCATCAAACCTCCTACGTTAACCTTTTCATCCCTGGGTTTGTTCTCATGAACCTCCTCTGCACCATCTCCAATGCCAGCACATCTTTTCTTAGATAAAAGGCCCAAAATTGCACCCAACACAGCAAGTGTAGTCTGACTAGAACCTTATAAAGCCTCGGCGTTTGCCTTCCTTACCACCGACTCAAGCTGCAAGTTATCCTTCAGGGAATCCTGAATAAGGAGCCCCGAGCTCTTGCAACTGCCTCTGGATTCAGACTCGTCCACATAGGAAACATCCTCTCCACATCCACTCTATCATGCTACCATTCGATAGGCTTCAATGAGGTCACCCCTCATTCTTCTGAATTCCAGTGAATACAGGCCCAGAACATTCCAACACTCTTCCTATGACAAGGCATTCAATCCCAGAATCATTTTCGTAAACCTTCTTTAACCCTCTCCAGTTTTAGCACATCCTTTCTAAGATAAAGGGCCTAAACCTGCTCACAATACTCCAAGTGAGGTCTCACCAGTGCTTTATAAAGTTTCAACATTACATTCTTGCTTTTATATTCTACTCCTCTCGAAATGAATGCCAATATCGTATTTGCCTTCCTCACCACAGACTCAACCTGCAAATTAACCTTTAGGGAATCCTGCGCAAGGACTCCCAACTCCTTTTGCACCTCAGATTTTTGTATTTTCTCTCCACTTAGAAGATAGTCAAACCTTTCATTTCTTCTACTAAAGTGCATGACCATACACTTCCGAACACTGTATTCCACCTTCCATTTCTTTGCCCATTTTCCTAATCTGGCTAATCCTTCTGTAGCCTCTCTATTTGCTCAACACTACCTGCCCCTCTGGCTATCTTCATATCGTCTGCATATTTTGCAACAAAGCCATCAATTCCATCATTTGAATCATTGACATATAATGTAAAAAGAAGCGGTCCTAACACAGACTCCTGTAGAGCACCACTAGTCACCAACAGCCAACCAGAAAAGGCTCCCTCTTTGCCTCCTGTCAATCAGCCATTGCTTTATGCATGCTGGAATCTTTCCTGTAATACCATGGGCTCATAGCTTGTTAAACAGCCTCATGTGTGGCACCTTGACAATGCCTTCTGAAAATTCAAGTATGCAACATCTACTGATTCTCCTTTGTCTATCCGGCTTGTTACTTCAAAGAATTCCAACAGATTTGTCAGGCAAGAATTTCCCTTGAGGAAACCATGCTGACTACGGCTTATTCTATTGTGCCTCCAAGTACCCTGAGACCTCATCCTTAATAATCAACTCCAACATCTTCCCAACCACTGTCAGACTAACTGACCTATAGTTTCCTTTCTTCTACCTCTCTCCCTTCTTGAAGAGTGGAGTAATATTTCCATTCTAACTAGCTGCATCATTGTCTGATCTGGGGTAGGGTGGTGGTGGGGGCTCCCGCACAGGATTGAAATAAGCTGCAGAGGGTTGTAAACTCAGTCAGCTCCATCATGGGCACCAGCCTCCGCAGTATCCAGGACATCTTCAAGGGGCGATGCCTCAAAAAGGCGGCGTCCATCATTAAGAACCCCATTGCCCAGGTCATGCCTTGTTCTCATTGCTACCATCAGGGAGGAGGTACAGGAGCCTGAAGACAGACACTCAGAGATTCAGGAACAGCTTCTACCCCTCTGCCATCGGATTTGTGAATGGACATTGGATCCATGAACACTACCTCACCACTTTTTTATTTCTATTTTTACATTACTTATTTAATTTAACTATTGAATGCATACTTGATGTAACTCACAATTTTTTCTATTATTGTGTATTACAATGTACAGCTTCCGCAAAGTCAGCAAATTTCACAACATATGCAGGAGATGCTAAACCTGATTCTGGTTTACAAGAATACTGTGGGACCTTGTACGTATTTGTCCAATTTAACCAGGGAGTGCATCTGAACCTCAAGGAGTCTCTGAATATAGTTAGATCAGCACAGGAGATCTGTGTTGTGATTCTCAGGAAGTGCCTGGGTGTGTGAACGCTTGCCGTCTATTCCTGCCTGTCTACCCACTCGCTCTCCCAGTGGTGCTGAGGCTAACTGACTTCTTGACTCTGTGCCATCTGCTACTGAACCTAAGACCCCAAGGTTTTGATTCAGACACAGGCCAACACCCAGTGTCAGGTCTGCCACCCCCCCCCACCCTACCCCACCTCCCCCCAACCCCAGCCACGGGCCAAGGTTACTTTTAGAAGGCAGCCTGATGAATTGTAGAGATCTCGGATGTCGTGAGGAGAAAGTGCCGGTGTTGTAATTAGAGGTGGATGAGGTGGAGGAAGGGGGTATGATAGTCATTAGACTGGAATTACAGTGAAACGTGATCCCAGGTGAGAGGTCAGGTGAGTAGGTGGACTCATCTGCAGGGAAGTAAACCCAGTGCCTCCAAACTGGAAGTTAATCTCCGTTCAGTTAATTCACTCAAGTACTTTAAGATGCTGACATCAAAACACCAAAGATCAAGGAGTTACACGCACAAAATGCTGGAGGAACTCAGCAGGTCAGGCGCTATCTGACCAGCAGGGGTTCCCAGCCTTTCTGATGCCATTAAGCAAGGGGTCCGTGGACCCCAGGTTGGGAACCCCTGATCCCTATTGGAGACGGATAAAGAGTTGACATTTCAGACTGAGACCCTTTACCAAGGCTGGGAAAGAAGAGGGAGCAAGCTAAAATGAGATGATGGGGAGGGAGGAGAGGGGAAGGGGTACAAGCTTAGCAGGTGGTAGGTGATCCCAGGTGAGAGGCAAGGTGGATAGATGGGGCCATCATCATCATCATCGTCAGTCATCATCATCATCATTGTCATCGTCATCATCATCATTGTCATCGTCATCATCATCATCATTGTCGTCGTCACCATCATCATCGTCAGTCATCATCATCATCATTGTCGTCGTCATCATCATCATCATCATCATCATCTTCATCATCGTCGTCATCATCATCATTATTATGTGCCACGTCATATGACATGGGCAATCATGGTCTTTCTATGGCTTTGTTCTTGGCAAATTTTTCTGAAGAAGTGGTTTGCCTTCTTCTGGGCAGTGCCTTTATAAGACGGGTGACCCCAGCCCTTGTCAATACTCTTCAGAGATTGTCTGCCTGGTGTCAGTGGTCACATAACCAGGACTTGTAATCTGCACCGGCTGCTTGTACGACCATCCACCACCTGCTCCCATGGCTTCACATGACTCTGATCGGGGGCTAAGCAGGTGCTACACCTTACCCAAGGGTGACCTGCAGGCTAGCGGAGGGAAGGAGCGCCTTACACCTCCTTTGGTAGAGACATACCTCCACCCCACCGCTCACCCCCCCCGCCAATCCTGTAGGTGGGTGTTATGTAGAAAAGGTAAAGAGCTGAAGAAGGAGGACTCTGACAGCAGCGAAGAGAGGACCATGGGAGGAGGGGCAACAGAGGGCAGCTGAGTAGAAGGAGTAAGGGGGGAGCCAGAATGAGGAATAGAAAATCTCTATTGGAGAAGATCAGGGAGTTGTACTGTTCTAAGTTCTCACTCCAGCAGTTGGGTTTAAGTTTGGTGCAAGGGATTTATATTGATATGGTAATCTGCTGGATAATGTGGAATATCTGTAGGCAGGACTACTACACCCCAATAGTCTTGGGCAGTGTTAATCCAAAATGAAAAAAAGCATATGACTGTAAGATATAGGAGCAGAATTAGGCCATTTGGCCCTTCGAGTCTATGGTGTATCCATTGTCTCTTTCAGCCCCAATCTCATGCCTTCTTCCCATATCCCTTCATGCCCTGACCAATCTGGAATCTATCCACCTGCACCTTAAACATACCCAGTGACATGGCCTACACAACTACCCATGGCAACAAATTCCACAGATTCACCACTCCCTGGTGAATTGATTCCTCCTCATCTCTGTTCTGAGGCTGTCTCCTAGACATCCCCCGCCCCCCGCCACTATAGGAAACATCCTGTCCATATCCACTCTACCAAGGTCTTTCAACTTTCAATAGGTTTTAATGAGGTCACCCTTCATTCTTCTGAATTCCAGTGAGCAGAGCCATCAAATGCTTCTCATATGACAAGCCTTTCAATCTTGGAATCATTTTTGTGAACCTCCTTTGAACCCTCTCCAATGTCAGCACATATGGGGCCTTAAACTGCTCACAATACTCCAAGTGAGGCCTCACCAGTGCTTTATAAAGCCTCAGTATTACATCCTTTGCTGTTATATTCTAGTCCTCTCGAAATGAATGCTGACACCGCATTTGTCTTCCTCACCACCAACTCAACCTGCATGTTGACCTTCAAGGTCTCTTCATGCCAGGCTGAGTATCTCTTTGCATCTCCTCCCTCCACCCCTCCTCTAATCTTCTCCAAATTTATGGACATTTCCTCACTGCCCAATATGATGCTGCCTGGATTAGAGAACATGTCATATGAGGAGAGGTTGAATAAGCTGGGGCTTTTCTCTCTGGAGCAAAGGAAGATTAGAGGTGATTTGATAGAGGTGTGCAAGATAAGAAGCATAGACAGAGTGGACAGCCGGAGACCTTTCCCACATTGCTAACTTGAGGGGGCATAATTTTAAGGTGACTGGAGAAAAGTATAGGGATAAATTCTTTATGCAGAGCAGCAGGTGTGTGAAACACTTTGCCAGGGGTGGTCATAGAGGCAGACACATTCAGGGCACTTAAGAGACTCCTACAATAGCCACGTGGATGATAGAAAAATGCAGGGCTATGTAGGAGGGAAGGGCTCAATTGATCTTGGAGTAGGTTAAAAGGTTCTCACAACATCGCTCAATGTTCTTATGACTGGCTTTCACTCTAGTTTTCTGGTCCTGAGAACAGGTGACCTCCACAGGTGAGGCAGTTCCCGATGTCAATGCTAGAATTCACCTTATGTTACAGGTGCAACTCTCCTGTGTACAATATCCAGTGAGTGTTACTGTGTGTATAGGTACGTCGCCCGCAGAACGTCACCGTGGTTCACTGGTGCAATCTTGCAATTATACTCTTGATATTTATTGCTTATTTATTTATTATTATTATTATTATTTATTTTTTTAACTTTCTTTTTATATTTGCAGTTTGTTCTCTTTTGGTTTTCTTCCCTGTTGGTGCGGAAATCTTTCATTGATTCTATTATGGTTATTGGATTTATAGAGTATGCCCGCAAGAAAATGAATCTTAGGGTTAAATATGGTGATATATATATGTTCGTTGATAATAGATTTAGACCATAAGATATAAGAGCAGAATTAGGCCATTTGGCCCATCGAGTCTGTTCATTCCATTTTTTTCCTCTCAGCCCCATTATCCCGCCTTCTCCCTGCATCCCTTCATGCCCTGACTAATCAAGAATCTATCAACCTCTGCCTTAAATATACATAAAGTCTTAGCCTCCACAGCCACCTGTAGCAATAAATTCCACAGATTCACCACAATCTGGCTGAAGAAATTTCTTTTCATCTCTGTTCTAAAAGGACACCCCTCTATGAGGCTGTGTTCTCTGGTCTTAGACTCCCTCATCGTAGGAAACATCCTCTCCACACCCACTCTGTCGAGGCCTTTCACCATTCGATAGGTTTCAATGAGGTCACCCCTCATACATCTGAATTTACTTTGAACTTTGAAGTTTTTAACATCCCACGGTGTGTGACAGAGTTTAATCCTCCTCACAAAATATCCCACCCTCCTGTGAACAACATCCCACTAGTCTAGCCATAAAATACCCCAAATACAGGGGATTATGCAGATGCTGGAAATCTCGAACAACTCTCACAAAATGCCGGAGGAACTCAGCAGGTCAGGCAGCATCTATCTCAGCAGGTCAGGAATAAGCAGTTGATATTTCGGACTGAGGTTGTAGAATCATACAGTCATTGAAAAGCACAGCACAGAAACAGGCCCTTTGGCCCATCTAGTCCATGCCGAACCATTTAAACTGCCCACTCCCATCGACCTGCACCGAGACCATAGCCGTCCCATCCATGTACCGATCCAAACTTCTCTTAGACGTTGAAATTGAGCTCACACACACCGCTTGTGCTGGCAGCTGGTTCCACACTCTCACTACCCTCTGAGTGAAGAAGTTCCCCTTCAACTTTTCACCTTTCAGCCTTAACCCATGACCTCTAGTTGTAGTCCCACCCAAGCTCAGTGGAAAAAGCCTGCTTGCACCTACCCTGTCTATACCCCTCATAATTTGCACATCTCTATCAAATCTCCCCTCAGCCTTCTGCATTTCAGGCAATAAAGTCCTATCCTATTCAATCTTTCCTTATAGCCATTCATCAGGTTTTGTGTCAAAATGCAGACTGTTTATCGTGGGTGTAAATGTGCTTTTACATAGTAGTTCACTGTTGGTTAAATGGAACAATTCTTCCATATACACAATATCCCATGCTTGATTATGCTGAATACATCTTTTGCCGATACAGTATTCTCTGTATTTTCACGAGCATAATTCTCTGGTCTATACAATATCCTAGTGTGTGTAACTGAGTATAATCCTCCACTCTCTTCATGTGAATAGACATAATCCTGTCTGTACAATTCCTAGCATGTATTAATAGAAATAGTTCCACTGCCCATATACAATCCTACTGTACGGTAGCAGATATATTAAGGATTAAAGATTAGCTTTATTTTTCACATGTACATTGAAATATCAAAACATACAGAGAAATGCGTCATTTGCATCATTCCAACACTGTCCAAGGATGCGCTGGGGACAGCTTGCAGGTGTTGCTGTGTTTCCCACGACTTACCAATCCTAACCGGTACACCTTTGGAACTTTTATTTTTTGAATTGTATTTGGCGACAAACTGCGGAGTAGGTCCTTCCGGTCCTTCGAGCCAAGCCACCCCAGCAACCCCCGACAAACTCGATTAACCCTGAAGTAACCACGGGGCAACTTACAATGAGACATTCACCTGGCCAATATGTCTTGGGGCTGTGGGAGGAAACCGGAGCAGCCGGGGGAAACCCAGGCATTCCACGGGAAGGACGTACAGCGCTTCTTACGGAACGGCACCAGAATTGAACTCTGAACTCCTATACGCCCCGAGATGTGATGGCGTCTCACTAACTGGTATGCTACCCTGGCACCAAATGTGGGAGGAAAACTGGGCCTGGAGGAAACACACGTGGGTCACATGGAAAATGTGCAAAGTCCTTACGGCCAGCAGCGGGTATAGAACCTGATTGCTGGCGCTGGACTACCCCTGTGTCCTACAGTTCCTACAAGATCCCTGTGCATTCGTAAGTATAGCTGTCCTGGCTCTACAATGTTCTAATCTGTGTTATCGGGTACCAACCTCTTGTCTACTCTGCTACTGCTGGTGATGATACGACCATTGTTGGCAGAATCTCAGATGGAGACGAGAGGGCGTACAGGAGTGAGATATACCAGCTCGTTGAGTGGTGTCACAGCAACAACCTTGAACTCACCATCAGTAAGACCTAAGAACCGATTGTGGACTTCAGAAAGGACATGATGAGGGAACACACACTGATCCTCATAGAGGGATCAGAGGTGGAGAGAGTGAGCAGCTTCAAATTTCTGGGTGTCAATACCTCTGAGGATCTGACCTGGACCCAACATATCAATGCAACTATAAAGACGGCAAGACAGCAACAATACTTCATGAGGAGTTTGAGGAGATCTGGTTAAAACACTCAGTTGTCTATACATGTACCGTGGAGAGCATTCTGGCTAGCTGCATCACCTTCTGGTATGGGATGGAATGGGTCGGGAGAGCCACTGCACAGGATCGAAGTCAGCTCCATAAAGTTGCAAAATTAGTTGGCTCCATCACAGGCACTAGCCTCCGTAGTATCCAGAACACCTTCAAAAAGCAGTGTCTCAAAAAGGCTGCGTCCAACTTTAAGAACCCCCACTACCCAGAACATGCCCTCTTCTCATGGTTATCATCACAGAGGAGGTACAGGAACCTGAAGGCACACACTCAATGATTCAGGAACAGCTTCTTCCCCTCTGCCTTCCAATTTCTGAATGGACATTGAACCCATAAACAGTACCTCACTACTTTTTCATTTCTAATTTTTTGCGCTTTGTATGTAATTTAACTATGTTTAAATTCATAGATTTTCTCTATTATCATGTATTACGTTGTACTGCTGCCACAAAGTTAACAAATTTCACAACATATGCCGGCGATATTAAACCTGATTCTGATTCTGGAATGAGGGAGTGACAGAAATATGGGATGCCCAAGTACATCTGTGTACTTACCCAAATTTCTCTTAGATATTAGGGATCTCCATCACCTGGACCTGCCCTCTTCTCATTGCTACCATCAGGAAGGAGGTACAGGAGCCTGAAGTCACACACACAACTCTATTTTTAGACCATAAGACCGTAGACATAGGAGCAGAATTAGGCCATCCGGCCCATCGAGTCTGCTCCACCATTCAATCACGGCTGATCCTTTTTTTTTCTCCTCCTCAACCCCAGTTCCTGACCTTTGATGTCATGTTCCAATCAAGAACCTATCAATCTCTGCCTTAAATACACCCAGTGACCTGGCCTCCAAAGCTGCATGTGGCAACAAATTCCACAAATTCACCACCCTCTGGCTAAAGAAATTTCTCCACATCTCTGTTTTAAATGGACGCCCCTCTATCCTGAGGCTGTGCCCTCTTGTCCTAGACTCTCCCACCATGAGAAATATCCTTTCCACTTCTACTCTGTCTAGGCCTTTCAACATTCGAAAGGTTTCAATGAGATCCCCCCCCCCCCGCCCTCCTCATCCTACTGAATTCCAGCGAGTACAGACCCAGAGCTATCAAATTTTCCTTGTATGACAATGCTTTCATTCCTGGAATCATCCTTGTAAACCTCCTCTGAACCCTGTCCAATGCCAGCACATCTTTTCTAAGCTGAGGGGCCCAAAACTGTTGACAATACTCAAGGTGAGGCCTCACCAGTGCCTTATAAAGCCTCAGCATCACATCCCTGCTCTTGTATTCTAGACCTCTTGAAATGAATGCTAACATTGCATTTGTCTTCCTCACCACCGACTCAAACTGCAAGTTAACACAAGATATGTATTGCGTTGTATTGCTGCCGCAAAGATAACAAACTTCACGACGTATGCCGGTGATATTAAACCAGATTCTGATTCTGATCGATCTCACCCTGCATCACTGCTTGTAATCTGTGTGTTGGTGTGATATTCCACAGAGAGTCACTGGGTTTAATTCTTCTACAACCGCACAAAACTGCATTTTTCAAGGTGTAATTGTCTTTTCTCTGTACAATCTCCTAGCATGTGTTAGCCTACAGTCAATAACACCCACTCTGTGTTACTGCTATCTGTGTGTTAGCCCACTGGCATGTAACGAGCTATAATCCTCCTGCCCACAGCCTGTTTGTAGCATATTCCTGAGCTGGACAACCTCGAATGAGGAGAGGAAACAGTCGATGTTTCAAAGGGTTCATCCCAACATGATGAAAGCTCACAGGCCGATATGTAACTTGTTGTATTGGTTCTAATTTTCCAGTCAATGCAATACGTCCTTTAATGAGTGTTTTTCCCATTAAAATTCTGTACATACTTTTTATGTGTGTGTGTGTGTGTGTGTGTGTGTTTGCTGTTGTGTGCTGGGGCAGCAGGCTGAGGGTGGCAGACACCAACAGAATCAACAAACTCATTCATAAGGCCAGTGATGTTGTGGGGATGGAACTGGACTCTCTCACGGTGGTGTCTGAAAAGAGGATGCTGTCTAAGTTGCATGCCATCTTGGACAATATCTCCCATCCACTACATAATGTACTGGGTGGGCACAGGAGTACATTCAGCCAGAGACTCATTCCACCGAGATGCAACACAGAGCGTCATAGGAAGTCATTCCTGCCTGTGGCCATCAAACTTTACAACTCCTCCCTTGGAGGGTCAGACACCCTGAGCCAATAGGCTGGTCCTGGACTTATTTCATAATTTACTGGCATAATTTACATATTACTATTTAACTATTTATGGTTCTATTTTTATTTATTATTTATGGTGCAACTGTAACGAAAACCAATTTCCCCCGGGATCAATAAAGTATGACTATGACTATGTTTATGTTATAGTCCTTAGTGTTACTGAACCTCCCATCTATTCAAACAACCCCACATCAACCCACGTGTTACTGAACCTGTAATCTATACCAACACCCCCCACCCCATCCCATGTGTTACAGTGTATAAAGCGTTGAATACATAATCCCACATTGTGTTATTGAATTTAATCCCCCTGAGCCATCCCCTCTGTTACCCTCGGTACCACAGTTTGTCACAGAATATAGAATGTAGAAAGATACAGCAGAGGAACAAATATTGTACCGAACCACCTAAAGAGCAAATCAGAAACACCCAAACACCAATCCCTCCTCCCTACACCATGTTCATATCCCTCCATCTTCCTCACATCCATGCGATCCAAATGTCTCTTAAATCCCTCTGTACGGGGTCTTTCCTTTTTGATAAATTTAAAATGGCTTCTTTTCTTACGTTACACTGGGTGTGCTGGCTGATGATTGATGTTTGGGATTGATTCGGGTGGCGACCGACACTGTGGGGAGTGTTCAGGCAGGTGCTGGGTGGGATTTCCCCTAGACATATACGAGCCAATATAACTGAACGTTACACCTCTAATGTATCTGCCTCTCCCACCATACCAAGCAGCACAATCCAGACCTCCACCACTCTCTGAGTAAAAAAAAACTTACCCTACACATCCCCTTTGAACCTACCCCCTCTCACCTTCAATGCACGCCCTCTGGTGTTAGACATTTCAACCCCGGGAAAGAGATACTCACTGTCCACGCTATCTCTGCCTCTTGTAATTTTGTAAACCTCTATCAGATCTCCCCTCAGCCTCCAATGCTCCAGAGAAAACAACCAGGCTCTCGATGTACGTACCTTATGCCCTCTAGACCTGGCAGCATCCTGGTAAACCTCTTCTGCTCCCTCTCCAAAGCCTCAACATCCTTCCTGCAGTGGGCTGACCAGATCTGTACACAATACTCCAGATGTGGCCGAGCAGGAGCTTTATAAAGTCACAACCTTACCTCCTCAACTAATAAAAGCAAGCATTCCATAAGCCTTCTTATCCACTTTATTGACCTGTGTAGCTATGTAGCTATATTTCAAGGGGCTATGAACTGTCATGAAAATCGATTTTTCCTTCTGGCAACAAAAAAAATTCCTCCTTCATCCCCTCTTCTTCTATTCCCCACTCTCCTCTCCTATCAGATTCCTCCCTCTCCAGCCCTTTACGTTTCCCTCCTATCTGGCTTCACCTCTCACCTTCCAGCTATCCTCCTTCCCCTCCCCTCACCGTTTTATTCTGGCATCTTCCCCCTTCCTCCTCGGTCCTGAAGAAGGGTCTCAGCGGGAAATGTTGACTATTTCTTCACTTCCATAGATGCTGCCTGACCTGCTGAGTTCCTCCAGCATTTTGCGTGTGTTGTTTTGGACTTCCAGCATCTGCAGAATTTCTCGTGTTTAAAGATTGTCTAATATTGTTTGTTTATTTATTGAGATACAACCAGAATAGGCCCTAGCAATCCCCCGATTTAATCCTAGCCTAGTCAGAGTACCCGGAGGAAACCCACGCGGTCACGAGGAGAACGTACGAACTCCTTACAGGCAGCGGCGGGAATTGAACCCGGGTTGCCTACATTGTAAAGCGTTGTGCTAACCACTGCGCTACCATACCACCCCAATTTGCCTCATGTTACCTTCTTGTCTGCACAATAAAGAGCCGAAATAATTTTACAGAGAAATGCTCAATATTCTGTGTTGTTGGATATACCCTTTTATGTCTATACAATATTAGACCATAAGATGTAGAGCAGAATTAGGCCATTCAGCCAATTACATCTGCTCTGCCCTTTCCCGTGGTAGGGGAGTCTATAGTACAGTATATAGTACAGTCATACTTTATTGATACGGGGGGAAATTGGTTTTCGCTACAGTTGCACCATAAATAATAAATAGTAATAGCACTATAAATATTTAAATAGTAATGTGTAAATTATGCCAGTCTATTGGCTCAGGGTGTCTGACCCTCCAAGGGAGGAGTTGTAAAGTTTGATGGCCACAGGCAGGAATGACTTCCTATAACACTCTGTGCTGCATCTCGGTGGAATGAGTCTCTGTCTGAATGTACTCCTGTGCCCAACCAGTACATTATGTAGTGGATGGGAGACATTGACCAAGATGGCATGCAACTTGGACAGCATCCTCTTTTCAGACACCACCATCAGAGAGTCCAGTTCCATCCCCACAACATCACTGGCCTTACGAATGAGTTTGTTGATTCTGTTGGTGTCTGCTACCCTCAGCCTGCTGCCCCAGCACACAACAGCAAACATGATCGCACTGGCCACCACAGACTCGTAGAACATCCTCAGCATTGTCCGGCAGATGTTAAGGGACCTCAGTCTCCTCAGGAAATAGAGACCGCTCTGACCCTTCTTGTAGACAACCGCACTGTTCTTTGACCAGTCCAGTTTATTGTCAATTCGTATCCCCAGGTAATTGTAATCCTCCACCATGTCCACATTGACCCCCTGGATGGAAACAGGGGTCACTGGTACCTTAGCTCTCCTCAGGTCTACCACCAGCTCCTTAGTCTTTTTCACATTAAGCTGCAGATAATTCTGCTCACACCGTGTGACAAAGTTTCCTACCGTAGCCCTGTACTCAGCCTCATCTCCCTTGCTGATGCATCCAACTATGGCAGAGTCATCCGAAAACTTCTGAAGATGACAAGACTCCGTGCAGTAGTTGAAGTCCGAGGTGTAAATGGTGAAGAGAAAGGGAGACAAGACAGAGGGCAAGAGGGCACAACTTCAGGATTGAAGGACATCCATTTAGAACAGAGATGCGGAGAAATTACTTTCGTCAGAGGGTGGTAAATCTGTGGAATTTGTTGCCACGAGCAGCTGTGGAGGCAAAGTCATTGGGTGCATTTAAGGCAGAGATAGATAGGTTCTTGATTAGCCAGAGCATCAAAGGGTATGGAGAGAAGGCAGGGGAGTGGGGATGACTGGAAGAATTGGATCAGCCCATGATTGAATGGCAGAGCAGACTCGATGGGCCGAATAGCCTACTTCTGCTCCTATATCTTAGGGTCTTATGGTCTTATGGTCTTTTATCATGGCTGATCTACTATCTCTCTCAACCCCATTGTCACCATCAGGAAGGAGGTACAGGAGCCTGAAGGCACGCACTCAGTGTTTCAGGAACAGCTTCTTCCCCTCTGCCAGAAGATAAGCACTACCCCTAAACACTACCTCAGATTTTTCCTCCTTTTTTCCCCTCTCTTTTTGTTCTACTCATTTAATTTGTACAGATAATCAAATCAGATAGTGAGATCGTGTACGTGGGTTCAATGTCCGTTCGGAAATCTGATGGCGGGGAGAAGAAGCTATTCCAAACACATTGAGTGTGAGCTTTCAGGCTCCATACTGGTAGCAATTGAGCCTGCTATCTAGTGAAAATTGCAAGTACCACTGCAGTCTTTAAGAAGTCTGAGATGGCACGATATCATATGGTTGGCACGGTAACATCACAGTTAGTGTAATTCTTTTACACCCACCTGTGACCCAAGTTCAATTCCGTCACTGTCTGTAAGGAGTTTTTATGTTTGTATGGACGCATGGGTTTCCTCTGGGTGCTCCAGTTTCCTCCCACATTCAAAGATAGATGGGTTTGTAGTTTAATTATAAATGCCAAAGTACTGTGCAAAAGTCTTGGGCACTTATAGATAGCTAGGATGTCTAAGGCTTTAGAGGAAAGCCCTTAACTCCGAGTGGAGTGATCAGGACGCCGTCATGACGGCGTTTTTTTAGCAGGCTTTCTTATTTTTATGAAGCCGAGTTGCTAGCTCGACGCTCAACCCAGCACGGATGGAAAGCGTGCAAGGGAGCCGACTGGATTCGAACTCGGGAGCCTTTGCTCCAAAGTCTGGCACTGATGCCATTATGCCGCCAGCCGGCTAAGGCTTTAGCGCAGTACTGTATTTCTCAATGTGAAGCAGAGAGCGAGTTTGTAAATCTGGCGGGAGCAAAGGCCGTTGGGAATGGTGAGGGTGGAACACCATAGGGATGGGACAGGTGGCAGAGAAAAAGTGCCAAGGTGGCGGGGGGGGGTCGCACAGATGCAGACACCCCCAGCCCTGATACACCAGGGAAGGTCATTTGATTCTAAGCAACTGGTTTATTGATCATTACAGAATGTCTCTCTGGTGCTTCCCCTCTCCCTCCCCTTTTCCCAACCATGATTCCCCTCTTCCTGCCCCCTTCCCACTCTCAGTCCACAATAGAGACTCAGATCAGAATCAGGTTTATCATCACTCACACAATGTGATGAAATTTGTTTTTTTTGCAGCAGCAATACAATGCAATACATAAAATGACTACAGTACTGTAATACTTATTGTAATTTATCATTTTTATTATTATGTATTACAACGTACTGCTGCTGCAAATCAACAAAATTCATGACAGGTGCACACCGTGGATGTTAACTGATAGTGATTCTGAAATATCCGAAGATGACCTGAGAGGCAATGGCATGAGGGGTGTGTATGGGACGAGCTGCCGGGGGAAGTGATTGAAGCAGGTACGATGACGACATACAAGAGACACTTGGACAGAGACACGGATGGGAGAATTTCAGAGGGACATTGGAATTGGACTTGGTTTATTATTGTCACATGTACTGAGTTACAGTGAAAAACTTGTCTTTTGTAATGTCCAAACAGATCAGTGCACTGAGATAGAACAAGGGAAAACAATAACAACGCAGAATAAAGTGTTAACAGCTACAGAGAAAGTGCAATGCAGGTAGATGGGAAGATGCAAGATCATAACGAAGTAGATTAAGGAGGTCAAGAATCCAATTTATCATTCCAGGGGACTGCACTCAGTGCTCACTTTGTAAGTTACACCTGTACACTTGCTCGTTAATGCAAATATTTAATCAGCCAATCATGTGACAGCGACTCATTATATAAAAGTATGCAGACATGGTCAAGGGGTCCAGGTTATGATCAAAGCAAACACCACGATGGGGAAGAAATGTGATCTAAGTGACTTTGACCGTGAATGACTGTTGGTGCCAGATGGGGTGGTTTGAGTATCTCAGAAACTGCTGATCTCCTGGGATTTTCACACACAACACTCTCTAGAGTTTACAGAGAATGGTGCAAAAAGCAAAAAAAAACATCCAGCGAGCAGCAGTTCTGTGGGCAAAAACTCCTTGTTGATGAGAGAGGTCAGAGGAGAATGGCCAGACTGGTTCAAGCTGACAGGAAGGTCACAGTAACTCAAATAACCACGTGTTACAACAGTGGTGTTGAGAAGAACATCTCTGAACACACAACACATCAAACATAAAGTGGATGGTCTACAGCAACAGAAGACCACGAATGTACACTCAGTGTCCACTTGATTAGGTGCAGGAGGAGTAGCCACTGAGTGTATTTAATAGTCGTATAAAAGTAGAGAAGAAGCTGTCCTTGGGCCTGGTCATCCATGTTGTTTGTATCTTCTGCCCGATGGGGGAGGTGAGAAGAGAGAATGTCTTGGGGTGGGTGGGGTCTTTGATCGTGCTGGCTGCTTTACTGAGGTAGTGAGGTTGTAGACAGAGTCCATGGAGGGGGAGGGTTGCGGGTTTCCGAGACGCTTGTGATCTCATGCAAAGCAGTTGCTGTAACAGACCATCGTGCATCCAGACAGGATGCTTTTTACGGTGCATCGGTAAAAATTGGCGAGGGTTGGTGGGGACACACCGGATTCCATTCGCCTCCTGCAGAAGCAGTGGTGCTGACGAGCTTCCTTGGCTGTGGCATCAACGAGATTGGAGCAGGACAGGCTATAGGTGATGTGGACTCCTAGGAACTTGAGGTTCTCAACCTCTCAACATCAACAAATTCTTGCAAGTAGGACCAGCTTAGGTGGATATCTTGGTTGACATAGACCATTTCGGCAAAAGGGTCTGTTTCCAAGATGGAAAACTCAGTGAGCCTAACATCCCATTCTATGTTAATGGATATAACCTTTCTGTTCAGACAGTGTCCACTGGTTTACTAGATGTAACGTTAAAGCCAATGAAGTGCCTATAGTTTATGAGTCATTGTAAATTCTTTTGCCAACACTGACCATTGGACTGTTACCTATTGTATAAAATGAAAGACATGCCCTACGAAGAGTGTTGGATGGCTCTGGGCCTCTACTCACTGAAATTCAGTAGAATGGTGAAGGGCCTTGTAGAGTGGATGAGGAGAGGATGTTTCCAACAGTGGGAGAGTCTACAACCCGAGGACACAGCCTCAGAATTGAGGGGCGTCCTTTTAGAACGCAGATGAGGAGGAATTTCTTTAGTGAGAGGGTGGTGAATCTGAGGAATTCTTTGCCACAGGCGGCTGTGGAGGCCAAGTCATTGGGTATACTTAAGGCAGAGGTTGATAGGTTCTTGATTAGTCAGGGTAAGGGATACGGAGAGAAGGCAGGAGATTGGGGAGGAGAGGGAAAATGGATCAACCATGATGAAATGGCAGAGCAGACTCAATGAACCAAATAGCCTTATTCTGCTCCTATATCTTATGGTCTTATGGTCTAAATCTTGGAAAATTATCACCTGATTCTCAGAATGTGCTGGGATACATTGCAGTCTCCCTTGTGCGCTCGGTCTGGCCACGAAGATGCGTTGGGCTCTCACTGAGAAGGCTCCATGTTTGTTCAAAGGATCTTGAGTATATGTTTCCAGAGCTGTCTCGCACGCTTTCGCCTTGATTTGACATGCCAGACGTTCGGCAAGCTTTATGCATTCCAATTGGGAGCTGTTTTCCCTTTGTCTCTTTCCATTGCAGCTGTGTAAATATTGTCATGGTTCGTGTCTCATTCTGGCAGGACGCAGTGCTTCTCATTTCCAAATATGTTCCTCAGCCAATCCGTGGCTCAGAGCCACTGGCTCTGGGGCATCTGCACCCATGTGTCTTCAATTTCCAAACCCCAGCCCCAGAAGCCGTGCCACGTAGCAGCCCCCTTCATCTCCCACCTCCTGCAGTAAATGTGCCCAACTTTTCGTCCAGGCTTCCACGTGAGATGCCGGAGAGTTTCACCAAGAGAGACTCAGTTCCCCTTCAGCAGGGGTCACCCGGACCCCTGCTCAATAGTGCTCCCGAGTCCCGGTCCCTCAGTCTGTGTGCGAGGGCAATCAGCACCAGTCCTCCAAGACAGGGCTTCCCAACCATTGTTATACCACAGACCGATGCCATGGAGCAAAGGACCTGTGCACCCCGGGTTGGCAACTTCTGCTCGAAGACGGTTGCAGGCAACCCAAACAAAAGTGTCTTTTGTGTGGCCTGAGGTTGCTAACACAAATGACACATTTTGCTATATGTATGTATGTACGTGTGATAAATAAATTAACCTAAATCTAAATAAATGAATATTTATTTATTGAGATACGGCGCGGAATAGGCCCCTCCAGGCCTTCGAGCTGTGCCACAAGGCAATCCCCCAATTTAATCCTAGCCTATTCACAAAGACAATTTACAATGACCGATTAACCAACAAAGGGTACGTCCCTGGATAGTGGGAGGAAACCGGATCACCAGGAGGAAACCCACATGGTCACAGGGAGAAACTCAAACTCCTTGCAGGCAGTGGTGGGAATTCAACCCAGGTTGCTTGCACTGTAAATCATTGTGCTAACCACTATGCGACGCCGCCGCCCAACTATACTGCAAACTTGCAGAGCATAGGGTCAAATAACTGCCTAAGCTGTGTGTTGAATAGTCCTGGGAGTGTGTGCTGGGACAATATGCAGGGAGCTTCACTCTGTATCTAACCTGTGCAGTCCCTGTCCTGGGAGTGAGTGATGGGACAGTGTAGAGGGAGATTCACTCTGTATCTAACCCGTGTTGTCCCTGTCCTGGGAGTGTGTGATGGGAATATTCATAGTGTAAAGGTAAAGAGGGTTCTGAAATACTCACAAGGACGGGCGGGCTTGAATTGTCAGGAGAGGCTGGACAGACTGCATCTACTTCGCTGAGGTTTGTAACACTGTGAAGTGTAGGTAAGGTGGATGGTCATAGCTCTTTTCACACAGTAGGGGAGCACAGGTTTCAGGGGAGAGAAGAATGATTTAAAGGGACCTGAGGGGCAAATTTTTCACACAGAGTGTTCAAAGTTCGAAGTAAATTTTATTAATGAAGTACACGTATGTTACCACATACAACCCTGAGACTGATTTTCCTGTGGGCCTACTCAGAAAATCTATAGAATAGTATCTATAACAGGATCACTGAAAGATTAACCAGGTTTTGCAGAAGTCAACAAATTACAAATGCAAATATAAATAAATAGCAATAAATAACAAGAACATGAGATAACGAGTCCTTAAAGTAAGATCATTGGGTGTAGGAATATTTCAATGATGGTTCAAGGTGAGTGTACTTATCTTCTTTGGTTCAAGAGCCTGATGGTTGAGGGGTAGTAACTGTTGTTGAATCTGGTAGTGTGAGTCCTGAGACTCCTGTACCTTCTTCCTGATGGTAGCAGCGAGAAGAGAGCATGGCCTGGATGGTGGGGGTCCCTGATGATGGATGCTGCTTTTCTGTGATATTGTGTCATGTAGATGTGCTCAGTGGTTGGACAATGAAAAAACTGCTTCAGAAAGTGGTAGAGACAGTTAGAATTATGATGAAAAAAAAAGACATTTGGACAGGGGCATGAATAGGAAAGATTTAAAGCAAGGTTTCCCAAATTTTTATACCTTGGACCTAGGGTCTGTGGAGCTTAGGTTGGGAATCCTTGATTTAGAGCAGGGGTTCCCATTCATTTTTATACCTTGGGCCAATACCATTAACCAAGGGATCCTTGGACCCCAGGTTGGGAACCCCTGATGTAGAGTGAGAAGGGCCAAATGTGGGCAGATCATACTAGCCTTGATAGGTACCTGGTCAGGATGGACCAGTTGGGCCGAAGGGCCTGTTTCTGGGCTGTATTATTCTGTGAGTCTGACATCTCACTATACGTCGTTACATACACCCGGACCAAAAATGATCAAAGGGGTAGTAGGATTACAACATTCTTTTACCTAGTCATGTTAGCCACTGTGCATGAGGGGCAGCTTACCGTGAGGGAGCAGCAAAACCGACCCGCTGGGGTGAAAATGGGAACGCTCAAAAGTCCGTGCAGAAAGAGAGAGCCTGCTGCACGCGGGAGGCCCAATCGATACACTGCGCACCTACCACCTTCTCACAGTCGATTTAATAAGGTTCATATGGGTATAAAACATGTCACAATCCATTGCCAAAGCCAGGCAGATGTCACCAACTCAGGTAAGCAACTTGGACATGTTGGGCTGAAGGAGCTGCTTTTGTGCTTTATAAATCTGTGACTCTACAATAATCAGATCCAACCTAAAGAAGGAACTCTCCTGACATGCATGACTTTGAGGGTTAAGAAAAATGAGCAACTGGTAAAGACTGTGGAAAGAATCTAGATCTTTTTTTCTCCCCCCCTCTCTTTCCAGCCTGCAGGCCCTACGGAAGGAGAAGTCTCGCAATGCCGCCCGATTCCGACGAGGCAAAGAGAACTTCGAGTTTTACGAGTTGGCGAAGATGCTCCCGTTACCGGGTGCCATCACGAGCCAGCTCGACAAGGCTTCCATCATCCGGCTGACCATCAGCTACCTCCGCATGAGGGACTTCGCCAACCTGGGGGATCCTCCTTGGAACCTTCGGATTGAGGGGCCCCCGCCAAACATCTCTGTAAAAGGTAAGGTGAGACAACTTTGCGGAGAGCAGGTCTGTGTCGGACCCCCGTGTGGGCGGTCATGGCCTTTCCATGATCATGATTCTCCTTGACTGTATTGGACAGTCCAAAAAGCAGGAGTCAGTCCCTTGAGGATATCGCGTCATTTGATAAGATCGTGGGCGATGCCACCGTTGGTCTGAACTCAACCTCTCTGCCCAATCCACAAATCCTTTGAATTTCCTGTTGTCCTAATTCCTGTCTGTTTCAGATGCAAACCAAAGCCCGATTCTGGAATATGAATGGGATTGGGCAAGGGTTTCAACCTGAGGCATTTTCCTTCGCAGATGCTACCCGACCTGCTGAGTTCCTTCAGCATCAGGCCTATTGACCTGTCTATGTTAGTCTTGACTGTATGTATATCAGGACACTGTGGTCTGGAATTCCAGAAATTTATCGCAGAGAAGAAATTCCTTGATACTTGTTTAGCTATCTCCATGGTGTCCCTTTTTATTTGTAAAAACCTTGCGGATGGACTTCACCGGCGGGGGGGGGGGGGGAGATTGAAAATGAAGAGAAAGTTATGTTGGTTGAAGAATAGACAGTCAATAAGAATTATGAACTAGATGGGGTTCAGGTGAATGTGAAAGGTCACAGAGAGGGCAAATGCAAACAGACCATTTTCTTCTGGGGGTTGGGTGAGACTAGAACTAGAGGTCATGGGTTACGGGTGAAGGGCGAGAAGTTTAAGGGGAACATGAGGGGGAATTTCTGCACTCAGATGGTGGACCAAGCTGCCAGCAGACGTGGTGAATGTGGGTTTGATTTCAACAATTAAGGGAAGTTTGGATAAGTTAATGAACGGGAGGAGGGTATGGTCGGGGCAGACTAATAGTACAGCATAGACTCGATGGGCTGAAGGTCCTGTTTTGTGCTGTAGTTCTCTGTTACTCTGTGACTCCAGCTTACTAGTATGGTTGCCTTGCACACAAGGAATGGTCAGGCGTGGTCTGACAAGCTGTATTGGTTTAATTGTACTGTATCCAGTCAGTGGTCGCGTAATGTGTCCCCAGTTCGCAAGTATGAAACTTTAAAAACTCATATCTTCAAAGAACTGCTTCCCAGGCCTGTCTCTAATTGTCACGGATCCTGAAATCGGAGCAAAACTTGCTCGAAGCACTCAGCAGATCCGGTGGCATCTGTGGAGGGAGAATACAGGTCAAGGATCCTTATTCAGCATGTGTCTTTAAGCTGCAGTGATGGCGGAGAAGGAATGAATTGGATAAAGGAAACACAAAATACAGGAGGAACTCAACAGGTCAGGCAGCGTCTATGGAGAGGAATAAAATCCGGACAAAGGGTTTCAGCCTGAAACGTCGACTACTTATTCCCCTCCGTAGATGCTGCCTGACCTGCCGAGCTCCTTCCAGCATCTTGTGTGTGTTGATCAGGATTTCCGATATCTACGGAATCTCTTGTAATTAGGATAAAGGAAAATCTCCGTAAGGGCCAGAACAGGGTCGCCATAGGGACAAGCTGTTCATTGACCATCCAGTTGGCAATCGGGGTAATTGGTTCATTATCTTCGCCTATATCAAAGTACAGTGGGAAAAAAAGACTTCTGCTTGCATTCCGTCTGGACAGATCACTCGCGACACAGGAGGAACTCAGCAGGTCAGGCAGCATCCATGGAAACCCTAAACAGTCAAAGTTTCGGGCCGAGACACTTCACCAGGACTGAGAAGGGAAGGGAAAGACGCTAAAGTAAAAAGGTGGGGGGGGGGCAGGGGAATGAGGCGAGCTAGAAGGTGACAGGTGAAGCCAGGTGTAAAGGGCTGGAGAGGGAGGAATCTGAAAGGAGAGGAGAGTGGACCATAGGAGAGAGGGAAAGAAGGGGGGGATCCAGGGGGAGGTGATAGGCAGGTGAGAAGAGGTAAACGGTCGGAGTGGGGAAAAGAAGAAGACAATAAACAATAGACAATAGGTGCAGGAGTGGGCCATTCAGCCCTTCGAGCCAGCACCGCCATTCACTGTGATCATGGCTGATCATCCACTATCAGTATCCAGTTCCTGCCTTATCCCCATAACCTTTGATTCCACTATCTTTAAGAGCTCTATCCATCTCTTTCTTGAAAGCATCCGGAGACTTGGCCTCTACAGCCTTCTGGGGCAGAGCATTCCATATATCCACCACTCTCTGGGTGAAAAAGTTTTTCCTTAACTCCATTCTAAATAGCCTACCCCTTATTCTTAAACTGTGGCCTCTGGTTCTGGACTCAGCCATCAGCAGGAACATACTTCCTGCCTCCAGCATGTCCAATCCCCTAATAATCTTATGTATTTCAATAAGATCCCCTCTCAGCCTTCTAAAGAGAGGAGGAGGAGGGGAGTAATATCTGGACTGGACTATATTGCGAATTCTCTGCATTTTTGTTTAGCAATCTCAGGCAGAGCTGTTGCTGTTTTACATCCTGGACAGAACTCCTTCCATGGAGTATCTGTAAATATTGATAATGGTCATTGATAACGTCTTCCAGGATAACTGATGAAATAGTTAATGATGAGAGTTAGAGAGGAAGCACACGAAGGTGACGGGGCCAGTTGGAAACGGGGTGAATTTATCTGACACCTGTCAACTGTACAGACCTTGAAATGTTCCAAAAAGAAAATTCGAGCACCATTTTAAAAATCTCCTGGAATGTTTGTCTCTTGGTTCCGTCCTGAGGGTAAACTGTTCTTAATGTTTTGCCGGAGTTGCTTAGTCATTCAGCTGTGTTGCTTCTGATCTCTGTACAAGAGGCAGCTCATAAAATCTGTGATTTATTGCTGGTTTCACTCCAGAGACATTAAGATGGAGAGTTACTCTGATTGAATTGTAACTGATTGCTTTTCACTTGTCTGGTATTCCACCAGCTATCAACTCCTCTACTTCACTCCCATTGCAAAAATGCAAGGAGAAACCCTTCACCAAACTGAACCTCTGTTCAATTCCAAGGCAAGCTGAGGGAGGTTCCTTCGAGTACCCACTTTCCGAGTACATTGGAGCTCAGCAGGATTGATGTTGGTGATGGTTTACTTTGGGTGACGTCTCTACCAAAGGAGGTCAACCTTGGGCAAGGTGTAGCACCTACTCAGCCCCTGCCCCCCGATCAGGGTCTTATGAAGCCAAGGGAGCAGGTGGTGGATGGCCATAGTAGCAGCTGGTGCAGATCGCAAGACCTGGTGCCAGGCAGACAATCCCTCATTCGTAAGGCCAGTGATGTTGTGGGGATGGAACTGGGCTCTCTCACGGTGGTGTCTGTCTAAGTTGCATGCCATCTTGGACAATGTCTCCCATCCACTACATAATGTACTGGGTGGACACAGGAGTACATTCAGCCAGAGACTCATTCCACCGAGATGCAACACAGAGCGTCATAGGAAGTCATTCCTGCCTGTAGCCATCAAACTTTACAACTCCTTCCTTGGAGGGTCAGACACCCTGAGCCAATAGGCTGGTCCTGGACTTATTTCATAATTTACTGGCATAATTTACATATTACTATTTAACTATTTATGGCTTTATTACTATTTATTATTTATGGTGCAACTGTAACGAAAACTAATTTCCCCCGGGATCAATAAAGTATAACTATGACTATGAAGAGTATTGATAATGGCTGGGGTCACCCATCTGTGAAGATAAGAAGGCAATGGCAAACCACTTCTGCAGAAAAACTTGCCAAGAATAATCATGATCATGGATAGACTAGGATCGCCAACGTCACAGGTTGTGCAGGTTGATTTCTTGAACATACAGCTGAAGACAGAAAGCGGCCATTTGGCCCCTCAAGCCTGTTTCACCATGGCTGATCTTTGCACGAGTGGTGATAGAGATAAGGAATTCTCTCAGTCGGACCGGATTGATGGACTAGCTTGAGCTGGAGAGAAAAATCTGGTGTCCGAAGCCTGGAGTGAAGTCCGAGGTTGGAGGCCTGATGTTTGTGATGCTGAGGATCCTGGGGAAAGGACGGTCGAGTCAGAAGTGGCCTGTCTGGGGGTCGGTAGGTGTGAGTGGTCTGTGTCTGAGAGTGGGAGCATGGAAGGGTGGTGAAAAGGCTTGTTGATCAGCCATGGTAAAGCCGGCTTGAGGAGATCGAAAGACCTTCTTCTGTCATTGGTTGTATGTTCAACAAAACCTCCCTGCACCCTTTGTGCCTTATTTACAGGTCCTGTCCCCTTGGTCCGGATGCCCCCGCCCCACCTATACCACCACCCTAAACTGCCAACTGTCCCCAACACACTAAATTTTCTCTGAGTAGTGGGGAAAAAAACGTGTCCATACCTCTTTTCAGTGTTGTCTAACCAATGGAAATTAATGCATCATATTAACAAAACCCGTTTTAATCAGGAACATGAGATGCCGAACGTGACACAGTTACTTCACAGAGGAGTAATGTCTGCTCATGTTCCTCCCTTCCCTCTTTACACAATCACTATCATCATCATTATGTGCCATGTTGTATGACATCAATCAGAGAGTTACTCTGATTGAATTGTAACTGATTGCTTTTCACTTGTCTGGTATTCCACCAGCTATCAACTCCTCTACTTCACTCCCATTGCAAAAATGCAAGGAGAAACCCTTCACCAAACTGAACCTCTGTTCAATTCCAAGGCAAGCTGAGGGAGGTTCCTTCGAGTACCCACTTTCCGAGTACATTGGAGCTCAGCAGGATTGATGTTGGTGATGGTTTACTTTGGGTGACGTCTCTACCAAAGGAGGTCAACCTTGGGCAAGGTGTAGCACCTACTCAGCCCCTGCCCCCCGATCAGGGTCTTATGAAGCCAAGGGAGCAGGTGGTGGATGGCCATAGTAGCAGCTGGTGCAGATCGCAAGACCTGGTGCCAGGCAGACAATCCCTCATTCGTAAGGCCAGTGATGTTGTGGGGATGGAACTGGGCTCTCTCACGGTGGTGTCTGTCTAAGTTGCATGCCATCTTGGACAATGTCTCCCATCCACTACATAATGTACTGGGTGGACACAGGAGTACATTCAGCCAGAGACTCATTCCACCGAGATGCAACACAGAGCGTCATAGGAAGTCATTCCTGCCTGTAGCCATCAAACTTTACAACTCCTTCCTTGGAGGGTCAGACACCCTGAGCCAATAGGCTGGTCCTGGACTTATTTCATAATTTACTGGCATAATTTACATATTACTATTTAACTATTTATGGCTTTATTACTATTTATTATTTATGGTGCAACTGTAACGAAAACTAATTTCCCCCGGGATCAATAAAGTATAACTATGACTATGAAGAGTATTGATAATGGCTGGGGTCACCCATCTGTGAAGATAAGAAGGCAATGGCAAACCACTTCTGCAGAAAAACTTGCCAAGAATAATCATGATCATGGATAGACTAGGATCGCCAACGTCACAGGTTGTGCAGGTTGATTTCTTGAACATACAGCTGAAGACAGAAAGCGGCCATTTGGCCCCTCAAGCCTGTTTCACCATGGCTGATCTTTGCACGAGTGGTGATAGAGATAAGGAATTCTCTCAGTCGGACCGGATTGATGGACTAGCTTGAGCTGGAGAGAAAAATCTGGTGTCCGAAGCCTGGAGTGAAGTCCGAGGTTGGAGGCCTGATGTTTGTGATGCTGAGGATCCTGGGGAAAGGACGGTCGAGTCAGAAGTGGCCTGTCTGGGGGTCGGTAGGTGTGAGTGGTCTGTGTCTGAGAGTGGGAGCATGGAAGGGTGGTGAAAAGGCTTGTTGATCAGCCATGGTAAAGCCGGCTTGAGGAGATCGAAAGACCTTCTTCTGTCATTGGTTGTATGTTCAACAAAACCTCCCTGCACCCTTTGTGCCTTATTTACAGGTCCTGTCCCCTTGGTCCGGATGCCCCCGCCCCACCTATACCACCACCCTAAACTGCCAACTGTCCCCAACACACTAAATTTTCTCTGAGTAGTGGGGAAAAAAACGTGTCCATACCTCTTTTCAGTGTTGTCTAACCAATGGAAATTAATGCATCATATTAACAAAACCCGTTTTAATCAGGAACATGAGATGCCGAACGTGACACAGTTACTTCACAGAGGAGTAATGTCTGCTCATGTTCCTCCCTTCCCTCTTTACACAATCACTATCATCATCATTATGTGCCATGTTGTATGACATCATCATTATGAGCCATGTTGTATGATGTGGGCGATCATGGTCTTTCCATGGCTATAATTGTCCTTGGCAAATTTTTCTATGGAAGTGGTTTGCCATTGCCTTCTTCTGGGCAGTGTCTTTACAAGACAGGTGATCCCCAACCATTATCAATACTCTTTGGAGATTGTCTGCTTGGCGTCAGTGGTCACATAACCAGGACTTGTGATCTGCACAGGCTGTTCGTACAACCATCCACCATCTGTTCCCCATGGCTTCACATGTTCCTGATCGGACAGGGCTAAGCACCTTGCCCAAGGATGACCTGCAAGAACAGTTGCTACAACTATGCAGCTCTTTATCTCATTATCTTATGTTCTTGTTATTTATTACTACTTATTTATATTTGCACAGTTTGTTGTCTTCTGCATTCTGGTTGATCTTTCATTGATCCTGTTATAGTTATTATTCTAAATATTTCTTGAGCCTGCCCACAGGAAAATAAGTCTTGGTTTTATGTAGTGACTTATATGTACTTTGATAATAAAATTTACTTTGAACTTTGAACCTTGTTTTCCTTTCCTCCTCTTTCACTTCATTCCTCTCTATAGATGCTGCCTGACCTGCTGAGTTCTTCCAGTATTTTGTGTGCGTTGCTCTGGATTTGCAGAGTCTCTTGTGTTTATGCCTTTCTTCTGTACATGTTCATCCACCTTCCCCTGGGGACAAAATCTCTGCCCTTCCTCTTAATCCCCCTGTGTGTGATGCCTAAATTCTCCTGACTGGTTTCTCCCGAGCTCCCAGTTAGATTTATTAAGGCCATAAGACCATAAAATACAGGAGCAGAATTAGGCCATTTGGCCCATCGAGTGTGCTCTACCATTTTATTGTGGCTGATCCATTTTCCCTCTCAGCCCTCTTATTTTCCCTCTTATGCCTTCTCACCCTACCCCTTCATGCCCTGACTAATCAGAAACGTCTCAACTTCTGCCTTAAATATACTCAATAACTTGGCCTCCATAGCCACCCGTGATAACAAATTCCACAGATTCATCACTCCCTGGCTAAAGAAATTCCTCCTCATCTCCATTCTAAGTGGATGTCCCTCTATTCTAAGATTGTGTCCTCTGGCCTTAGACTTCCCCACGACAGGAAACATCCTCTCCACACCCACTCTATCAAGGCTGTTAGAACCTATCCTGGAATTCGGATATATATAGCAAATATTAACTTCAGCAACCAACCTTCAGATCTGAATATGGATTGTAGATTAAATTTAAAATGCAGATCAGAACAGTAAATTGCAGACCAGGAAACTCCCACTTAACTAATACATGTCTGCATATACATGGTGCAATCAACACCCCGTTGGCATGAGTAGGACACCAACAACAGCGGGTAAATTGTAGACCAGGAAACATCCAATTGACTGAGATGGCGCATGGCTACTACACAGTGTAATATTCACTTTGAAATGGACATTGAACGTATGAATACTACTCACTATTGTTTTAAATTTCTTTTTTGTGCATTACTTATTTAACTTTAAATTCAGTTTTTTTTTCCTTATTGCAAGACCATAAGATACAGGAGCAGAATTAGGTCATTTGTCCCATCGAGTCTGCTCTGCCGTTTCATCATGGCTGATCCATTTTCCTTTTAGCGCTAATCTCCTGCCTTCTCCCCGTATCTTTTCATGCCCTGGCTAATCAAGAATCTATCAACCTCTGCCTTAAGTATGCATAAAGACTTGGCCTCCACAGCTGCCTATGCCAAAGAATTCCATAGATTCACCACATGCTGGCTAAAGAAATTCCTCCTCATTTCCATTCTAAAAGGACGCCATTCTATTCTGAGACCATGTCCTCTGGTCTTAGGCACTCCTATCATGGAATCTATCGTCTCTGCATCTACCCTTTCAAGGCCTTTCACCATTCAGTAGCTTTCAATAAGGTCACCCCTCATTCTTCTGAATTCCAGTGAATAAAGGCCCAGAGCCATCGCATGCTGTTCATATGACAAGCTTTACAATCCTGGAATAATTTTCGTGAACCTCCTTTGATCCCCCTCCAGTGTCGACATATCCTTTCTTAGATAATGGCCAGAAACTGCTCGCAATTGATTGGTTCTTGTCTACCTTCTCAAGTGGAGCCACCTTCCCAGCAGCTACCGAATGGAGTTCGGTCGTTGCCCATGAAACTTCCATCTCGATAGAGTGGATGTGGAGAGGGTGCTTCCTGCGGTGAGGGAGTCTAAGACCAGAGGATTCAGATGCTGAATCTCTGGCATCTCGTGCTGGTGAAATTTCTGAGCTGAGAGTGTTCAAAGTCCCCATGGCTTTGGGGATCACTTACGCGTAGTGAAACAGTTCAGTACTCGCTCCGCTGCTTTGGATCCGTTCTGCTTTGTAGCTTTGAAGCATTAAGCAAATCCAAAGGAAGCTGTGGTGTGGAAAATACAGGTGTGACTTCATTTTTTACTTCAAGCAAGGCGTGCAAGTATCACATGGTAGCATGATGACGTAAGCAATTAATGCTTTTGTACATATAATCCATAATTAATAATAATTTAAAAAACAAGAATGCTTAATCAAACCATATATATATAAGATTATTGAAATATTAAATACATAACAGGTTGGCTAGTTGTGGCTGCAGAATAAGGCCTCTCCTCCCACTGTTCTCCATCATCCTCTCTAAGGCCGCTTCCCGATTACAGATCACCCGCCCAACAGGCCTGGCAGCCATGCTTGGAAACGCCCCATATCTCCCACTAAGCCTCAGTGATTCTCAAACACCAGGCCCATTGTGAGCAGCTCACAGCCTCCTGGTAATGAGGGCAGGTTTATTCTGCAGGAGGGGAACCGTCTCGCTAACCCATGGTGTGTAGAGACCCTAAACATGGTGATGGTGGGGGATGGACGGGGGCTAGTTGGACGAGGAGGGAGGGAGGGAACAGGGGAACTGGGTTTAAGATGGGGGAGCAGTTGAGGTGAGGAAGCCAACGTGGGAGAGGGAGAAGGGAAGCAGACGGGTAGGGGAACACGGAGAAAGGAAGACGGGTTGGGGTTAGGGATGTGAAGGAGAGGTATGTGGGCAAAATGAAAAAGTGTGTGTGTGTGAGAGAGTGAGTGTGTGTGTGTGTGTGTGTGTGTGAGAGAGAGTGTGTGTGTGTGTGTGTGTGTGAGAGAGAGTGAGTGTGTGTGTGTGTGTGTGTGTGTGTGTGTGTGTGTGTGAGAGAGAGTGAGTGTGTGTGTGTGTGTGTGTGTGTGTGTGTGTGTGTGTGTATGTATGGGTGTGATATGTGTGACACACAAAATGTTTGAGGAACTCAATAAGTCAGGCAACATCTATGGACAAACTGTCAACTCTTTGGTCTGATGCCTTTTATGCTGTGTGTGTGTGTGTGTGTGTGTGTGTGTGTGTGTGTGTGTGTCTGTGTTTTGTACTTCTCTGTGTTTGGGATGAGCCCATGTTTATGAAGTGTCTGAGTTTATGGTGTGTTTGTGGTGTGCTCATGGTGTGTATTTGCTGTGCGTGTTTGCAGTGTGTATTTGCTGTGCGTGTTTGCAGTGTGTGTTTGCGGTGCGTGTTTGCGGTGCGTGTTTGCGGTGCGTGTTTGCGGTGTGTGTTTGCTGTGCGTGTTTACTGTATGTGTTTGCAGTGTTCAAGGTGTGTGTGTGTCTGTGATGTGTGTTTGCGGTGCGTGTTTGCGGTGTGTGTTTGCACTGTGTGTTTGTGGGCTGTGTTGGCAGTGTTCGAGATGTCTGTGATGTGTGTTGGCAGTGCGTATTTGCGGGTGTGTGTTTGTGAGCTGTGTTTGCAGTGTTCGCGGCGTGTGTCTGTGATGTGTTTGTAGCCTGCGTGCTCAAGGCCTGGTTTCCTATCCCCTCACTTGTGTATTGAGACCTCATCCTGACCAGCGCCATTGCAACTGGTGCACAGTGAGCTCCCCACCTTCAAAGGATTTACACCTGGTTGCCTTTCTCTCCTTAGGACAGGGTTAGGCCGTCGTCAACCTGGAGGAACTGACTGTGCGAGTTAATGGATGGGAGCTGGGTAGGAAAGAGTCTGTGCAATTGTAGAAGTTTAGGGGTAGCAGTTTCTTGGTGGGGAGGGCCTTCTGTTTCACCAGGAATTCATGTATGTATATCTACGTATGTGTTGGTCCATATGCGTGCTGTATCTGTGTATGGGTGTGTGTGCATGTTTCTGTGCGCGCACACACAGGCCTCTCCTCTGAACAAGATGGACGTTGTCTGTTTAACATATAATTAGGCATAATTGCAAGAAAAAGCCCAAAAAAGACGGAGTGGGAGGAGAACTCATTGATGCTGTGTTGGTTAATGATAGCCCTGAACAACAGCTTTTAATTGCCTAAGGATACAGCTATTAGAAGAGTTATGTACTGTAAACACACAGCTGTGCTGTTTCCATATGCAAATCCACAACACACAATTAAAAAGGAATTTAAAAGAGGGAAGGGAAGAGTGCACAGCAATCACTTCACAGAAATGTGGTAAATTCTGCCGAGATAAAATGCTCTTGCTTTCAAATGTGCCAGGAAGGTAGTTACCAGGTAACTGGCTCCTGAACCAGAGTGACTAACTTCACTCACCCCAACTCTGAACTGATTCCACACATCAGGCTCCTGAACCAGTGTGGATAACTTCACTCACCCCAACTCTGAACTGATTCCACACGTCAGGCTCCTGAACCAGTGTGGATAACTTCACTCACCCCAACTCTGAACTGATTCAACACGTCAGGCTCCTGAACCAGTGTGGATAACTTCACTCACCCCGACCCTGAACTGATTCCACACATCAGGCTCCTGAACCAGTGTGGATAACTTCACTCACCCCAACTCTGAACTGATTCCACACATCAGCCTCCTGAACCAGTGTGGATAACTTCACTCACCCCAACTCTGAACTGATTCAACACATCAGACTCCTGAACCAGTGTGGATAACTTCACTCACCCCAACTCTGAACTGATTCCACACATCAGGCTCCTGAACCGGTGTGGATAACTTCACTCACCCCAACTCTGAACTGATACAACACATCAGACTCCTGAACCAGTGTGGATAACTTCACTCACCCCAACTCTGAACTGATTCCACACATCAGACTCCTGAACCAGTGTGGATAACTTCACTCACCCCAACTCTGAAATGATTCCACACATCAGGCTCCTGAACCAGTGTGGATAACTTCACTCACCCCAACTCTGAACTGATTCCACACATCAGACTCCTGAACCAGTGTGGATAACTTCACTCACCCCAACTCTGAACTGATTCCACACATCAGACTCTTGAACCAGTGTGGATAACTTCACTCACCCCAACTCTGAACTGATTCAACAAACTATGGACTCACTTTCGAGGACTCTACAACTCATGTTCTCAGTACTAACTAATTATCTAACTATCCTTAAAGTTGTTATAGCCAGGCGTGATAGCGGCTCCACTACCTATTAAATGCTCCCAATGTTGTGCATCTCAGATAGCTTCTGACAACCAAGCCCATCTCCCGGCCAGGCGTGATAGCGGCTCCACTACCTATTAAATGCTCCCAATGTTGTGCATCTCAGATAGCTTCTGACAACCAAGCCCATCTCCCGGCCTTCACGTATGGTTTTGCTACTAAGCCCGGCCGAACTCTTTCTACTGACAGGAGAAGAGGCAAAGACAGGTTACTGGCGCCTTAAAACCAGTCGCTTCGGGCAGCTGGGGCTTGTCAGCCGTGGTCGGCAGCTCAGCTAGGAGAAGGAAAACTGGTCTCTAGCTTCTGCTGCCTTGCGGCTCTACCCACTCATGGGGAAGGTTTTGAGAGAAACTCCTGAGGGAAAAATCCAGAGCTGGGGTCTCTAAGGCAGTCCTACATTGAGTTCAACGCTGACTGGCAACTCTTGCAACTCTGGTGGCAAACTGTATCAATCTCTGCCGTTCCTTTGGGTTCATCAGATGTGTGGAGAGAGGGAGCTTGCTCTCCATATCATACTGCCCTCGCTTGTGTATCTAGACAGCCAGGATACAACATCCATGGTCGACTCTAGAGGCTTCATCATCTTATCTATCTATCTAGCTGTCTGTCCACTGAACATAGAACAGTATAGCACAAGAACACTCTCTTCTGCCCACAGTGTTGTGCCAAGCATTTAATAGACAATAGACGATAGACAATAGGTGCAGGAGTAGGCCATTCAGCCCTTCGAGCCAGCACCGCCATTCACTGTGATCATGGCTGATCATCCACTATCAGTATCCAGTACCTGCCTTATCCCCACAACCTTTGATTCCGCTATCTTTAAGAGCTCTATCCATCTCTTTCTTGAAAGCATCCAGAGACTTGGCCTCCACAGCCTTCTGGGGCAGAGCATTCCATATATCCACCACTCTGTGGGTGAAAAAGTTTTTCCTCAACTCCGTTCTAAATGGCCTACCCCTAATTCTTAAACTGTGGCCTCTGGTTCTGGACTCACCCATCAGCGGGAACATGCTTCCTGCCTGCAGCGTGTCCAATCCCTTAATAACCTTAAATGTTTCAATAAGATCCCCTCTCAGCCTTCTAAATTCTAGAGTGTACAAGCCCAGTCGCTCCAATCTTTCGACATATGACAGTACCGCCATCCCGGGAATTAACCTTGTGAACCTACGCTGCACTCCCTCAATAGCAAGAATGTCCTCCCTCAAACTTGGAGACCAAAACTGCACACAGTACTCCAGGTGTGGTCTCACCAGGGCCCTGTACAGCTGCAGAAGGACCTCTTTGCTCTTATACTTAATTCCCCTTGTTATGATTTAACTAAATTTAACTTAGGGATCAAATGGCTAATTAAAGTAATCTCTTATTACAACACAATGTCCATATCCTTCAATTTTCCTTTCATCCATGTGCCTATCTAACTGTCACTTAAAAGTCCCTCACGTATCTGCCTCCACCACCACCTCAGACATCCATCACTCTCTGCAAAAAAAAAACTTGCCCCTCACATCACCTTTGAAATTACCCCCTCTCACCTTAAATACACACCCCCTGGTTTTAGACATTTCACCCTGGGAAGAAGATATTGTCTGTCCACTCTACCTATACCTCACATAATCTTATAAACCTCTATCAGATCCCCCCTCAGCTTTCGTCGCTCCTGAGAAAACAACCCAGGTTTGTCCAGTCTCTCGTGATACCACCTTCCCTCTAAACCAGGCAGCATCCTGCTAAAACTCTTCTGCACCCTCTCCAAAGCCTCCACATCCTTCCTAGAGTGGCCAGAACTGTATGCAAAACTCCAGATGCAGCATAACCAGAGTTTTATAAAGCTCTATCTATCTATCTATCTATCTATCTATCTATCTGTCTGTCTATTTATCTATCTATTGGTTTATCTATCTTTCTATCTGGTTATCTATCTATTTATCTACCTGTCTATTTACCTGATGGTAACAGTGAGAAAAGGGCATGCCCTGGGTGCTGGAGGTCCTTAATAATGGACGCTGCCTTTCTGAGACACCACTTCTTGAGGATGTCCTGGGTACTTTGTAGGCTAGTACCCAAGATGGAGCCGACTAAATTTACATCCCTCTGCAGCTTCTTTTAGTCCTGTGCAGGAGCTCCCCCCCCCGCCCCCCAAATACCAGCAGTGATGCAGCCTGTCAGAAAGCTCCCCATGGTACAACTATAGAAGTTTTTGAGTGTATTTGTTGACATGCCAAACCTCTTCAAACTCCAAATGAAGTATAGTCGCTGTCTTGCCTTTTTAATAACTGCACCGATATGTTGGGACTAAGTTAGATCCTCAGAGATCTTGACACCCAGGAACTTGAAACTGCTCACTCTCTCCACTTCTGACCTAATTAATTTATAACTTTATTTTATCGTTTGTTTATTTTGCGTATTTGCGCAGTTTTTCTTTGCTTACACATTGATTATTTACCAGTCTTTGTTGTAGTTTCTCATTAACTCTGTTGTAGTTCTCCGTTCTACTGTGAATGCCTGCAGGAAAATGAATCTCGGGGTTGTATACGGTGACATATACGTACTTTGATAATAAATCTACTTTGAGCTGACGGTGGGGTGTTGCAAAGTCCCTCAAGGCTACTGTTGTGTAGTAATTCCTGGTCCTTTGGCAGTCCACTCAGTCCTCATCTCCACTGAATGACGTCTCGTTCAAAGGTAGGTGTTTCAGCCCCTCCTGAGTCTGTCCCACCATTCAATAATACCGTGGCTGAGTCTTATTACTAATCTGTTTATGCCTTTTAATCCTCTTGCTGCACACACAGATTTTAAATCTTTAACAAAAGCTCGGGAACACGTACCACCAGGCTCAAACATCACCTCTACCCCCTGCTTTAAGACTCTTGAACAGATTTCTGTTGTGTATTTAATATATCAGTATTATTTGAGTAATCTTGCAAATATTTTGTTCGATTAAGCATTCTTTGTTGTTTATATAATTCATTATATGGGGAGATTTGTACAAAATGGTGAGGGGTGTAGATAAGGTAAATGCAAGCAGGCTTTTTCCACTGAGGTTGGGTGGGACCTCAGAGGTCATGGGTTGAGAGTGAAAGGTGAAAAGTGTAAGGGGAACATGAGGGGGATCTTCCTCACTCAGAGGGCAGTGAGAGTGTGGAACAAGCCGCCAGTACAAGTGGTGCGTGCGAGCTCGATTTCAACATTTAAGAGAAGTTTGGATAGGTACATGGATGGGAGGGGTTTGGAGGGGGGTGGTCAATGGGAGTGAAGCAATTTAAATGGTTCAGCACGGACTAGATGGGCTAAATGGCCTGTTTCTTTCCTGTACGCTTGTATGACTGGACGGAAAAATACTTGAATTGCATATATCATGACGCCACCCACGTGCGAGCCTCGCGTGAAGTAAACTCTGAAGTTAGACTCACATTGCTGGCTCCAGCTTTTTCTTGTGATGAGATTTAAGTTTTGCATTTACAAAATAAAACAATCTCTAATACAATAAAGAGGAATTCCTGATCTCTCACTTTACTTTGTCATGACCCTTTTATCTTAATGTCCAGCTGCCCTGCACTGTCTCTTTACCTGTAACACCACCTTCTGCATTTCTGGGCCCAGCACGTTGGTGCAACTATGAAGACAGCACAACAGCACCTCTACTTCCTCAGGAGTTTGTGCAGATTCGACATGACATCTAAAACTTTGACAAACTTCGATAGATGTGCAGTGGAGAGTATATTGACCGGCTGCATCACCGCCTGGTATGGAAACACCAATGGCTCTGAGTCAGAATCAGAATCAGGTTTCATATCACCGGCAGATATCGTGAAGTGTGTTAACTTTGCAGCAGCAGTACAATGAAATACACAACAATAGAGAGAAAAAACTGAATTACAGTAAGTATATCTATATGTATATTAAATAGTTAAGTTAGCTGCTGTGTACAAACATCTACTGATGCTTCTGGACACATCTTCAGTGATGTTCCTGGAATCATCGGGTGTTTCGGGTCTTTCAACATCATACAGCCTCCTCCAGGTGACCCAGCCGGGGCTGATCAGACCCCAGCTTGTGTCCAGATGGCTAGCTACTTATGACTCCATGGCTCCCCTCTTTTGAGCCACAGCCATCTTGAGGCCCTCTCTGCCGCATCGGTGGTACTGCGGATGGCTCTCCTCTTCCTCTGTCCCTCGATGCCCAAAATGCTGAAGGCTCTAACTAAAGAATGGGCTACGAATCCACTACAACCAACCTCCACTGGGAGACACCTCGCTCTCCATCCAGCCTGCTGACAGTTGCTGACCAGTCCTGCGTACTTGGAGAGCTTCCTTTCAAAGGCCTCCTCCAAGCTATCTTCCCATGGGACTGTCAGCTCCAGCAGCACCACTTGCTTAGTAGACTCAGACACTAGGACAATGTCTGGTCGCAGGGTGGTGGCTGCGATACGGTTGGGGAACTTCAGCAAAATAATTAGTGCAAAAACAGAAAAACATTTTTAAAAAGTGAGGTAGGGTCCATGGGTTCAAAATGTCCATTTAGAAATCGGATGGCAGAGGGGAAGAAGCTGTTCTTGAATTGTTGAGTGTGTGTCTTCAGGCTCCTATACCATCTCCATGATGGTAGCAATGACAAGGGGGCATGTGCTGGGAGATAGGAGTCCTCAAAGAAGCCTTTCTGAGGCATTGCTCCATGAAGATGTCTTGGATACTACGGAGACTAGTGCCCATGATGGAGCTGACAGAGTTTACAACTTTCTGCAACTTACTTCATTGATCGTGTGGATAGTCAGAGACCTTTTCCCCAGGGCTGAAAAGGCTAGCACAAGAGGGTGTAGTTTTAAGGTGCTTGGAAGTAGGTACAGAGGAGATGTCAGGGCTAAGTTTTTTATGCAGAGAGTGGTGAGTGCATGGAATGGGCTGCTGGCGATGGTCATGGACACGGAAATGATAGGGTCTTTTAAGAGACTCCTGGATAGGTACATGGAGCTTAGAAAAATAGAGGGCTATGGGTAACCCTAGGTAATTTATAAAGTAAGTACGTGTTCAGCACAGCATTGTGGGCCGAAGGGCCTATATTGTGCTGTAGGTTTTCTATGTTTCTGTGTTTCTACTTTGATCCTGCGCAGTGGACTCCCCCCCCCCCCACCCAATGCCAGATGGTGATACAGCCAGTCAGAATGTTCTTCACGGTCCATCTGTAGAAGTTTTCGAGCGTTTGAGGTGACGAACCAAATCTTCTCAAACTCCTAACGAAATATAGCCGCTCTCTTGCCTTCTTTATAACTACATTGATATGTTTCGACCAGGTTAGATCCTCAGAGACTATTATCACCCAGGAACTTGAAATTGCTCACCCTCTCCTCTTCTGATCCCTTTATGAGGATTGTGTTGTGTTCCCTCGTTCTACCATTGAATGAAAAATCCTACAGAAAGTAGTGGATTTGTCCCGGTCCATCACGGGTAAAGTCCTCCCAACTATTGAGCACATGTACATGAAACGCTGTCGCAGCAAAGTTGTATCTATTACCAGGAGCCACACCACATAGGACATGCTCTCTTCTCGCTGCTGCCATCAGGAAGAAGGTACAGGAGCCTCAGGACTCACACCACCAGGTTCAGGAACAGTTCTTACACCTCAACCATCAGCCTCTTGAACCAAAGGGGATAACTTCACTCAACTTCACTTGCCCCATCACTGAACTATACCCACAACCTATGGACTCACTTTCAAGGACTCTTCATCTCATGTTCTTGTTATTTATTGCTATTTATTTATATTTGCATTCACACAGTTTGTTGTCTTCTGCACTCCGGTTAAGTGTCACAGTTGGGTGGTCCTTTATTGAGCCTGTTATGATTATTATTATATTGTGGATTTTGATGAGTATGCCCACAAGAAAATGGCATATATGTACTTTAGGAATAAAATTTACTTTGAACTTTTGTAACATGGAAGCAGGTTCCCCGCTTTGGTGAGCGAGACAGAAGACACAGACTACCAATAAGTATATTATTCATTTATTTACTGACAGTAAAAAAATTGGACCAAACATTTAAGTTCTCCCAAGCTACACAAACTACAATATTAAGTATACACCAGACAGATACTTTGCTAAAAGTGTGAGAGGAGCATACCTTCCCAATGGTTCTGTGAGGCGTGCCCTGGGGACAACAGAAAGTGAGAGAGACCAAGCCTTCCACTTTATAACACCCCTCCCCTCAGAACTGAAAATCATTGCCATAGTGCGCAAGCCAACCAATGGGAAAGAGTGGCTGCAGTTTTTAAGTGGACCGATCAACTACTGACTCTGTGGAACACAAACGAAATGCCTTTCAGTCCTGCTGAAGGGTCTCGGCCTGAAACATCAATCTTTTCCATGGATGCTGCCCGGCCTGCTGAGTTCTTCCAACACTTAGAGTGTGTGTTGCTCTGGATTTCCAGCACCTGTAGATTTTCTCTTGTTTGTGATTGGACCAATTTTGACTGGCTAATAAGACAACTTTGCCATATGACAACTTTGAACCCTGAACTGGTATTGTTTCTTTTGTACTGCCTTAAGGCACTGAGGTTTGGTGTGATCCACTGGGACAGAACACAAAACAGAAGCTTTTCAGCGTATCTCAGTACTCGTGACAGAAAGTTTATGACTCTGGGTATCGCTCTCTGAAGCACCTTCAATAACTCTAAAAGACTGAGGTTTGGTAAAATACTGAAAGGCTTTTATTCGCTGTACAATACGGCCTCCATGGTGAGTGTCTGCCCCCGGACTGAGGGGGAGGGAAGGCGAAATCACCTTTATACAGGACTCTGTGGGAGGAGCCACAGGGGCAGTCAGCAGAGGGGTGTGTCCAGACAGTTAACCTAGTTACAACATATATACATGGTTTATCACACTCTCCTAAACACTGCGTCCTGGGGGAGATTAAAGAAGGGGGGTTAACTCTATATATCACACTAAAGTGATGAGCACAGGAAGTCCCGTAAACCTGACGGGATTGGGGAGGCACGGTAGCATAGTGGTCAGCACAACGCTTTACAGTACCGGTGACTTGGGTTCGATTCCCGCCACTGCCTGTAAGGAGTTTGTACGTTCTCCCCGTGGCTGCGTGGGTTTCCTCTGGGTGCTCTGGTTTCCTCCTACAGTCCAAAAACGTACCGATCAGTAGATTAATTTGTCCTTGTAAATTGTCCTGTGATTTGGATAGGATTAAATCAGGGGATTGCTGGACGTTCTGGCTCGAAGAATCCTATGGGCTTATTCCGCGCTGTATCCTGATAAATAAATCAATAAACTGGGAGTTGAAACTTAAGTGGAATGAGCTGTTTGCATCAATGACCAACACAGTCTGAGGATTGTACTGGGGGCAGCCCACCAGTGTCGTCACGTGTCCAGCGACAACATAACATACCCACAAGTCAATTAACCACTACGTCTTTGGAATGTGGGAGAAACCGGATCTCCAGGAGGAATCTCACAATCATGGGGAGAGCAGACAGTATTGGGATGTGTGAGGAAACCAGATCTCCCAGAGGAATTTCAGATGTAGGAGGAAACGGGGAGAACAGACAGTATTGGACTTTGGGAGGAAACCGGATCTCCAGGAGGAATCTCACAGTCACGGGGAGAGCAGACCGTATTGGGATGTGCGAGGAAATCGGAGCTCCCGGAGGAATTTCAGATGTAGGAGGAAACGGGGAGAATGGAGAGTATTGGACTTTGGGAGGAAACTGTAGCTCCTGGAGGAACCTCACAGAAATGGGGAGAACAGCCAGTATTGGAATGGGAGAGGAAACCAGAGCACCCAGAGGAAACCCACACGGTCACAGGGAGAACGCACAAATTCCTTACTGACAGCAGCAGGAATCAAACCCCGATCTATGATCACTAGAGTTGCGTGCTTGTGCCATTCCTAGCTACAACCATAGGCTAGGAGCTAGAAACGGTCGGCGTTTTATGAGCGTAGGAAGACACTTCATCAATATGGTCCCAAACAATTAACAAACAGGCTCCATCTTTACTAAAAACCTAAATCAATGAAGCTGAAACACAAGGAGAAATATTTGCACAACTTCCAATGAAATATCTTCAATCAGATTGGATTAGATTAAATTATTAGATTATGAGGACACTCAGTCCTCGTTTATTGTCATTTAGAAATGCATGCATTAAAAAATGATACAATGTTCCTCCAGAACGATATCACAAGAAAGACAATTACCTGTGAGACTGGAAGAAAACACTCCATCACAATCTTCAGTTCCAGGATGAGAACAAAAAGGAATCCTAAGTATTGTAGTGGAGCTTCAGGATTAGTGATTATCTGCCTGTGTGCTAGTTAATACTATTGCCTGCTGCTTAGAGCTATCAAGCATAGCACAGAAACAAGTCTACACACACAAATTTCTGGAGGAACTCAGCAGGTCAGTCAGCATCTATGGAGTGGGATAAACATACAGCAATTTTGCTGAGACCTTTCATTGTGACCTGATAAAAGATCTCAGCCCCAAACGTCAACTGTTTATTCTTCTCCGTGCCTTGGTGATAGTCTCAATATTTAAATGTTGTGCCTCCAACACTCAATTTGAAGTTTCAAGTTTCTAGGTGTCAGAAGACTTATTCTAAGACCAACATATTGCTGCAATTATGAATCAGAAATATCAGTGGCTTTATTTCATTATGAGTTTGAGGAGGTTTGGCATGTCACCAGCGACTCTAGAAAATTTCTACGGTTGTACTGTGGAGAGCATTCTGACTGGTGGTATCAAGGTCTGATGTGGAGGCACCAGTGCGAAGGATTGAAAAGCTGCAGAAGGTTGTCGACTTTGTCATCTCCACCAAAGCACAACCCTCCCCAAGATTGAGGACACCTAATGACTTGGTCTCCACAGTCATCTTCCACAGATCCACAGATTCCCCATCCTCTGCCGAAAGAAATTCCTCCTCATCTCTGTTCCAAAGGAATATCCTTGTACTCTGAGGCTGTGCCCTCTGGTCCTGCCTCAACTTCACTTGTCCCATCATTGAATTGTTCCCACAACCAACAGACTCACTTTCAAGGACTCTTCATCTCATGTTCTCGATATTCATTGCTTATTTATTTATTACGACTGTTTCTTCTTTTTGTATTTGCACAGTTTGTTGTCTTCTGCACTCTGGATGAATGCCCTAGTTGAGCGGTCTTTCGTTGTTCAAAGTTCAAAGTACATTTATTATTGAAGTGCGCAGACATTAAACAAGCTTGAGATTCATCTCCTTTCAGGCAGCCACAAAACAAGAAACCCAAGTGAACCCATTAAAAACAAATCTAACAAACACCCTATTTGCAGAGAGTATGCATTGATTCTGTTATAGTATTATTCCATAAGAAAATGTTTCTCAGGATTGTATATGATAACATATGTGTCCATTGATAATAAAATTTACTTTGAACTTTGAACTTTTCATAGGAAGCCTCCTCTCCATCTGGGCCTTTCAGTATTTGATAGGTTTCAATGAGATCCGTGCCCCCCCCCCAATTCTTTTAAACTCCAGCGAGTACAGGCCCAGAGCCACGAAATGTTCTTCATACTTATGTTAACTGTTTCAGTCTAGGAATCTTTCTCGTTAATAATCCTCTGAACCCTCTTGAATGCCGACATATCCTCCCTTAGTTATGAGGCCCAGAACTGCTCACTATGCTCCAAATATAGTCTGACCAATACCTCAGCATTACATCTTAATGTACATATTTTATACAATCCGGATAGGATGCTTCCTGTGGAGAATCACTAACAATTAGTGAGGATCATCACAAATATCTTCTCCGTCTTGGGTCCTTGGTGGAACAGAGGCCATTGATGACCTCCCGTCTCCATCGTCCAAAGTCGATGGTACGGTTGGAGTTCATCAATGTTTCTGCAATCCATTGGATCTCCTGCGCAGGGGATTGGTCTATACAGTCAGTTTCACCAGAGCCCTGTTGGCCGGCCTTACCCGTTCCCACCCTCTCGCGACGAGGACTTTGAGAGGCCATGAAAGAGAGCATGCAAACTCTACGCAGACTGCGCTAACTGGGATTACTGGATCAGTGAGGGAGCAGCTTTACCAGCAGTGTTACAGGTGTCTTTTGCTTGTTGTTTCAAGGAAAGGGGCTGGCCATTTAGAGCAGAGGTGCGCAGGAAGTTCATTTCACAAAGTATTATGGATCACTGGAATTCTCCACCCCACAGAGTTGTGGAGACAGATTCCTTAGAAGTATGACATTTAGAGGGAGATAATTATTTTATTTAGAGATACAGCTCTGTGCAAAAATCTGAGGCACATATATAAGCTAGGGTGTCTAACACTTTTGCACAACACTGCAACACACATCAAAGTTGCTGGTGAACGCTGCAGGCCAGGCAGCATCTCCAGGAAGAGGTACAGTTCACGTTTCAGGCCGAGACCCTTCGTCAGGACTAACTGAATCAAGAGCTAAATCTTTTATGTGTGTTGCTTGAAATTCCAGCATCTGCAGATTTCCTCGTGCTTGCACAATACTGCAGTAATTTTATGTATTGGTCTGTACTGCTGTCATAAAAAAAACATATTTCATGACATATGTGTATGATGATAAAACCTGGGTCTCTGTTGCGGACTGAGAGTGGGAAGGGGACAGGGAGAGGGGAATCATGGTTGGGAAAAGGGGAAGGGATTGGGAAGCACCAGAGAGACATTCTGTAATGATCAATAAACCAATTGTTTGGAATCAAATGACCTTGCCTGGTGTCTCAGGGCTGGGTGTGTTGGCACCCGCACCAAACCCCCACTCCTGGCACTCCTTCTCTGCCAGCTGTCCCACACCTCTCCCGCGGTGCTCCACCCTCACCATCCCCAACATCCTTTGCTCCTGCCAGATTTACAAACTTGCTCTCCACTCCACGTAGACAAATACGGTACTGTGCAAAAGTCTTAGGCACCCGAGCTATATAAATCTAAGAAAGACTTCTCCACAGTACTGAACAATATGGTAACGGGCTCTTCCAGCCCAAATGAGAAGCAGATTTTTGAAAGGGCGTGAATTGAGAGCTGCTGGAACTGGCAGAGGAGGCCGGTGTAGATGAGCCGTGACCACGTTGAATCAAGGGACCTGCAGGAAGCGGCTGAGTGGCCAACTCCAGTTCCTATTTCAAGAGTCATAGAGTATGACTGCAAGGAAAGAGGCCCTTCGGCCCAACTATCCCATGCTGTCCATCTAAGCCAGTTCCATTTCTCTGTGTTTGGCCCATACCCCTCTACAGCAGGGGCGCCCAGCCTGGGGTTCATGGACCCTGGGTTAATAGTAGGGGTTCATGGCATAAAAGAGATTGGGACAACCCTGCCCGAGAATGTCACTGCGTTTGGGGGTGAGTTCACATATTTAGTATTGAGATTAAAAAATGTTAATTCAGATGAAGAAAGCAAGGCAGCTGGATGATGTTGTATAAGATTTAGCCGAATGGATGGGCACCAAGTACAGTACACCATTTGGAGTGCTGTGGTCACCTCGCTACAGGAAGGATGTGGAAACCATAGAAAGGGTGCAGAGGAGATTTACAAGGATATTGCCTGGACTGGAGAACGTGCCTTATGAGAACAGGTTGAGGGAACTCGGCCTTTTCTCTTTGGAGCGACGGAGGATGAGAGGTGAGGTGATAGACGTGTATGAGATGATGAGAGGCATTGATCGTGTGGATCAATAGGGACATTTAAGAGACTCAGGTAGTTACATGGAGCTTAGAAAAATAGAGGGCTATGTGGTAGAGAAATTCAAGGCAGCTTCTGGATTAGGCTCGCAAACACGAGGAAATCTGCTGATGCTGTAAATTCAAGCACACACATAATAAATGCTGGCGAACACAGCAGGCCAGGCAGCATCTATAAGAAGAGGTACAGTCGACGTTTCACGCCGAGACCCTTCGTCAGGACGAACTGAAGAAAGAGCTAGTAAGAGATTTGAAAGTGGGAGGGGGAGGGGGAGATCCGAAATGATAGGAGAAGACAGGAGGGGGAGGGATGGAGCCAAGAGCTGGACAGGTGATTGGCAAAAGGGATACGAGGCTGGAGAAGGGAGAGGATCATGGGGCGGGAGGCCTAGGGAGAAAGAAAGGGGAGGGGAGCCCAGAGGATGGGCAAGGAATTATAGTGAGAGGGACAGAGGGAGACAAAAGAGAGAACAAACAAACAAACAAACAAATAAATAAGGGATGGGGTATGAAGGGGAGGTGGGGCATTAACAGAAGTTAGAGATTAGGTTATATGGTCAGTACAGCATTGTGGCCGAAAGGCCTGTAATGTGCTGTAGATTTCTACGTTCCACGTCTCTTACCTCTCAATCTCCTCCGCTCCAAAGAGAGAAGGCCCTGGCTTGCTCAATCTACCCTCACAAGACCTGCTCGCTAATGCAGGCAGCATCCTTCTGAGGACGTTATGGGAATTTGGAGGACTGAGCTAGTGAGAGAGGCTGAGGAGGTTGGGGCTTTATTCAGCGGAGTGTATGACAAATCGGGGTGATAACACAGAGGAGTGTAAAATCATGAGGGGCGTATTTTAGAAACATACAAGCATCCGTTAGTTTTGTGAGACCATGGATTTGCACCTTGGAAGGTTTGCGGGGCGTAGGCCTGGGCAAGGTTGTATGGAAGACTGGCAGTTGCCCGTGCTGCAAGTCTCCCCTCTCCACGACACCGATGTTGTCCAAGGGAAGGGCACTCGGGCCAATACAGCTTGGCACCGGTGTCGTCGCAGAGCAATGTGTGGTTAAGTACCTTGCTCAAGGACACAACATGCTGCCTCAGCTGGGGCTCGAACTAGCGACCTTCAGATCACTAGACCGATGCCTTAACCACTTGGTCACACGCCAACATAGAAACATAGAAAACCTACAGCACAATACAGGCCCTTCAGCCCACAAAGCTGTGCCGAACATGTCCTTACCTTAGAACTACCTAGGCTTACTCACAGCTCTCTATTTTTCTAAGCTCCATGTACCTATCCAGGAGTCTCTTAAAAGACCCGATCATATCCAGCTCCACCACTGTCGCTGGCAGCCCATTCCATGCACTCACCACTCTCTGTGTAAAAATCTTACCCCTGATGTCTCCTCTGCACCTACTTCCAAGCACCTTAAAACGGTGCCCTCTCGTGCTAATCATTTCAGCCCTGGGAAAAAGCCTCTGACTACCCACACAATCAATGTCATAGATAGTGAGGATAACCAGACACTTTTTCTCAGGGCAAGAATGGCTAATATGAGAAGAAATAATGTTAAAGTGATTGGGGGAAAGTATAAGGGGGAGTCCATCTGCAATCTCACCAATATCTTGCACAACTGTCGCAGGTTTACTCAAGTCTGCGCAGAACTGAGGCAACTAATGGGCTCTTGAATGGGCTGTGGACTCACTTTTGTGAACTTCAGTTCTGAATGCTATTTGCTTACTTTTATTGCTTGCACGATTGTGTTTTTTTTCTGCACACGAGGTATTTGACGGTCTTCTTTCTTTAATGGGTTTCTTTGTTCTGCGGCTGCCTGTAAGGAGACAAATCTCAAGGTCGTACATAGCATACGTGTGTTGGCAGTAATTGTATTTTGAACTTTGAACTTTGAACATAACAGCTCAACTTCTGATGAAGTGTCCTGTCTACTGCTTATTTCCCTCCCTCAGTGCAACTTGACCAATTGAATCCCTCCAGCGTTTTGCATGTGGGTCCCAACTTTCTTAATCAGTGCATTCACCGATGAAAGCCCATCTGCCAAAAACCCATTTGCCAACCTATCTGTCTATGACACCATTCTCTCATACTCCAAAGTCCCCCTGTCCTGCAACCCACGTCAGGATCCTACTGTTCTTTGTTAAAGACATCTGCCTCTCTTGTACCTTTCATAGTACAGCAGGGAAATGATCTTGGCTACCAACGCCGAAAACCTGTGAACCAACTAAACATCTCCGGGCGGTCATCCCTTCCCTTCTGTCTCAGAGGGCAAAATTTAGATCCATTGGGTAGAGAGGAGGGGGGTCAGTGGTGTCGAGCCAAAAGTTAGCACACCCCATTAATGCTGCAACTTGTACAATTAATTATCATAGCTTCCAACCCCTGCCAAGATTGGGACAGCAGATTCAATTATATCTGGTTCTCTTGACGTTGACTGGCATCCCTGAAAAAAAAATCAGCACAGTAAACAGTTACACGACTGTTAGTAATTAGGGAAAATGAAAGTCAGATTTTATTTGTGAGATTGTTACTTTAAAGTCTGGTTTATTTTAGGAGCCATGTTAGAATAACACTGTGAGCTATGCCACTACACAGGGTACAGAAATAGCTTGATAAAGTTTGGAATATTCTGGCCTTGATGATACGCCGAAGCCTGGAGGACCAGAGGTGCACAGTTGGAGGACTGGCCATGTGTCTGTGTTTGTGTGTGGTTGGGTGCAGTGGTGAGAGAGAGGAAAGGGGTTTTGTTTGCTGATACACACTCTAAATTTTGGAGGAACTCAGCAGGCCAGGTAGCATTTACGGAGAGGAATAAAGAGTCAACCCTTTGGGCTGAGACCCAAAACCTTGAGTGCGCACTTCTCTTCATAGATGCTGAGTTCCTCTAGCATTTTGTGTGCATTGATCTGGATTTCCAGCATCTGCAGAAACTCCTGTGTTCGTTTTGCTGTTGTTGTTTTGTTGATTGTCATGTTCTGTGTTGCTCTGCCGAGTGTTATGGGCACGCTGTGTTGGTGCTGGAATGTGTGGTGACACTTGCGGCCTGTTCCTTGGGTGTGTTGATTGTTAATGTAGACGAGGCATTTCACTGTATATATCAATGTACATGTGATAAGTAAAGGTGAATCTTTAAAAAAATAAAGATTAGCTTCAGAATCAGAATCAGAATCAGAAGCCTTTATTATCGCCAAGTATGTGGACACATACAGGGAATTTGATGCCGGTTTCCCTGAGCTCTCTCTGTACAGAATCAAAAAGCAAACAAAACAATAGTGCAAATAATCGTGAACTATATACAATGAGGTCTACCTGTGTATGTACAGGTGGACTTGGTTTATAATAGACTGAAATTCAAGTGTTCATAAGACTGATGGCATACGGAAAGAAACTATTCTTGTACCTATTTGTCCTGGCATACAGTGATCTAAAGCGCCTACCAGAAGGAAGGAGTTGGAACAGGTGATGTCCAGGGTGTGATGGGTCTACAATGATGCTGCTTGCTCGCTTCCCGACTCTAGATGCGTGTAAGTCCTGGATCGAGGGCAGCTTCACACCAGTAATCCTTTCCACAGCCCTGACGGTTCTTTGGAGTCTATTCTTGTTTGGTAGCTGATCCAAACCAGACGGTGATGGACGAACAGAGAACAGACTGGATTATTCCTGAATAGAATTGAATCAGCAGCTCCTGAGGCAGGTTGTACTTCCTGAGCTGACGTAGGAAATACAACCTCTGCTGAGCCTTTTTGATAAGAGTGTCCGTGTTGGGTGTCCACTTCAGGTCCTGGGAGATTGTGACACCCAGAAACCTGAAGGTCTCCACAGCAGACACAACACAGTTGAGTATAGTGAGTGGGGGGAGTATTGGGGGGCTCCTCCTGAAGTCCACTGTCATCTCCACAGTCTTGAGCGTATTTAGCTCCAGATTGTTCTGACCACACCAGAGTATTTGTCAAAACGTACAGTGAAACGCACCAATGCAGTGGCCAATGCAGTCCAATGCAGCGTTGTCAGCGTGCTTCAGGCACCAGCACAGAGCGCTCAGAAATTACTGCTCGTTTTTGAAATGCAGGAGGAAGCCCACACAGTCACAGAGACAATGTGCAAACTCCTTGCAGACAGTGGAGGGAGTTGAACCCCGATCACAGGTACTGGAAATCACTGTGCTAACCAGAATCAGGTTTATAATCACCCGCAGGTGTTGTGAAATTTGTTAACTTAGCAGCAGCAGTTCAATGCAATACATGAGGGAAAAAAATAATAAATAAATAAAAGAGTAAATCAATTACAGTATACGTAAATTGAACAGATTAAAAATCATGCAAAAAAACCCAGAAATAATATATATTTAAAAAGTGAGGTAGTGTTCAAGCATTCAATGTCCATTTAGGAATCGGATAGCAGAAGGGAAGAAGCTGTTCCTGAATCACAGAGTGTGTGACTTCAGGCTTCTGTACCTCCTACCTGATGGTAGCAATGAGAAAAGGGCATGCCCTGGGTGCTGGAGGTCCTTAATAATGGACGCCGCCTTTCTGAGGCACCGCTCCCTGAAGATGTCCTGGGTGCTTTGTAGGCTAGTACCCAAGATGGAGCTGACTAGATTTACAACCCTCTGCAGCTTCTTTCAGTCCTGTGCTGTAGCTCCCCCCCCCCCCACCCCATACCAGACAGTGATGCAGCCTGTCAGAATGCTCTCCATGCTACATCTATAGACGTTTTTGAGTATACTTGTTGACATGCCAACTCTCTTCAAACTCCTAATGAAGTATAGTTGCTGGCTTGCCTTCTTTATAACTACATCGATGTGCTATACTACCATGCTGTCCTTATAGACAAGGGTGTGGCAGTGCTGGAGAAAATGGGAACAACAATAGAATGAATCCAGAATTAAAACACTTCAGTACTGTCCAAAAGTCTTAGGCATATATATATTGTTCGGGTGTCTAAGACTTCTGCAGAGAATCGTAGTAATTTTATGAATTGCACTGTACTGCTGCCACAAATAAACAAATTTCATGACAGATGTGAGTGATGATAAACCTGATTCTGATCTGCGTCTCTATTGTGGACTGAGAGTGGGAAGGGGCAGGGAGAGGGGAATCATGGTTGGGAAAAGGGGAAGGGAGAGGAGAGGGAGCGAGAAGCACCAGAGAGACATTCTGTAATGGTTCAGTAGTTCTATTTAATATCAGTGAACATATATAGTATACAACCTGAAATTCTTACTCTTCACTAACATCTACGAAACAAAAAAAACCAAAGAGTGAATGACAGAAAACGCTGGAACCCCTAAGCTCCCCGTCCCCCTCCCACACACAAGTATCAACCGCCCCCACCCTTCACCCACCTCCCCACTTGCTCCAGCAAAAACCTCAACCCCCTGCCCCTCCCCCACCTCCCCACCACCACCCACCATGCAGGCGATAGCAAAGCAAATCAAAATGACCTGGCTTAGTGTCTCAGGGCTGGGTTTGTGTCTGCACCCGTGCCACCCCCTCCCCTTGCCCCCACCCCGACACTTCTTCTCTACCACCTGCCCTGTACCCCTCCCGCAGGGTTCCACCCTCACCATCCCTAACATCTTTTGCTCCTACCAGATTTACAAACTCACCCTCTGCTCCACGTTGACAAATGCAGTACTGTGCAAACACTCTTAGGCACAGTGTCTGTAAAAAGGTACTTACCCCGCCCCCACCCCTTGGAAGTTAAGTCTTGCCAACTCTCACAACATTCCTATTCCCTCCTGATTTTCCTATCCATTTACCCCATATTCCCTTCAACTTCACCCCCCCCGCAAGATACCACCACCCACCCACACATGAGGGCAATTTACAGCGGCCAATTAACTTACCAACCTGCGCACCTTTGGGATGTGGCAGAAAACCAGAGCCATAAGGCCTAAGAGCAGAATTGGGCCATTAACCCCCATCAAGTCTTCCTTCTCTGAAGGAAAGACACAGATTGTCCCAGCTCTCAGCTAGGTTCTGTTCATGTGAACTGTTCATAACCCGGACTGATCACAAGTTGGAAATGCGGCCACAAGTTTCCGCTATTCAAACATGGCTGATTTATTATCCTGCTCAACCTCATTCTCTTGCCTGCTCCCCGTAAACTTTGACGCTCTGACTAATCAGGAGATGGACAAGAAAAAGTTTTCAAGAACTTTTTAGAACTTCTCAGATTAAAAATAGTTGGAAGACCGTGATCACCCGCATCAAGTTTTGAAGAACTTTTTTTAGAACTTCTCAGATTAAAAATAGTTGGAAGACCATAATCACCCTCATCATACAACATGGTACATAATGATGATGATGATAATCAGCCTCCGCTTTAAATATACACAGTGACTTGGCCTCAACAGCGATCTGTGACAAAGAATTTCACAGATTCACCATCCTCTGTCTAAAGAAATTTCTCCTCATCTCTATTCTGCTTCCTAAGGAGATTGAGGAAAACAAAACTTTACCCCACACTCCCACATCTTAACTGAACTTTATAGGGGCACCATTGAGAGCATCCTGACGAGCTACATCTCCATCTGGTCTGGGAGCAGCCGAGCATCGGACCGGAAACCCTACAAAGTACTGTGAGAATGGCTGAGAGGGTCGTAGGGGTCTCCCCACCATCCATCGGGGACATTTATCAGGAGCACTGCATACGCAGGGCCCTTAGTATTATCAAGGATCCCACCCATCCATCCAGCATCGTCTTTGACTTTCTACCATCAGGCAGGAGACTCCGAGGCATAAAGACAAGAACGGTCCCTCAGGCCATCAGGCTTCTGAATGCCCTGCATTCAAAGTGTCATCAGTTAATCTGTCCTGCACCCTCCATACCGGTGAGGTCTTCTGCTGCTGTAGCCCGTCCACTTCAAGGTTCAATGTGTTGTGCATTCAGAGATGCTCTTCTGCACACCACTGTCGTAACATGTGGTTATTAGAGTCACTGTTACCTTCCTGTTAGCCATTCTCCTCTGACCTCTCTCAAGGAGTTGTTGGCAACAGACCGATGGCCCACTGAATTTTTTTTTTGTTTTTTGCACTCCTTTTTGTAAAACTCTGGAGCAGGGGTTTCCCAAACTTTGTTTTTTTTGCCACGGACCCCTACCACTAACCGAAGGGAACCCAGGTTGATGGGAACCTCTAGTCTGCATGAAAATCCCAGTGGATCAGCAGTTGTTGAGGTACTCAAACCAACAATCATTCCACAGTCAAAATCCCTGAGCTCACATTTCTTCCCCTGTTCTGATGTTTGATCTGAACAACAGCTGAACCTTTTGACCACGTCTGCTTGCTTTAGTGCATTGAGTTGCTGCCACATGATTAGCTGATTAGATATTTGCATTAACGAGCAGGTGTACAGGTGTACCTAATAAAGTGGCCACTGAGGGTGTGTATCATCTTAATCTAAGCACAGACTTCATTTTCACAACAGATCCTGGATGAATGATTGATGTTGGGGAAGAAAGCTTCAACAGAGGAGATGAGGCTGACTCTTGGAAAATTACTGTTGTTACGTTTCAAGGTTTCCTCTCTCACTTCCCTTTATTTTGGATATTTGCCTCTCATTGATCCAGTCGGTTCAAAGCTGCCTTCGATTTACTGTGGCGATTGCCTGCACTGTACAAAGACCTTCTCCTGCACATGAACACCCAGGTTCTGAATGATGCATGGACCCTTTGCACAGAAAATGAATGTTGTGCTAAATTATTCAGCTTCGCTCTTCACAGTTGAATAATTTCTTTTCTGTGTGTGTGAGAGAGTGTGTATGTGTGTGTATGCCTGCATGTTGTGTGTGTGTGTGTGTGTGTCCTTGTGTATCTGTGTGTGTTTGTGTGTGTGTGTCCTTGTGTATCTGTGTGTGTTTGTGTATGTGTGTGTGTGTGTCCTTGTGTATCTGTGTGTGTTTGTGTATGTGTGTGTGTGAGAGTGTGTATGTGTGTCCTTGTGTATCTGTGTGTGTTTGTGAATGTGTGTGTGTCCTTGTGTATCTGTGTGTGTTTGTGTATGTGTGTGTGTGTGTGTGTGTGTGTGTGTGTGTGTGAGAGTGTGTATGTGTGTGTATGCCTGCATCTGTCTGTGTGTGTCCTTGAGTGTGTGTGAGTCTGTGTGTGTGTACATGCATCTATGTGTGTGTATCTCTGTGTGTTTGTGTATCTGAATGTACAAACGTTTGTATCTGTGTGTTTGTGTGTGTGTATATCTGTGTGTTTGTGTATCTGAATGTACAAACGTTTGTATCTGTGTGTGTTTGTGTGTGTATATCTGTGTATTTGTGTCTCTGTGTATGTTTGTGTATCTGTGTGTGTGTATCTCTGTGTGTTTGTGTGTTAGTGTGTGTTTCTGTATCTCTGTGTGTTTGTGTATCTGTGTGTGTGTGAGTATCTCTGTGTGTTTGTGTCTCTGTGTATGTTTGTGTATCTGTGTGTGTGTATCTCTGTGTGTTCGTGTATTAGTGTGTGTTTGTGTATGTGTGTGTGTATTTCTGTGTGTTTGTGTATCTCTGTGTGTGTGAGTATCTCTGTGTGTTTGTGTATCTGAGTGTGTGTGTGTATCAGTGTGTGTGCATGTGTGTGGGTATCTCTGTGTGTTTGTGTATCTCAGTGTGTGTGTGTATCAGTGTGTGTGCATGTGTGTGGGTATCTGTGTGTATGTGTGTATCAGTGTGTGTTTGTGTATCTCTGTGTGTGTGGGTATCTGTGTGTTTGTGTATCAGTGTGTGTTTGTGTATCTCTGTGTGTGTGGGTATCTCTGTGTGTTTGTGTATCTGAGTGTGTGTGTGTATCAGTGTGTGTGTGGGTATCTCTGTGTGTTTGTGTATTAGTGTGTGTGTGTATCAGTGTGTGTGTGGGTATCTCTGTGTGTTTGTGTATCTGAGTGTATCTGTGTGTGTGTGTTTTTGTTCCAACCAGCACAGTTTCCCTTTTATTCACTGGTTTTCTGTTGAGAGGTCGCTGGCTATGTAAATTTGACCAGATTTGTTTGAATCTGTAGAAGGGGGAGCTGAATGCAGGCATTGAACTGGGGTTTAATCAGAACGTGTCTCTTGCAAATATGCAGCTCCAATCGCCCAGACTTAAGTTGGGCTAATATTCGGATCGATTCTTTTGGATGTTTTGAGAGCTTTGTTTTACGTTAGACCATTCCAGGAGATTGATTTTTAACAAATACACTAGTGGCCTTGAAACTGGTTAGCTGCCAAACTATAGGAGCATACATGGGGTTGCTTTGCCTCTAAAGCTCACTCCCATTGCCTTCCCCGTCTCACCCCAAAGGAGGGATATAGCAGAAGCTACAGTATCCCCATTCACTCTTCATGTGCAGAATCCCAATCTAGCAGCTGCCTTCCCATTGTACAATATCACAAGTGGATCGACTCACTCGTTCTCAATGTATTGAATCAACACAGGCCACATTCTCCTCTGGCCCACTGCAGGAAATCACATTAATTCCAATCGATAGACTCACAATGCGGAGACCTCCTTCCCATTAATTCCCAAGACAAAGAATCGGCCCGGAGAGAACTCTGCTTGTTCAGCGTTGTTTTCAGTCAATGTGAGCCGGAATCTTCAATAGTCACACCAACTGTATCCGATCCCCATCACGGTACCCCTTCCCATTCTTATTCCTATTCCTATTCCTATTCCTATTCTATCCAATCCCCCATCACCGCACCCCTTTCCATTCCCACTCTCACTCTAACCAGTCCCCATCATTGTATCCCTTCCCATTCCCACTCTATGCAATCCCCATCATTCTACCCCTTCCCATTCCCATTCTATCCAATCCCCATCACCACACCCCTTCCCATTCCCATTCTATCCAATCCCCATCACCACACCCCTTCCCATTCCCATTCCATCCAATCCCCATCACTGCATCCCTTCCCATTCCCATCCCCACTCTAACCGATCCCTATCACTGTATCACTTCCCATTCCCATTCCTACTGTATCCGATCCCCACCACTGCACCTCTTCCTATTCCCATTCCCACTCTATCCGATCCCCATCTGACTCCACTTTACCTGCAATCCTTAAGTCTGGATTTTGACCGTAAGTCAAAAATTATACTGAAACCATTTGTTGAGTTAATTAGTCCTCTGGAGTGTCACAATCTGTGGCATCAGAGACATTTGAAATAAGAGACAGAAGATTTAATAAATGTGGTGAGAGGGAGAGATTACCAGAAAGAGAGAGAGCGAGGGTGGAAAGAGGGAGAGGGGAGAGAGGAAAGGAGAGGGGTAGAGGGGAGAGGGAAATTGGTGAAAGAGAGAGAGATGGAGAGAGAGAGGGTGAAAGCAGGAGGGAAAGGAGATGAAAGGGGGTAGGAGAGAGAGGGGAGAACTATTTCTACTGTCTGTAGGAATAAAATGAGACATTTGAATTGAATAACGTTAGTGAGTTTGTTTGTGTGTGTGGGGGGGGGTGTCTGTATGTAAGTTGTCCATCATCTTGGACAGCTTTTACCTCCAACCCAAATCCAGCAAATCCTATTCACTCCCAATTGATCAGACTGGTGTACATCTGCAATGTCTGTGGTATATTTAACAGAGGACATAGAACATTATAGCACAGTACAGGCCCTTCAGTCTACAATGTTGTGCTGACCTTTTAACCAACTCTAAGATCAATTTAACCCTTCCCTCCTTCATAACCATCCATATGCCTACCTAAGAATTTCTGAAATGCCTCTAATATATCTGCCTCTATCACCACTCTTGGCAGGGCATAGCATGCACCCACCACTTTCTATGTAAAAAAAACTTCTGACCTCCCCCACTATACTTTCCTCCAATCACCTCAAAGTCGTGCCCTTTTGTATCAGCCATATGGTCCTACCTTGAGGATGTTAGAGCAGGTGCCTCAGCAGACACCACGGTGTTTTAAGGTGTAAATGCTACACTCTCAGGAACAAATCAGAATCCAGTTTTAAGGATGATGATGACGATGATAATGATGATGATGACGTTGATGATAATGTTGATGATTATGATGATAGTGATGATGGTTGGTGATGATGACGACGACGATAATGATGATGATGATGAAGATGATGGGATGGTGATGAGGAAGATGATAACGATGATGACAATGATGATGATAGTGATGGTGATAATGATGTTTACAAAGATGGTGATGATGATTGTGATGATGAGGATGATGGGGATGATGATGATAATAACGATGATGACTGATGATGATGGCGATGATAACAATGATGATGACGACAGTGATGATGACAATGATGATAATGATGATGACGATGATGATGATGATGATGGTGATGATGAGGACGATGATGCTGAGGCGGATGATGACAATGATGATGATAACGAATTCGATCAGCCCATGATTGAATGGTGGATCAGACGATGGGCCGAATGGCCTACTTCTCCTATATCTTATGTTGGTCATGATAACAGTGATGATGATGATGACAATGATAATGATAATGATAATAATAACGATTGTGACTATAATGCTGATGATGATGATGAGGAGGAGGAGATGATGACAATGATGATGGTGATGATGATGACGACAATGATGTTGATGATGATGATAATGATGATGACGATGCTTCTGAGAGTGCAAAACCACTTCTAATGCAACCAGGTAGAGGGGGACAGTCCCTGTCTCAGTTCCTACTATTTATTCCTGCACCTTCACTCTGAGGTAACAATGAGAAGTGGGCATGTATCCCTTAACGAGCCCTTAACCTATGGTCGCTGCCTTCTTGAGGGGAGGTTAGTTCCCATCATGGAGCTGGCTTAGCCTTCAACTCTCTGCAGCCACTTTCAACCCTGCATGTTGGAGCCTTCATACCAGACAGTGATGCCACTCGCCTGAATTGGGGCGGCACAGTAGCGTAGTGGTGAGCGCAACACTTCACAGTACCAGTGACCCAGGTTCAATTCCCTCCGCTGCCTCTAAGGAGTTTGTTTGTTTTTCCTGTAACTACATGTGTTACCTCTGGGTGCTTCAGTTTTCCTCCCTACATCCAAAGACGTACAAGTTGTCAGTCCTGATGAAGGGTCTTAACCCAAAACTTCGACTATTTATTCATTTCCTCAGACGCTCCCTGTCCTGCTGAGTTCCTCCAGCATTTTGTGGGTGTTGGTCTGGTTGGTAGGTTAATTAGATATTGTAAATTGTCCTACGTATAGAATTACACTGGTGGATTTCTGGGCGGCATGGTTTGAGGTACCGGAATTCTGCCGTGTATCTCAATCAATCAATTGGTTAATCAATCAATAAATAGGTAAATAGATAGATAGACAGACAGACAGATAAACAGATAGAAGAATGCTCTCCATGGTATATCTGTAGAAACTTGGTAACGTCTTTGATGACATACAACATCTCGAATTCCTAATAAACTTGGCAGTACAGTACCTAAAACAGGAAGGGCATTGTCCCTTTGCTGCTTGTGGGACTGTGCTGTGCGCAAGTTGGCAGGCGGTTCCCAGCAAGACAAAAGTGACGCCACGATGCTACACTTTGGGCTCACGTGAGAAGGTGCTATAGAAATGCAAACCTATGTTCTCCCTATAGTTGCATAACCCTTGCTGCAATTAACAACCCTGACCTGCAGTGTGGTGTAATTAACTTATTATAATTAGTCTGATAACAATGGAGGAAATTGGATATAGTGGATTAAAAAGTATATCAGCACATTAATACCTAGTTTTAATCCCCAGTAGGAATCCATCAAACGAAATATACTTAATGAATGTACTGCTTAATATTTGATCCATTTAGTAATTTGAAAAGACGGTTGGATGTTCCCGAATTCAGTGAAGCTCCGTTTTGAGAGTGAAATGGAACTCACTATTTTCTGGGAATAGTTGGAGATGGATTTAAAGAGAAGCTGGAAGCCCAAAGGGGGGAGATGGAGGGGGGCAACCGAGGCCCGAGTAGACTTCAGATACCGGCATAGAGAGTACGGAGAGGCTGTTGATAGGGCAGAATTGCAGTCAACAGGATGAGCTGCAATCTAAAAGGTGGACAAAATCATAAAGCGCAAATACAGGATGATGGATTTCGCCCGAAACGTCGACTGTGCTTTATTTCCATAGATGCCCGGTCTGCTGCGTTCCTCCGGCATTTTGTGTGTGCTGTTTGGATTTCCAGCATCAGCAGATTTCCTCCTGTTTGCTGAATTGGGGCGACGCAGTAGCAGAGTGGCGAGCCCGCAGCATACGGAATAAGGTAGATGAACTTGTGGCACAGTGACAGACTGGCATGTTTGACATTGTGGGCATCACTGAGTCGTGGCTGAAAGATTATAGCTGGGAGATTGATATCCAAGCATACTCATTGACTGAAAGGACAGGCAGGTAGGCAGAAAGGATGGTATGACTCTACTGCTAAAAAGTGAAATCAAAAGAGGTATAGCATAGGATCAGAAGCTGTTAAATCGTTAAAGGAACTGCAAGGGTAAAAGAACTCTTATGGGATTTATCCACAGACCCTCAAACAGTGGCAAAGATGTGGTCTACAAATTGCAATGGGAGATAGAAAATGCATGTCAAAAGGGCAATGTTATGATAGCCATGGGGGATTTCAATATGCAAGTAAATTGGGAAAATCAGGTTGGATCCCAAGAGGGGGAGTTTCTAGAATACTAACAAGATGGCCTTTTGGAGCAGCGCGTGCTTGACCACTAGGGGATCAGTTATTCTGGATTGCAAAGGAACAGTATCGGGGATGACGGCAGAGCAGCAGTGGCTGGAAAAAGATTTTCCTTGCTTGCCATCCCGACAAATCATTCCAGAGGTAAGTACACACCGTGGCCATTTTATTACGTGCAAAAGTACACCATAATCAGCTGATCATGTCAGAGGAGAATGGCCAGACTGGTTCAAGCTGGGAGGAAGGTGACAGTAACTCAGATAACCACACATTACAACAGTGGTGCGTAGAAGATCTCCTCTGAACGCACAACATATCGAAGCTTGAAGTGGACGGGCTACAGCAGCAGATCACAAACATACACTCGGTGGCAACTTTATGAGGTACACCTGCTCAAAAACGCAAATATCTAATCAGCCAATCGTGTGGCAGCAACGCAATGCATAAAAGCAGCGGTCCCCAACCACCGGGCCGCAAAGTGCTACTGGACCGCGAGGAAATGATATGATTTGGCGATATGAAACGACGTGAGTCAGCTGCACCGTTCCTCATTCCCTGTCACGCCCTGTTGAACTTGAACACCCCCCAGCCACACCCCCCCATCAGTCAGTCACCAAGAATATCGTCAATATTAAACCGGTCCACAGTGCGCAAAAGGTTGGGGACCCCTGCGTAAAAGCACGCAGACATGGTTCAATTGTTGTTCAGATTAAACATCAGACTGGGGAAACAATGTGATCTAAGTGACCTTGACCATGGAATGATTGTTGGCGCCAGACAGGGTGGCTTGAGTAACTCAGAAACTGTTGATCAGTCCTTCCAGGTGAGGCGATACTTCACCTGTAAGTCTGTTGGGGGTCATCCACTCTATCCAGTCCTCACGGTGTGGCCTCCAACATAGACTGGGAGACCACTTCGCTGAGCACCTACGCTCCGTCCACCCAAAAAAAAAGCAGGATCTTCCAGTTGCCACCGATTTCAATTCTACTTCCCATTCCCATCCCGACATGTCAGTCCATGGCCTGTTCTGCTGTCGCAATGAGGCCACACTCATTGCAGGAGCAACACCGTATATTCCATCTTGGTAGCCTCCAAATTAATGGCATGATCATCGATTTCTTGAACTTACGGTAATCAACTCCCACCCTTCACCATTCCCCATTCCCATTTCCCTCTCTCACCTCATCTCCTTCCCTGCCCTTCACCTCCGTCTGGTGCTCCTCCCCTTCCCTTTCTTCCATGGCCTGCTGTCCTCTCCTATAAGATTCCTCCTTCTCCAGCCCTTTATCTCTTTCGCCAATGATCTTCCCAGCTATTTACTTCACCCTCTCCCCTTCTCCCAGTTTCACCTATCACCTGCCAACTTGTAATCCTTCCTCCACCTCCCCCCCACCCTCTTACTTTACTCATCTCTTTTTTCCCAGTCCTGAAGAAGGGTCTCAGCCCAATACGTCAGCTCTTTATTCATTTACATAGATGCTGCCTGACCTGCTGAGTTCCTCCAGCATTTTGTGTGGCGCTTGGATTTCCGGCATCTGCAGGTTTTCTCGTGTCTGTGGATCCCCCGGCTCAGCAATCTCTAAAGTTTACAGAGAATAATACGAGAAAAACGAAAGAAAAAGCATCCAGTGAGCTGGGGGTGAAAACACCTTGTTAATGAGGGGGTTCGGAGGAGAATGGCCAGACTGGTTCAATCTGACAGTGATTCAAGTAACCACGCATTACAACAAGGGTGTGGAAAAGACCATCTCTGAACACAAAACACGTCAGCAGGTACCTACAGAGTGACGACTGGGGGTTGATAGAGGTTGTAAATAAAAGGACAGAAAATAATTGCAGTGGAAGTAGATTAGCAGTAAGGGCCACAAAAAAAAAAGTAGAATGGGAGAGATCAAGAGTTCATATGTTAGCATTTGAAGAGTCTGATGGAAGTTGGCCTTGAGACTGGTGGTATCCAATAGGGAATGAGGGGAGACAAGAGAGGGGTCCTGATTATAGAAACATAGAAACATAGAAAATAGGTGCAGGAGTAGGCCATTTGGCCCTTCGAGCCTGCACCGCCATTTATTATGATCATGGCTGATCCTCCAACTCAGAACCCCGCCCCAGCCTTCCCTCATACCCCCTGATCCCCGTAGCCACAAGGGCCATATCTAACTCCCTCTTAAATATAGCCAATGAACTGGCCTCAACTGTTTCCTGTGGTAGAGAATTCCACAGATTCACCACTCTCTGTGTGAAGAAGTTTTTCCTAATCTCGGTCCTAAAAGGCTTCCCCTCTATCCTCAAACTGTGGCCCCTCGTTCTGGACTTCCCCAACATCGGGAACAATCTTCCTGCATCTAGCCTGTCCAATCCCTTTAGGATCTTATACGTTTCAATCAGATCCCCCCGTAATCTTCTAAATTCCAACGAGTACAAGCCCAGTTCATCCAGTCTTTCTTCATATGAAAGTCCTGCCATCCCAGGAATCAATCTGGTGAACCTTCTTTGTACTCCCTCTATGGCAAAGATGTCTTTCCTCAGATTAGGGGACCAAAACTGCACACAATACTCCAGGTGTGGTCTCACCAAGGCCTTGTACAACTGCAGTAGTACCTCCCTGCTCCTGTACTCGAATCCTCTCGCTATAAATGCCAGCATACCATTCGCCTTTTTCACCGCCTGCTGTACCTGCATGCCCACTTTCAATGACTGGTGTATAATGACACCCAGGTCTCGTTTCACCTCCCCTTTTCCTAATCGGCCACCATTCAGATAATAATCTGTTTTCCTATTTTTGCCACCAAAGTGGATAACTTCACATTTATCCACGTTAAATTGCATCTGCCATGAATTTGCCCACTCACCCAACCTATCCAAGTCACCCTGCATCCTCTTAGCATCCTCCTCACAGCTAACACTGCCACCCAGCTTCCTGTGTTCAAAGTTCAAAAAGTTCAAAGTAAATTTATTATAAAAGTTCATATGCAGTACATCACCATATACAATATTGAGATACATTTTCTTGCAGGCATACTCAGTAAATCCAATACCCATAATGGTGATTGTCCATCATGTCTTGTTTATTATTTATTGTACTGTCCTGCGTGGTTTTGTGCACTTTATGTAGTCCTGTGTAGGTCTGTAGTCTAGTGCAAACGTGAGTTAGTCCTGACGAGGGGTCTCAGCCCGAAACGTCAACTGTACCTCTTCCTAGAGATGCTGCCTGACCTGCTGCATTCATCAGCAACCTTGGTGTGTGTTGCTGTAGTCTAGTGTAGTTTTTGTGTTGCCTCACTTAGTCTAGTGTAGTTTTGTGTTGTTTCATGTAGCACCAGGGTCCTAGAGGAACGTTGTTTTGATTTTACTGTGTACTGTACCAGCAGTTTATGGTTGAAATGACAATAAAAAATGACTTGACTTGACTTGATGTCCAACGATGACAGGAAACCTGTGCGGGAGAGTTTTTAAAGTGGAAAAGCCATTGTATTGGGGCAGTTCCACTTTCTCGACCTCAGAAGTCCGGGCCCAGTGTTATGAGCAAGCGTCACAAACTGGGCTGTTCCATGGTTGCAGTGAATGATCATGATGTCTCTTGTGCCTTGTCTCCTCTCCACGGAGCGTTGCAGGCCATTGGATCTCACTGTAGATCTCATCCACCGGGGCTAACTTTGCATGTTAGGGCGGGCACGTCCCTAATAACTAATAGAATCAATGAAAGATCGCACCCAGCAGCCGGACAACCAGTGTACACTGTTTTGGCTGTTCAAAGACCTTTAAAACCTATTTTTAAAGCCAGGGGTGGTGTTACAGGCAAATACAATTAGAGGCATTTAAGAGACTCTTAGATAGGAATATGATGGTAGGAAAATGGGGGGCTATGTGAAAGGGAAAGGTTAGTTTAATCTTAAAGTAGGTTAAAAGATCATCATGGGCTGAAGAGTCTACTGTGCTGTGACGTTCTAAATTTACTTAAGATACTTTTTTTAATCGACAATTCATTGCAGGTGCTAAGAAAGAATTAAAAATATTAACAGAAGTAAAAAGGAAAGTGAAGAACTTAATGTTTGCCCTCAAATTTGTGTAGTTGCTTCCTGTGCGGTTCAGTCTGTTTCATCTTCCGGGACTCCCACCACCCCAGGCCGTGCTGTCTTCTCACTGCTGCTATCAGGAAGGAGGTACAGGAGCCTCAGGGCTCACACCACCAGGTTCAGGAACAGTTCTTACCCCTCAACCATCAGGCTCTTGAACCAAATGGGATAACTTCACTCAACTTCACTTGCCCCAAAACTGAACTTTTCCCACAACCTATGGACTCACTTTCAAAGACTCTTCATCTCGTGTTCTTGATATTTATTGCTTATTTATTATTATTATTATTATTATTTCTTTCTTTTTGTATTTGCACACTACTTGTCCATCTTGTCCGTGGTTTTCATTGATACTATTGTGTTTCTTTGCATTCACTGTGAACAATTCACATATTTGTACATTTAAACTGTAATGAATTATTTAAACAAACAAGCACACTGTGAACACCTGCAATAAAATGAGTCTCAGGATTACACATCGTGACCCACAGTGTATCTACTTCGATAATAAATTTACTTTGAACTTTGAACTGCGGAATGTGAATGGTACATCAAATGTTATCTGGGCTCTTGTCTTGAGTTGCAACCTGCACTGTCCAGACAGGGTTGAAAGCTTTGATCTCGTGCACAGCCTTTCGTCGTGACACTGAACGTTGAGGGAGGCGATATTCATGTTGACGGGGTGTGGCACAGACCTACTGGGTTCTAATCGGTTTCCTTATAAGGATGTGTTGGATGAGCTGGTCTTAAGTGTAGCAGATTAAGGACTGATCCAATTGAGGTATTTAAGATGATTAAAGGATTGGTTGGGATAAACTCCGAGGGAAGCCACTTCCTTTATTTCTTTCTGCTGATATGGCCGTGGTTGTTGATGGAAAGGTTGAGGTTGAGGAGAACTAGTGGATCTCAGCGCTGAACTGAAGCTGTGAACTGCAACTAATGGACTTCTGCATCGGCTGCAGTGGTGCCTGGCTTCATGAGCTTCGGTTCTGAATGACCTTTGCTTATTTTTATTGCTTGTTTTTTTTCCCTCCCTGCAGATTGAGTTTTTGACATTCTTCGTTCAATGGGTTCTATTGGGTTTCTTTGTTCCATGGCTGTCTGTAAAGAGACGAATCTAAAGTACATGTACTTTGATAATAAATGTACTTTGAACCTTAAACTTTGAAAAATGGGGGAGAACTTTAAAATCTGAATCAGAAAGTGCAGGGGCAAAAATTTTCTTCACACACGTGAGTGGAAGTTGAGAATTCTGCTTCCTCTCTCCTCACTCATCCAACGGGAGGATATAAAATCTGGGAATTTAACTAAAAATGTCAAAACCATAGATTTTTTAGTTTCTTTTTAATATATTGACAGACAGCGTAATATAGGCCCTTCCGGGCCTTTGAGCTGTGCTGCCCAGCGATCCCCCGATTTAACCCCAGCCTAATCACGGGACAATTTACAACGACCAATTAACCTACCAACCGCTACATCTTTGGACTGTGGGAGGAAGCCGGAGCACCCGGAGGAAACCCACGCGGTCACTGGGAGAACATGCAAACTCCTCACAGGCGACAGTGGGAATTGAACCCGGGTCACTGGTGATAACCACTATGACACCCCATGTTGCTGTGCTTTGTAGCTTCAAAACATTAAACTAATTCAAAGGAAAAATGAAAGAGTCGAGAGGTGCAAGCTTTAGTTTGCGTTTATTTTAAGCGAGGCACGCAGAAATCACATGGTAGGAGATGGCGTATGCAATTCACATATTTGCACATTTAAACTGTAATGAATTATTTAAACAAGCAAGCATACTTAATCAACCAATATACATACAAGATTACTCAAGTATTACTGAAATATTAAATGCACGACAGCTAAGTTGCATAGGGTGACTTAACAAAGGCAGTTATGTGGCATCACTAAGTGAAAGATATCACAGTGCTGATGGGCTGAATGGCCTTACCCATTTTCTACAGTGTGGAGGAGGAGGCTCACTGTCATCATTGAGTTATAGAGTACCGTAGTGCAGAAGCAGGCCCTTCAGCCCATCTAGTACTTGTGTTCCTGCCTAGTGGCATCGAATCCGCATCCCGTCGGACCACAGCCCTCTCCAAACCCTTCTCATCCATGTGTCTATCCTAACTTCTCTTAAACGTTGCAATTGAACCTGCATCTACCGCTTCCACTCACACCGCCCTCGAAGTTAGGCACCCAACCATTCTTACGCCATGGACCGAATACCATTAAGCAAAGGGTCTGCAGATCCCGGATTGGGAACCCCTGTTCTAAGCGAAGAAGAAGAGAAGAATAGCCCTTAACTTGGCAGTGGAGTTATCGGGGCACCATCATGACGGTGTTTCCGTAGCAAGCTATTCTTGTCTTTACGGGGCCGAGTTGCTAGCTCGACGCTCAACCCGACTTGGATTCGAACTCGGGAACCTTCGCTCCGGAGTCCGGCACTGATATTACTGCGCCACCAAGCGAAGAGGTTCCCCTTAAATATTTCACGTTTGATCCTAAACCTATGACCTCTAGTTCTCAAAGTTCAAAGTTGAAAGTAATGTTATTATCAAAGTATGTATACCCCTGTGATTCATTTTCTTGCTGGCGTTCACAGTAGAACAGAGAAGTACAATAGAATCAATTGTACCTGAAAGAATCCCACGCGATCACAGTGAGAACATGCAGGTTCTTTATAGAGATCAGCAAAACCAAATCCGGGTCACTGGCACTGTAGTGACTTTATGCTAGCCACTACACTACCATGACATTAAGACAGAGATTGGTCATCATCATCATTATGTGCCGCGTTGTATGACATCATCATTATGTGCCATGTCGTATGACATGGATGATCATAGTGACCATGATTATTCCTGGCAAATTTTTCAACCAAAGTTGTTAGCCATCCCCTTCTTCTGGGCAGTGTCTTTACAAGACAGGTGACCTCCCCAGCCAATATCAATACTCTTCAGAGATTGTCTGCCAGGCGTCAGGACTTGTGATAGGACCATCCACCACCTTCACGTGACCCCGATCGGGGGTCTGAGCAGGCGCTACACCTTGCCCAAGGGTGAGCTACAGGCTAGTGGAGGGAAGGAGCACCCTACGCCTTCTTGTGTAGAGACCTATGTCCACCCCGCCACCCACTGATGGGGTTTTGATTGGGTTAGGGGCAGAAGGCCAGAGGATGGAATTGAGGGAAAATAAAATTAGCCATGATGGAAGGGCAGGGTAGACTCGATGGGCAGAATAGCTTGATTCCATCCTTATACCCTATGGACTGACATGGCACTGTGGTAAGAGGGCTGGTAAGAGTTTACCTTGCTCGTATCCCTAATGATGCCGTACAATGGACATGGTGACATTTGAAACTCATATGAGTCACCCTTTACCAGTGGAATTTATTGCATGGGTAACACTGGGAGAATTGCCTGAATCTCTTCAAAATCTACCCAGCCGGATGAAGAATGGTGCTTCCCATACTCACAGTTCAGAAGCAGCTTCTCTCTGCCCGATTTCCGAATGGACACTGAACCCACAAACACTACCTCGCTACTTATTTTCATTTCTATTTTTGATTACCTATTTAATTTAACTCTTGAATATATATACTTAATGGGAAATTCACTAGATGATTTTTGCTTCCTTTTTGTATGACTTATTTATTGTTTATTTGTACTTACTGTATTTCACAGTTTTTATTATAATGTATTTCTTTGTACTGCTGCTGCAAAGTCAACTAATTCCACCACATATGCTGGTGATATTAAACCTGATTCTGATTCAGAAGATTAAAAGGTGACCTAACTGAGGTCCTTGGAGAAGATCAAGGGATTGGAGACCGTAAATATCATCAATACCATCAGGGAGGCACGGTAGCATAGCTCCACCCTCGTCATTCGCAATATCTCTGTCCCACACCCCCCCACATCGCTCCACCCTCGCCATTCCCAATATCTCTGTCCCACACCCCCCCACATTGCTCCACCCTCGCCATTCCCAACATCTCTGTCCCACACCCTCCCACATCACTCCACCCTCGCCATTCCCAACATCTCTCCCACATCGCTCCATCCTCGTCATTCCAAACATCTGTCCCATGTCGCTCCACCCTCGTCATTCCCAATATCTCTGTCCCACACCCCCCCACATCGCTCCACCCTCGTCATTCCCAATATCTCTGTCCCACACCCCCCCACATCGCTCCACCCTCGCCATTCCCAATATCTCTGTCCCACACCCCCCCCACATTGCTCCACCCTCGCCATTCCCAACATCTCTGTCCCACACCCTCCCACATCACTCCACCCTCGCCATTCCCAACATCTCTCCCACATCGCTCCATCCTCGTCATTCCAAACATCTGTCCCATGTCGCTCCACCCTCGTCATTCCCAACATCTCTGTCCCACACCCCTCCCACGTCACTCCATCCTCACCATTCCCAACATCTCTGTCCCACACCCCCCCACATCGCTCCACCCTTGTCATTCCCAACATCTCTGTCCCACACCCTCCCACATCACTCCACCCTCGCTATTCCCAACATCTCTCCCACATCGCTCCATCCTCGTCATTCCCAACATCTCTCCCACGTCGCTCCACCCTCGTCATTCCCAACATCTCTGTCCCACACCCCTCCCATGTCACTCCACCCTCGCCATTCCCAACATCTCTCCCACGTCGCTCCACCCTCGTCATTCCCAACATCTCTGTCCCACACCCCTCCCACGTCACTCCATCCTCACCATTCCCAACATCTCTGTCCCACACCCCCCCACATCGCTCCACCCTCGCCATTCCCAACATCTCTGTCCCACATCACTCCACCCTCGTCATTCCCAATATCTCTGTCCCACACCCCTCCCACATCGCTCCACCCTCACCATTCCCAACATCTCTGTCCCACACCCCCCCACATCACTCCACCCTCGCCATTCCCAACATCTATGTCCCACACAACATTCCCACGTTGCTCCACCCTCATCATTCCCAACATCTCTGTCTCACACAACATTCCCACGTTGCTCTACCCTCGCCATTCCCAACATCTCTGTCCCACACCCCCCCACATCACTCCACCCTCACCATTCCCAACATCTCTGTCCCACACCCCCCCACATCGCTCCACCCTCGCCATTCCCAACATCTCTGCTCCCGCCAGATTGACAAACTCACTCTCTGCTCCACATTGACAAATACAGAACTGTGCAAAAATCTTAGGCACCCTAGCGATCTGTATGTGCCTGAGACTTTGTGCAGTACTGTGTATGTACGTGAATGGCACATGTTATTATGTTATGTGTGTGTGTTTGTGTGTCTTGTTAAAGAAAAACTAAGTAGACAAGTTATCCCGTGCTCCCGTGTTTATTTTCCCATTAGCTCTGGGTATATGGGGTGTCAGGGAGGGGTAGCAACTCTGGTGGGGGAACATGTCACGTCCTTTTCAAGGTGGTTAGTCCACCTTTGGTCCCCACCTGGCACTCAGCTCTCACCTGTGGCTCCCTGTAGCTGTTTGCATGCGACAGCGGCCACACCCCGGGCAACGGCTTCGACAAGCCGGCTAAACCAGGTGAGGGTAGCCGACGGGTCTCAAATTTCGGTGAGATAGGGAGTTGTCTATCCCAGCATGTGAAGACAGACTCCGGCGGATTGAGCGGACGAGACCAATGGAAGGTCCAACGGTCAAGAAGGCGTCTCTGCAAGCGTCGTGGAACGTGTAGAGCAGGACAAGACACAGAAGACGTCCTGGTCATCCACTGCGCCTAGTCCCATCTCCAGCCGTCTCAACTCTGTCTTGCCACTGGATCCAGATGGGAATTGGGAAGAGAGAGTGAGGCTGACGCTGCGCAACTCTCCCTCACTTAAATCCAAATCATGCGCTAGTCTCGACACCATCATAATGGTGTCGAGGTCCTCATCGACGACAACGATGGACGACCAACAACACAACAGCTCTGGGTGTTACAAAATACACCAGCAATACTATTACAGCTCAGAGCGTCAGTGTTCCGCGTTCATCTCTGGCGTCCTCTGGCAGGAGCCTCTATGTCCTCCCCGTCACTGTGTGGATTTCCTCCGGATGCTTCAGTTTCCTCCCGCAGTCTAATGACATACCAGTTAGAAGATTAATCGGTCATTGGAAATTGCCCCGTGATTAGGCTGGGGTTGAGTAGCTGGGCTGCTGGTTGCTCAGTTCGTTGGGCCAGATGGAACTGTTCTGCACTGTATCGCTAAATAAAATAAAATATAAATTTATTATCGAAGTACATATATGTCATCATATACTACCCTGAGATTCTTTTTCGTGCAGGCGTTCACAGTAGATACAAAGAAATACAAAACGTTTAATGAGAAGGAAGGGGGAAAGAGCCAGAATGAAAAGGTGGGGGGAGAGGGGAAGGAGGATGGCTGGAAGGTGAAGGGTGAAGCCAGGTGGGTGGGAAAGGTCAAGGGCCGGAGAGGAAGGAATCTGACAGGAGTGGAGAGAGGACCAGAGGAGAAAGGGAAGGAGGAGGGGATCCAGGGGGAGTTGATAGGCAGCTGAGAGGTCAGAGTGGGGAATGGAGAGAACAAAGACCGACAACCAGTGTGCAAATAAAAAATAAGAAATAAATAAACAAATTAAAAAAAGACAGATGGATACTGTAGTAGACTCCTCGAAACTGATGCTTAAGGATGACGAAGGTGTTGCATTTTCTTCTGACAACATTGACCTTGGGAGCCCCCGCACCTTCCCTTTTGCTCCTTCTTGTAATTAACCAGGAGCAAGAGCCTGCAGCATTCCGCCTGTCGCTGATATTAACCTGCAGGGGCCCTCTCCAGCTTGCTGCCTCCTTGCCAGTCGCTCACATAATGAACTCTGTGTTTGCCTAGGTGCAGGGCCAGTTTGGCAGCCACCTCCAACAAATCAATTATGTGACCTTCAAATGTTTTCTTGAATGATATAATTAGCCAATGCAATTTTGCCCAGTGTATACAGGGACATCGTGGGAATTGGCTTACATTAAAAAACTAAATTGTCTTCCAGGTCGGTAATTGACAGCAAATTGCAATGCATCAGATACAGGAGCAATAATTGCATTCTGATTATGTTTTGAGAAGCAGTAGTTTGCCCACATTAAACATCTTTGAGCAACAAAAAAAATACTGCCTTGGGCACCAAAGTGTAGAAGGGCCTCCGTTAACCCTATCACTTCCTTCAACGAGTTTGTGGTCAAAATAATACACAGTTGCATTTATCTGGCGCCTCTGGGCTTCCCAAACTACAATATCCTTTTAGAGCAACACACACACACACACAATAACGCAAAATAATCTGCAGATGCTGGGGTCAAAGCAACACTCACAACATGCTGGAGGAACTCAGCAGGTCGGGCAGCATCTGTGGAAAAGATAAACCTGACGAAGGGTTCCGGCCCAAAACGTTGACCGATCTTTTCCACGGAGGCTGCCCGACCTGCTGAGTTCCTCCAGCGTGTTATGAGTGATACACACACACAATGCTAGAGGAACTTGACAGGTCCAAATCAGAATCAAATTTAATATCACCAGTAGATGACATAAAATGTGTTGTCTTTGCGGCAGCAGTACCATGAAATACATAACAATAGCAGTAAAAAAACCTGTGAATTACAGTAAGTATATATATAATAGTTAAATTAAATAAATTGTGAAAAAATAGATTTAAAAAAAGTATTGAGGTAGTTCATGGGTTCAATGTCCATTCAGAAATCTGATGACAGAGGGGAAGGAGCTGTTCCTGAATCATTGAGTGTGTGTCTTCAGGCTCCTGTACCTCCTCCCTGATGGTAGCAATGAGACCTGGGTGGTGGGGGTCCTTAATGATGGACACCCCGCCTTTTTGAGGTATCGCTCCTTAAAGGTGTCCCGGATACTACGGAGGCTGGTGGCCATGATGGAGCTGACTGAGTTTACAACTCTCTGCGGCTTGCTTCAGTCCTGTGCAGTAGCCCGTGCCCCGCCCATACCAGACGATGATGCAGCCAGTTAGAATACTCTCCACGGTACATCTGCAGAAATTTGGAAATGTCTTTGGCGACATGTCTTCAGTGCTGGGACCGCAACTGTTTACAATATATATTAATGATTTAGATGAGAGAATTAAAAGTAACATTAGCAAATTTGCCGATGACACAAAGCTGGGAGGCAGTGTGAAATGTGAGGAGGATATTATGAGAATGCAGGGTGACTTAGACAGGCTGGGTGAGTGGGCAGATGCATGGCAGATGCAGTTTAATGTGGATAAATGTGAGGTTATCCACTTTGGTGGTAAGAACGGGAAGACAGATTATTATCTAAATGGAGTCATGTTAGGAAATGGGGAAGCACAACGAGATCTAGGTGTTCTTGTACATCAGTCACTGAAAGCAAGCATGCAAGTACAGCAGGCAGTGAAGAAAGCTAATGGCATGGTGGCCTTCATAACAAGGGGAATTGAGTATAAGAGCAAAGAGGTCCTTCTGCAGCTGTACAGGGCCCTGGTGAGACCACACCTGGAGTACTGTGTGCAGTTTTGGTCTCCAAATTTGAGGAAGGACATTCTTGCTATTGAGGGAGTGCAGTGTAGGTTCACAAGGTTAATTCCTGGGATGGCGGGACTGTCCTATGTTGAAAGATTGGAGCGACTGGGCTTGTATACTCTGGAATTTAGAAGGCTGAGAGGAGATCTTATTGAAACATATAAGATTATTAAGGGATTGGACACGCTGGAGGCAGGAAGCATGTTCCCGCTGATGGGTGAGTCCAGAACCAGGGGCCACAGTTTAAGAATAAGGGGTAGGCCATTTAGAACAGAGTTGAGGAAAAACTTTTTCACCCAGAGAATGGTGGATGTATGGAATGCTCTGCCCCAGAAGGCTGTGGAGGCCAAGTCTCTGGATGCTTTCAAAAAAGAGATGGATAGAGCTCTTAAAGATAGCGGAATCAAAGGTTACGGGGATAAGGCAGGAACTGGATACTGATTGTGGATGATCAGCCATGATCACAGTGAATGGTGGTGCTGGCTCGAAGGGCCAAATGGCCTACTCCTACACCTATTGTCTATTGTCTACTGACACACCAAATCTCCTCAAACTCCGAATGAAGTACAGCAGCATCTATGGAAATGAATAAACAGTCGACGTTTTGGGCCGAGACCCTTCTTCAGGACTGAGAAGCAAGGGGGAGGGGAAAGAGGATAGTTGGCAGGTGATAGGTGACGCCAGGTGGGTGGGAAAGGTCAAGGACTGGAGAGGAAGGAGTCTGACAGGAGAGGAGAGTGAACCAGAGGAGAAAGGGGCGGAATCAAAATCAGACTCAAGTTTAATATCACTGGCATATGTGTGAAATCTGTTAATTTTACAACAATAGTAAATGAAATACAGAATAAATAAATACAGAGAAAAAACTGAGTTACATATATGTTTTTTAAATGATTAAGTTAAAATATGTAGTGCAAAACAAAAAGTAGTGAGGTGGTGTTAACAGGTTCAATGTCCGTTCAGAAATCGGATGGCAGAGGGGAAGAAGCTGTTCCTGAATCGTTGAGTGTGTGCCTTCAGGCTCCTGTACCTCCTCCCTGGTGGTAACAGTGAGAAGAGGGCATGTCCTGGGTGATGAGGGTCCTTAATGATGGACGCTGCCTGCCTAAGGCACCGCTCCTTGACGATGTCTTGGATACGATGGTGGCTGGTACCCATGATGGAGCTGACTAATTTTACAACTTTCTGTAACTTACTTTGGAGAGACACCGGGGGAGAGGCAAGGGGTCAGGGCGGGGAATAAAGGAAAAGGGGGAAGGAGGGAATTTTTTTTTACCCAGAAAGAGAAATTGATATTCGTGCCATCAAAATATTTCAAAATATCTTTTGGGATGTTGTAGATAGCAGCCAGTCTTGGTATTGGTATTGATTATTATTGTCAGTGGAAAAAAATTATTGTTGCAAGTACAGGTAATTTCAAATCATAAGTTCAAAGTAAATTTATTATCTAATTACATAGTTAAGGCATCCGTTAGACTTGCGAGACCATGGATCTGCGCCTGGAAGATCTTCACTCTCCAGGGCGCAGGCCTGGGCAAGATTGTAGTTGCCCATGCTGCAAGTCTCCCCTCTCCACAACACCAATGTTGTCCGAGGGAAGGGCACTAGGACCCATATAGCTTGGCACCAGTGTCGTCGCAGAGCAATGTGTGATTAAGTGCCTTGCTGAAGGCCACAACACTCTGCCTCGGCTGGGCCTCGAACTCACGACCCTCAGGTCGCTAGTCCAAGGCCTTAACCACTGGGCCACGTGCTCACACAAAGTACATATATGTCAGAATATACAATCCTGAGATTCATTTCCTGCAGGCATTCACAGTAAAACAAAGAAATGAAATGGAGTCAATAAAAAACTCTACACAAAGACTGACAAACAATCAATGTTCAAAAGAATACAAACTGCAGAAATACATAAAACAACCAATAATAAATAAGTAATACTGTGAACATGAGTGGTAAAGTCCTTGAAAGTGAGTTTGTAGGTTGTGGAATCAGTTCAGAGTTGGGGTGAGTGAAGTTATCCACACTGGTTCAGGAGCCTGATGTGTTGAATCAGTTCAGAGTTGGGGTGAGTGAAGTTATCCACACTGGTTCAGGAGCCTGATGTGTTGAATCAGTTCAGAGTTGGGGTGAGTGAAGTTATCCACACTGGTTCAGGAGTCTGATGTGTTGAATCAGTTCAGACTTGGGGTGAGTGAAGTTATCCACACTGGTTCAGGAGTCTGATGTGTGGCAACATACATCAAAGTTGCTGGTGAACGCAGCAGGCCAGGCAGCATCTATAGGAAGAGGCGCAGTCGACGTTTCAGGCCGAGACCCTTCGTCAGGGCTAACTGAAGGAAGAGTGAGTAAGGGATTTGAAAGCTGGAGGGGGAGGGGGAGATGCAAAATGATAGGAGAAGACAGGAGGGGGAGGGATGGAGCCGAGAGCTGGACAGGTGATAGGCAGAAGGGGATACGAGAGGATCATGGGACAGGAGGTCCGGGAAGAAAGACGGGGGGGGGGGTGACCCAGAGGATGGGCAAGAGGTATATTCAGAGGGACAGAGGGAGAAAAAGGAGAGTGAGAGAAAGAATGTGTGCATTAAAAAGAGTAACAGATGGGGTACGAGGGGGAGGTGGGGCCTAGCGGAAGTTAGAGAAGTCAATGTTCATGCCATCAGGTTGGAGGCTACCCAGACGGAATATAAGATGTTGTTCCTCCAACCTGAGTGTGGCTTCATCTTTACAGTAGAGGAGGCCGTGGATAGACATGTCAGAATGGGAATGGGATGTGGAATTAAAATGTGTGGCCACTGGGAGATCCTGCTTTCTCTGGCGGACAGAGCGTAGATGTTCAGCAAAGCGGTCTCCCAGTCTGCGTCGGGTCTCACCAATATATAAAAGGCCACATCGGGAGCACCGGACGCAGTATATCACCCCAGTCGACTCACAGGTGAAGTGATGCCTCACCTGGAAGGACTGTTTGGGGCCCTGAATGGTGGTAAGGGAGGAAGTGTAAGGGCATGTGTAGCACTTGTTCCGCTTACACGGATACGTGCCAGGCGGGAGATCAGTGGGGAGGGATGGGGGGGACGAATGGACAAGGGAGTTGTGTAGGGAGCGATCCCTGCGGAATGCAGAGAGAGGCGGGGAGGGAAAGATATGCTTAGTGGTGGGATCCCGTTGGAGGTGGCGGAAGTTACGGAGAATAATATGTTGGACCCGGAGGCTGGTGGGGTGGTAGGTGAGGACCAGGGGAACCCTATTCCTAGTGGGGTGGTGGGAGGATGGAGTGAGAGCAGATGTACGTGAAATGGGGGAGATGCGTTTAAGAGCAGAGTTGATAGTGGAGGAAGGGAAGCCCCTTTCTTTAAAAAATGAAGACATCTCCCTCGTCCTAGAATGAAAAGCCTCATCCTGAGAGCAGATGCGGCGGAGACGGAGGAATTGCGAGAAGGGGATGGCGTTTTTGCAAGAGACAGGGTGAGAAGAGGAATAGTCCAGATAGTTGTGAGAGTCAGTAGGCTTATAGTAGACATCAGTGGATAAGCTGTCTCCAGAGACAGAGACAGAAAGATCTAGAAAGGGGAGGGAGGTGTCAGAAATGGACCAGGTAAACTTGAGGGCAGGGTGAAAGTTGGAGGCAAAGTTAATAAAGTTAACGAGTTCTGCATGCGTGCAGGAAGCAGCGCCAATGCAGTCGTCGATGTAGCGAAGGAAAAGTGGGGGACAGATACCAGAATAGGCACGGAGCATAGATTGTTCCACAAACCCAACAAAAAGGCAGGCATAGCTAGGACCCATACGGGTGCCCATAGCTACACCTTTAGTTTGGAGGAAATGGGAGGAGCAAAAGGAGAAATTATTAAGAGTAAGGACTAATTCTGCTAGACGGAGCAGAGTGGTGGTAGAAGGGAACTGATTAGGTCTGGAATCCAAAAAGAAGCGTAGAGCTTTGAGACCTTCTGTGAGTCTGATGTGTTGAATCAGTTCAGAGTTGGGGTGAGTGAAGTTATCCACACTGGTTCAGGAGTCTGATGGTTGAAAGGTAATAACTGTTACTGAACCTGGTGGTGTGGAACCTAAGGCTCCTGTACCTCCTTCCCGACGGCAGCAGTGAAAGGAGAGTATGGCCTGGCTAGTGGAGGTCCTTGATGATGGATGCTGCTTTCCTGTGGCAGCACTCTTCCGGAATCAGTTTAATATCACTGGCATATGTCATGAAATTTGTTGTCTTTGCAGCAGCAGTACTTTGTAATGCATTATAATAAAAACTGTGAAATGCAGTAAGAAGTACAAATAAACAATAAATTAAATAAGTCGTGCAAAAAGGAAGCCAAAAAAAGCATCTCATGAGGTAGTGTTCAGACAACATCCCAGGGAATGCCAACCCCACCCTGCCCCCTCTCTCCGCTTTCTGCTGGGATCGCCCCCTCGGTGATTCTCTCGTCCATCTGTCCCTCCCCACCATCTCATCCCTGCAAGTGGCAGAGGGGCTACACCTGTTCCCTCACCTCCATTCAGGGCCAAAAAACAGTCCTTCCGGGCGAGGCAACACTTCACCTAAAAATCTGTTGGGGTTGTCTACTGTATCCAGCGCTCCCAATGCGGCCTCCTCTGTGTTGGTGAGACAGGACCTAGGTCAGACCTGGATTGACCTAGACTTTCAAATCTCTTACTATCTCTTCTTTCAGTTAGTCCTGACGAAGGGTCTCGGCTCGAAACGTTGACTGTACCTCTTCCTAGAGATGCTGCCTGGCCTGCTGCGTTTACCAGCAACTTTTATGTGTGTTGCTTGAATTTCCAGCATCTGCTGATTTCCTCGTGTTTACCTAGATCGGGGGACCGCTTTGTTGAGCACCTCTGTTCCATCCGTCAAAATGGAATTTCTTGGTGGCAAAACATTTTAATTCCTATCTCCATTCCAGTTCTGACGAGTCGGTCCTTGCCGTCCTTTTCTGCCATGATGAGGCCACCCTCAGGGTGGAGGAGCAACACTTCACATTCTGTCTATGTAGCCTCCAACCCGATGGCATTAGCTTTCCTTTTCATCAACCTCTGGTAGTTTTTCCCCTCCCCTTTTCCCCTTCTTCACTTCTCCACTTCAAGCCCCTTACCTCTTCTCCTCCCCTGGTGCCCCTCCCTCTTCCCTTTCTCCTTTGGTCCACTCTCCTCTTCTAAGAAATCCTTTCCTCTCCAGCCCTTTCCCTTCCCCACTTATCACCTCCCAGCTTCTGGCTTCATCCTTCCCCTCCCCCCACCTTTTAATTCTGTCTTCCCCCTTCCTCCCCAGTCCTGAAGAAGGTCTCGGCCCAAAATGTCAACTGTTTATTCATCTCCATAGACGCTGCCCGACCTGCTGAGTTCCTCCAGCATTTTGTGTGTGCTGAACTGTACAGAATGGTGGGTTTGCACATGAACTGTAGTGGGGGTCTAATATCCTAGCAGGAAGGTTCACTAGTGCAGGGTGAGGTGGGGAGTGGGTGGACATTTAAACTAGATGAATTCTCCAGACTGTCCTGTTTGAGCACTGCCATGACATTTTCCCTGAAGAGTAATTCCGTCCCCCACCGTAGGTGGGATGGGAGCCAGGGCGCCAGAGCAGATAGTGGAGTGGTTGTGGGGGAAGATGTTGTTAAGCCTACATACAAAGTCAGGAATCGAAAGGTTGAGCGTGGTGGGGCTAATATTCTGAGTTGTGGATATTTCAATGGAAGGCAGATGAGTTTGGGGCATGGATCAGCATGTGGAATTATGGCACTGCAGCCATTAGCAGGAGGGGCAGGACTGGCAGCTCAGTGCTCTAGGGTTTCATTGTTTCAGACACAACTGAGTGGGAGGGGGTGGCATTACTCTGCAGGGAACGTGTCACGTCAGTGGTCAGACAGGACAGACGGGAGAACTCATCTAGTGAGGCGTTATGGGTGGAACTGAGGAATAAGTAGGGGATGGCCACGCTAGTGGTTAGCGTGACACTATTACCACTTAGGACAGTGTTACAGCGTACTCTGTAAGGAGTTTTATATCCTCCCCGTAAACGCTTGGATTTCTTCTAGGTGTATTTTCCTCCCACAGTCCAAAGACTTACCGGTTGGTAAATTCACTGGTCATTGTAAATTGTCCTGAGATTAGGCTGGGTTTAAATAGGTTGCTGGGCTATGTAGCTCATCGGGCCAGAAGGGCCTGTTCTCTAAATAAAATAAAATAAAGCAAAATATTCTGGACCACCAACAATCCGCGGGATTTGGAGGAGGAAATTTACAGAGATTGCAGACTGTTGCAAGAAACATGAGGCTGTGATAATAGATGATTTTATTCCCACATATTAACTGGGACCCCCATACTGTAAAACGGCTGGATGGAAAAGAGTTTGTCAAATGTGTTCAGGAAGGTTTTCTTCATCAGTACACAGAAGTCCCAACTGGAGAGAGTGTGATCTTTGATCTAGATACTATTAGGGAATGAGACAGGACAGGTGGCAGAAGTTTGTGTCGGGAAACAACTTTGCATCTAGTGATCATAAAACCATTAGTTTCAAGGTAATTATGGAAAAAGATAGGTCTGGCCCTCGGGTTCAGATTCTAGATTAGAAAAAGGCAATCTTGATGGGAATCGAAAATGATCTGGCAAGTGTGGATTGGGACAGGTTGCTTTTTGGCAAAGGTATTCTTGGTAAGTGGGAGGCCTTCAAAAGTGAAATTTTGCAAGCCCAGCGTTTGTATGTTCCTGTCAGAATAAAAGGAAAGGATAACAGATTTAGGGAACCCAGGATTTTGAGAGATATTGATTCCCTGATTAAGAAACAGAAGAAGGAGCATAGCAGGTATCGGCAGGCAGGAACAAATGAGGTGCTTGAGGAGCACAAGAAATGCAAGACAACACTTAAGAAGGAAGTTAAGAGGGCTAAAAGAAGTCATGAGGTTGCTCTGAGAAACAAGCTGAAGGAGGATCCCAGGGGTTTTGACAGATGGGTTAAGAGGAAAAGGTTAGCATGAGACAAAATTGGTCCTCTGGATGATCAGAGTTGTAATCTCTGCATGGAGCTAAAAGAGATTTTGGATCGACCTTAAAAGAGATGGAGGAGATCGTAAATGGATTTTTTGCATTGGTGTTTACTCAGGAGGCAGACTCACAGTCTATCGAAGTGAGACAAAGCTGCAGTGACGTCATGAGCCGTATACATACTACAGAGGAGAAGGTGTTTGCAGTCTTGAGACAGATTCCCAAGGCCTGACAAGGTGTTCCCTCAGACCCTGTGGGGGGCAAGTGCAGAAACTGCAGGGGCCCTGGCAAAGATATTCCAATCATCCCTAGCGACAGGTGAGGTACCAGAGGATTAGAGGATAGGTAATGATGTTCTGTTGTTTAAGAAAGGCTCTAAATATAAATCAGGAAACTATAGGATGGTGAGCCTGACATCAGTAGTGGGAAGTTGTTGGAAAGTATTCTAAGGGACTGGATGTATAAGTATTTGGATAGAGAGGGATTCATTAGAGATAGTCAGCATGGTTTTACGTGTGGCAAGTCAATGCTAACCAATCTTATGGAGTTTTTTGAGGAATTTACCAGGATGAAGGCAAGGCAGTGGATGTTGTCAACATTCAGGCTGAATGCCGAGCGACTGAACCACTAGTGTGGCCATCCCCTTCTTATGGACTTTTTGACAAGGTCCCGCGTGGGAGGCTGGTCAAGGAGGTTCAGACGCTCAGCATTCAGGCTGAGCTAGTAAACTGGATTTGACACTGGCTTTGTGGGAGAGGGCAGAGAGTGGTTGTAGATGGCTGCCTCTCCGTCTGCCAGCCTGTGACTAGTGGAGTGCCGCACGGTCCCTTGTTGCTTGTCATCTATAATAGCTATTTGGATGGTAATGTGATAAATTGGGTCAGCAAATTTGCATGTGTCTCTCCTTGAGCAACATCACCAAAAACAGTTCGTCAGACAGTGTGGGGGCTGCATCTCTGTTTCCTGAGATGTTTGTGCAGATTCTGCAGGTCATGTAAAACTTTGAGAAACTCCCTTAGATGTGTGGTGGAGAGTATACTGACTGGCTGCATCACAGCCTGGTACAGAAACACCAATGCCCTTGAATGGAAAACCCTACAGAAAGTAATGGATACAACCCAGTCCATCACAGGTAAAGTCCTCCCGGAAGGTCATCTGATTCCAAACAATCAGTTTATTGATCATTACAGAATGTCTCTCTGGTGCTTGCCCTCCCCTCTCCCTTCCCCTTTTCCCAGCCATGATTCCCCTCTCCCTGTCCCCTTCCCACTCTCAGTCCACAATAGAGACCCAGATCAGAATCAGGTTTATCATCACTCACATCTGTCATGAAATTTGCTTTTTTGCAGCAGCAGCAATACAGTGTAATATATAAAATTACTACAAGACTGTGCAAAAGTCTTAGGCACCCTAGCTATATATATATGCCAGAGATTTTTGCACTACTGTAGGTTACAATAAGAAATATACAAAGATAGAAAAGTAGTGCAAAGAGAGAGTGAAATAGTGAGGTCGTGTTGACGGACTGTGCAGAACACTGAGAACCTGCATGTCCCTGTGTGCACAAGTGCAATGAAAAACTTCTTAAAGCAGCGTTACAGGCACAGAGCATCAGATAGGCAGCATCCACAAGGAAAACATAAGTTGTACATGACTTTTACAAGGAAGAGTATAATTTCCATAAAAAGCACTGCGCAAAAAAACGGGCGGCACTGTAGCATAATGGTTAGCGCGGATGCCCTACGCCGTCAGCAATCTCTGACCGCGGTTCGATTCCTGCCATTGTCTGTAAAAAGTTCGTGTGTTCTCCCATGACCGTGTGGGTTTCCTGCAGGTGCTCTGGTACCTCCTGCATTCCAAAGCCATGCAAGTAAGTTGTGGGCATGGTACGTTGGTAAGGTGTGGGCATGCTACGTTGGTAAGTTGAGGGCATGCAACTTTGGTAAGTTGAGGGCATGCCACATTGACACTGAGACACCTATGGGCTGCCCCCGGCACAATCCCTCAGACCATCTTGGTCGTTGATGCAAAATGAAACATTGCACTGTACGCATCGATGTTTCGATGTACGTGCGACAAATAAAATTGAACTTTATCTTTAAAAGGAAAATCCATTTTCTTCTATCCAGAAGAAACCACCTCAGCACGCTATCTTCTTCTCTCTATGTGGCACTGTTCCATCTTGGCCAGACTCACGTTTCACACGATTCCATGACAATCTATGTAGAAGTTGCTGGGGAACACAGCAGGCCAGGCAGCATCTCTAGGAAGAGGTACAGTCGACGTTTCAGGCTGAGACCCTTCGTCAGCAACTTTTATGTGTGTTGCTTGAAATTCCAGCATCTGCAGATTTCCTCGTGTTTCCATGACAATCTCCCTGCTCTTGCCCTCCTCGTTGGAGACAAGTTTCCCGTCTGCTTTCTTCACCACCTTCTCTCCCTACTGTAGAGACGTGCTCTCTCCCAGTGCCGTACTGGAGGATTGCTGTCATTCTGTGAGGAGCATTTCTTGAATCAGGCATTGAACTCAAGACACCAGCTATTCAACCAATGATTCTTGGGACCAGTAGCTATAGTCCAGCCTACAGCAGTGAATCCGAGCAACACACACAAAATGCTGGAGGAACTCAGCAGGCCAGGCAGCATCTATAGAAAAGAGTACAGTCGATGTTTCGGGCCAAGACCCTTCTTAGCAGTGAACCTGGATGGTTTTGGATCATTATCACATCACTGTTTGACACAGACTCGGAGAGTTGTGTTCAGTTCTGTTCACCTCATGATAGGATTTTGCGATGAAGGGTCTCAACCCAAAACGGTGACTGTTGGTTCCTTTCTGTAGATGCTGTCTGACCTGCTGAGTTCCTTCGGCATTTTGTACGCATTACTCTGGATTTCCAACACCTGCAGACTTTCTTACATTTAGCATTGTGTTCACCTTCAGGAGGGTGAACCCATGAAAAACATCTGGCCCAGGCAGGCTACCTCTCCACCATTCAGCCCAGGAAAGCAGCATCTATCATCTGGTACCCCCATCACCCAGGTCATGCTCTCTTCTCACTGCTGTCATTGGGACTCACTCCACCAGGTTCAGGAAAGTTATCACTCCTCAACCATCAGGCTCTTGAACCAGTGAGGATAACTTCACTCAACTTCACTTGCCCCATCACTGAAGTGCTCCAACAATCAATGGACCCTTCATCTCATGTTTTTGATATTTATTTCTTTATTTATTATTATTTCTTCCTTTTTATGTTTGCATACTTTGTTATCTTTTGCATGCTGGTTGAACGCCCAGGTTGGTGTGGTCATCTCAGTGTGGTATGGCAATTGTCCCATATCGGACAGCAAAGCACTCCAGCGTGTGGTGAAAACTGCCCAGCGGATTATCGGCACCCAATTGGCCACCATTGGAAACATCTACCATAAACGCTGCCTGGACAGGGTGAAAAGCATTATCAAGGATGTATCTCATGGACACTTTACTCTCCTCTCATCCAGTAGGCGCTACAGGAGCCTCCGCTCCCGCACCAGCAGGCACAGGAAGAGCTTCTTCCCTGAGGCTGTGACCCTGCTGAACCTCTCATCACAGCGCTAAGCAGTATTGCATCCATATTGTACTGTCTCAGTACTTTTATATTTGTGTGCTGTAGCACTTACTTTTTATTCGCAGTTATTTTGTAAATAACACTATTCTTTGCATTTCTGGTCAGATGCTAAATGCATTTCATTGGCTTTGTATCTGTACTCCAGGGGTCCCCAATCTTTTTTGCACAGCGGACTGGTTTAATATTGACAATATTCTTGCGGACCGGCCAACCGGGGGGGGTTGTGTTAAAGTAGGGTTAAACTCACCTCAACATGTCTTTTACAGTTAGGGTTGCCAACTTTCTCACTCCCAAATAAGGGACAAAAGTAACAGTCAAATCCTGGCAACACACATAAAAGTCGCTGGTGAACACAGCAGGCCAGGCAGCATCTCTAGGGAGAGGTGCAGTCGACGATTCAGGCCGAGACCCTTCGTCAGGACTAACTGAAGGAAGTGTGAATATTCTCCCAATCTACACTGGTCTCAGCGATATAACCTGGTCCCACCTGCATATGCCTGGTCTGTAACCCTCCTTTCCCTATGGAAGTGCTATAATATCTGCTACGCCATGTCCAGGCACTTTGCCCTCTGTATAGAAAAACTCACAGTCTCTAGAGGAGGACATCCCAACCTTTTATACGCCACGGACCCCTACCATTACCTGAGGGGGTCTGTTGACCCCAGGTTAGGAACCTCTGTTCCAGAGTTTACAGAGAATGGTGTAAAAATCAAAAACAACATCCAGTGAGTGGCAGTTTTGTGGGCGAAAGTGCCTTGTTAATGAGAGAGGTCGGGGGAGAATGGCCAGACGGTTCAAGCCGACAGAAAGGAGAGAGTAACTTATATAACAACGTGTTATAAGAGAACTTCTCCAAACGTACATGTCAAAGCTCGAAGAGCATGGGCTCCAGCAGCAGAAGACTGTGAACACAAAGAAGCAGAATTAGAATACCCGTCCATCGCATCTGCTCCACCATTCGCTCGTGACTGATTTATTACCCTTCTCGACCTCATTCTTCTGCCTACCTCAAACCCCTCCCCGACTAATCAAGAACCTCTCAACCCCCACTTAAAAAATGACGCAGGCCTCCACAGCCACCCGTGGCAACGAATTCCACAGATTCACCACCCTCTGGCTAAAGAAATTCTTCTTCATCTCCATTCTGAAGAATCATTCCACTGCTTAGGCCCTTCCCGCTCTCAGTCCACAACAGAGACCCATTTCAGAATCAGGTTTATCATCACTCACGTACGTTCATGAATTTTGTTGGGCTTTTTTGTGGCATCAGTACAGTGCAATACATAAAATTACAAAATTAATACCATAGAAACTACAGCACAGAAACAGGCCTTTTGGCCCTTCTTGGCTGTGCCGAACCATTTTCTGCCTAGTCCCACTGGCCTGCACACGGAATAATACAGTACTGTGCAAAAGTCTTAGGTGCCCTATCTATATATATATATAGGGCATAATATACTATATATTACCTTGAGATTCATTTTCTTGCATGCATTTACAGGAAAAAGAAATGCTATAAATGTATGGAGAAACTCTACATAAAGAAAGCCTGACAAACAATGTACAAAGGAGGTCTCTCCTCCGCTGACCACACTGCAGAGGAAATTGCCCCAGCCAATCTAATCTCTCCTCATAATACAAGCTCTCTAGTCCCAGCAAATTCTTTTGTGAAACTTTTCTGCACCCTCACTGTCACTATGTACTATCTATACAAGCATTTGCAGCAAAATTAAGAAATAGATTAGATTAGATTATGAGAACACTCAGTCCTCGTTTATTGTCATTTAGTAATGCATGCATTAAGAAATAATACAATGTTCCTCCAGAGTGATATCACATAAAAACAGGACAAACCAAAGACTAACATTGACAGAATCACATAATTATAACATATAGTTACAGCACTGCAAAGCAATACCATAATTTGATAACGAACAGACCATGGGCACGGTAAAAAAAAGTCTCAAAGTCCTGAGTTGATTGACTCCCGAGTCCCCGATAGCAGGCGGCAAAGGGAGAAGCTCCCTGCCATAAACCTCCAGGCACCGACAACTGCCGATGCATTGGAAGCAGCCGACCACAGCCGACACAAGGTCCATCTGTCCGAAAACTTCGAGCCTCCGACCAGCCCCTCCAATACAGCCTCCCGAGCGCCATCCTCTGCCGAGCGCCTTCAACCTCATCCTGGCTGCCGAAACAAGCAAAGCCGAGGATTCGAGGCCTTCAGCTGCGGAGATTCTGGACCACACAGTAGCAGCAGCAGCGAAGCGGGCATTTCAGAAGCTTCTCCAGATGTTCCTCTGTACTCTCACGTCCATCTCCATCAAATCAGAATTGTGCACGGTCCCCTACTTGACAAATAACAGACATCATCACCGAGGAGGCCGCGTCGCCATCTTCTCCTCCTCCTCATTAATAGCATAGAATTTATAGAAAACCATACATAACCAAATTGCTCAGGCCAGCATTGTGGTGCCGGAATGTGTGGTGACACTTGCAGGCTGCCCTCAGTAGTGTTGGTTGTTAACGTAAACGGTACTTTTCACTGTATGCTTTGATTTACACATGATAAATAAACTTACATCCTGACTCTCGAATCTTAAACAAAGACTGACGACCAATGTGCAAAGGAAGACAACCTGCGCAAATAAAAAATAAATAATACTGAGAACACGAGTTGTAGAGTCCATAATTAGAGTCGATCCATAATTCAGGACAGAATGAGAAGAAGCTTCTACACTCAGAGGGAAGAATCTTTGGAATTCTGCCCCCAAGAGGACTGTGACAGATTGGGTTCTGACAAGAAGCACTCGATGCTGTCAGAGGATGGTACCAAAGTTCTGGGTCTGCGGTTTATGGATCGGACTCTAGTTCAATGGATTCTATCAGCTTTATGTTTTTATATTCTGTGTATATTCCCTTTCTTTCTTTGTTACTGTTTGAGTGATTTGTTTGTATTTTTTTTTGCTTGTGTGGAGGAGGAGGGGTGGCGGGATTGATGTTATTGTTGCCGTTGGCATGATATGATTTTTGTGTATGAAGTGGAGAGGGGTTGTTGTCACTGTTGGCATGATTTGTTTTTTTTTCTTTTGCATGAGGTTGGTTGATGTTCTTGTTGCCATTGGCATGATTTGTTTTTTTTTGCGCGTGGATGGGGTTTATGATCGTGCTGCCATTTACATGATTTGTTTCTTTTAAGCAGGGGAGGGGGATGGTTGATGTTTTTCTTTGAACAGCTTCCCTAGTTTTCTTTGCTTCATGGTTGTCTGTGGAACATGAATCTCAGAGTTGTCTACTGTATATTTAATGTTGATAATAGATTGAACATTGAACCTTGCAAGACGAAGGCTTAAGAAGTGAATCAGGGATGTGGGTTGAATTGAAAGATCCACTGTGATATATTGAATGGTGGAGCATTTGCAAGGAGCTACTCCCACTTCTGTTTATATGAAACTTAGAACCCTTTGGTTTCCATCTCTAATATCACTCCCTGGCATCAAAGTTTGTTTGACCTAAGACCATAAGATACAGGAGTAGAACTATAGGACAGCCAGGCACTCTTTCCCCAGGGCATAAATGGCTAATAAGTGGTGTCTTCATTTCAAGGTAATTGGGGGAAAGTATAGAGATAGTTTTTTTACACAGAGATTTGTGGGTGCATGGTGGTAGCAGAGGTAGATACATTAGGGACATTTAAGAGTCTTGGATAGATATATGATGATAGAAAAATGGAGAGTTATGTGAGAGGGAAGAGTTAAGATTGTTCTTTGTCCATTTGTCATGTGCCGTGTCATACAACATGGTTCTTTCTATGACCATGATTGTTCTTCGCAAATTTTTTCACAGAAGTGGTTTGCCACTGCCTTCTTCTGGGCAGTGTCTTTACAAGACGGGTGACCCCAGTCATTATCAATACTCCTCAGAGACTGTCTGCCTGGTGTCAGTGGTCACATAACGAGGACTTGTGATCTGCACCGGCTGCTCGTACGACCATCCACCACCTGCTCCCATGGCTTCACATGACCCTGATCAGGGGCTAAACAGGTGCTACACCTCGCCCAAGGGTGACCTGCAGGCTAGCAGAGGGAAGGAGCACCTTACCCTTCATTTGGTAGAGATGTATCTCCACCCCACCAGCCAAGATCATTCTTAGAGTAGGTTAAACGTTCAGCCCAACGTAGTGGGCCAAAAGGCCTCTACTGTGTTGTACTGTTCTATGTTCAAAGTTCAATGTTCTACGTCCTGTGTTCTCTGTGCTAAATAATTGGCCCACTTGGCCCTTTGGGTCTGTTCCGCCATACACCATGACTGATTTATTTTCTCTCAAGCCCGCTCTCCCACTTTCTCCCCGTAATCCCTAACCCTCCTTACAAATCAAGAACTTAGCAACCTGTGTCTAAAATACAACCGATGACTTGGCCTCTACCACTCTCTATGGCAACAATCTCCACAGGTTAACCACCTGCTGGCTGACAAAACTCTTCCTTTTCTCAGTTCTAAAAATTAAATAATACTGAGAAGGAGAATTGTAGCATCCTTAATTGGAGTAGTAAAGCTAAAGGGTCGACCATTGAGGACAGAATGAGATGAAGTTTCTGCACTCAGAAGGGGCGAGCCTTTGGAATTCTCTCCCCAAGAGGGCTGTGGAGGCTTGGGTACTGACAATATTCAAGACAAGGCTTTAGGAAGTGAATCAGGGACGTGGGATCAGTGTGCCGAACTGAGAGATCCACCAGGTTTTATTGAAGTTCTGTTTTTAGTGTTTGCATGCAACTTATAACCCTTTGCTTTCTTGTACTGATATTACTCCTTTGCATCAGTTCTAAAGGGATAACCCTTTGTTCTGAGACTGCTGGGAATTATCCCAAGGACCATTCAGATGTAGGCACTACACAAATGCAGATAGTAATTGTTTAATTAAAAATCCTTGTCGTAGCTATGGGAAGGCACAACTTGCGGGTATGCCCACACACAAGTACTACAAAACTACAGCTCAAATAATTAAACCTATTCTCTGCCATCAGTCAGAGAGACATCAAATAACAAATTCTCTGCTAATTGCAATAATTGTCACTGTAATTTTCTTTCTTGTCTCTTTCTCTCCCCTAGGTTTTAATTTTCTTCTTAATTCAGCTTGTCAATGAAGTCCCCAGAGGTCACGAATAATTTCACACTGATAAAGCAGTGCAAAGACACCGAACATTTTTTTTCCCTTCTGCAGCTTGCAAACTGAATTTAAAGTTCCTCATCTTCAGTTTCCGCTTCATTCCACCCTCTACAATTAACTGTGTTGAAGGCAGCACTTGGACTGATGTGGCACTTTCTTCAGCCTCGGGGTGCCCACGCAGAGCTTCACACACACACACACACACACACACACACACAATGAATTACATTGGAAGGGTACTCAGATGCTTGCTGTGAAAATCTGTAGCTTTGCACAACGTACTTCTTGTCTTGGGCCCCTAGCTCCCAGTGGAGAATAGGCCTTTGATGACCTCCCATCTCCATCGTCCAAAATCGATTCATCAAAGGTTCAAAATTTTCAAAGGTACATTTAATGTCAGAGAAATGTATACCGCATACATCCTGAAATTCTTTTTCTTCCCAAACATCCACGAAAACAGAAGAGTGCCCCAAAGAATGAATGATAGTTAAATGTTAGAATCCCAAAGTCCCCCCCCCCCGCCGCCGGCTCCCCTCCCTCCCGCGCGTAAGCAGCAGCGAGCAACAATCCCCCCTCCCCCCACCAGCAAAAATAAAGCACACCCACCACCTGCACTCAAGTGTGAGCAAAGCAGTAGCAAAGACACAGACTTGCAGTTACCCCAAAGACTATATTGTTCACCCGATAATTCAACATGCTGCAGGCTCTCTCTCTCCTAATAAGGGAGAAAGAGGTGACTCCATTTTCCCACGAGCGGGAGTCCATCAACGTTTCTGTAATCCATTGTCAGGGGATTGGTCTTTACAACTTTACCAGAGCCCTGTTGGCCAGCCTTACCTGTTTCCACCTCTCCCGATGGGGACGTGGGGTTGGACCATCAGAGGCTTGCACAGCGGACACCCTTTTATTTCTGTTCATTCGTGGGACATGGGCAACGCTGGTGAGGCTGACCCTTATCGCCCTGACTTCGATAACCTTACAAGCACAAAGTGCCGTTCAATCAGAATTGGCCAGTTTTGCCGCAAGTTACAGATTGAACACAAAACACAGGAAATTTTTTTATTAACACAGAGAGTGGTGGGTGCGCGGGCAGGTTAATCTGTTCTGTATCTCACAATATTTAACTTATGCTCTTTAATTTGTTTATTTATATGTAATGTGGGCACGTGGCCAAGTGTTTAAGGCATTGGACTAGCGACCTGAAGGTCGTGAGTTCGAGCCCCAGCCGAGGCAATGTGTTGTGTCCTTGAGCAAGGCACTTAATCACACATTGCTCTGCGACGACACTGGTGCCAAGCTGTATGGGTCCTAATGCCCTTCCCTTGGACAACATCGGTGTCGTGGAGAGGGGAGACTTGCAGCATGGGCAACTGCTGGTCTTCCATACAACCTTGCCCAGCCCTGCGCTCTGCAGAGTGAAGACTTTCCAGACTCTGTCGTATCCGCTTCCACCGCTGCCGCCGGCAGTGCATTCCACGCAGTCACCACTCTCTCTGTGTGAAAAACTTACTCCTGACATCCCCTCTGCACCTATTTCAAAGCACCTTATAACTATGCCCCCTCGTGTTAGCCATTTCAGCCCCGGGAAAAAGCCTCTGACTATCCACACGATCAATGCCTCTCATCATCTTATACACCTCTATCAGGTCACCTCTCATCCTCCGTCGCTCCAAGGAGAAAAGGCCAAGTTCACTCAACCTATTCTCATAAGGTACGCCCTCCAATCCAGGCAACATCCTTGTAAATCTGCTCTGCACCCTCTCTATAGTATCCACATCCTTCCTGTAGTGAGGTGACCAGAACTGAGCACAGTACTCCAAGTGGGGTCTCCTAAGGGCTTGTCTATTGGTGGCTCGTCGAGTAGCTGTAGAGATCCATCCAGATCGACATTACCTGGTGCAGTGTGAGCGCGAGTACAAGGTGGCTGAGGTCAGGGGTCAGGTCTTTTTGTTTGTTCAGTCTCTCCTTTCGCTTGTTCCCTGCAGCACAGCGGAGATCGCTCCCATGTGAAGCGGATCCCTCTTGAACAGATCTCCTCCAGGTGTATCTACTGAGTGTAGTGCCTTCCCAGTTTTTAGATGTAACGTTGAATTTCTTTAGGCTGATTTTTGACTTTATCCTTTGCCCACCAGGGGCAGGCTGACCAACTGGGAGTACGGGATCTGTTTGGGGAGACATGGGTTAGGTATCTGAGTGACATAACTTCTCCATTGGAGTTGGTGTTGCCTTATCATGGTGGAGATGCTGTTCATGTTGGTCTCCTCCGCTACACTGGTGTTTGTGCATCTGTCCTTCATGCTGATCCTCAAAATCTTCACGTGTTTCTTATGATTTATTTATCCCCAAATATTCCTGAACTGGGTGGGGGGGGCAAGTTAATATAAACCATATCAGTGGGCCTTAGCTTACTTCCCGTTACGCCGCTGGCATTTAGGGCAGCAATGACAGTCCTCCATCTCTGGCCGTGTCCGGGACTTCCTTCATCGTGTCAGTAGCTCCCTCTCAGTTTTCACTACTGTCAGCCACGCAAATCCCAGGTGGAGACTCAGGAATACCTCAGGTGTAGAAGGATTCTTCATTGCTGCTTCTGTAGCAGTTTTGTTTGACCAGTCAGGGTTGTTAGCCCTGAGCTGAACCCCCGAACCTGGAGGACCGGTGGACCACTCTTAGTCTGGCCTCTACCCTTTGACCTGTTCGGCATGGGTGACCCTACCAAGAGCCAAAGCATGAAGTCCTGACTCCAGCCAACATCGCTCTCCGGATCATTGAGGCACACAAGCCCCCAAACCCTGCATCTAGGTTATGGTCCCCTAGGAGGACATTGGTGGCTCTGGACTCACATATACTGTACGCCAGACAGGATAAAGACATTGAATCTAACTTGCTCTAGGTTTCAGATTTGCTTACTTACTTAAATTTTAATGCTCCACTGTCAGCGGAATTAATACCTCAGTCTCTGGATCAAAGGTTCAGAACTCTGCTGATTCAGTAATTTAGCCTTTTTGACCTCAGTTTAACATTGTAGTCAAAAGATGGCATAATTTTCTAAAAACACTGCCTCAATGATGCAATGGTTTGCAAGAATATGGGTCCTTGCATGTTCTGAATGTCCAGGGGGAGATTAATATTCTCATGCAAACACTCAATGGTCAGTTTATTGTGTACCTCCTGTACCTAATAAAATGACCACTGGGTGTACATTCGTGGTCTTCTGCTGCTGTGGTCCGTCCACTTCAAGGTTCGATGTATTGTGCATTCAGAGATGCTCTTCTGCACACCAACATTGTATTACATGTTTATCTGAGTTACTGTCACCTTCCTGTCAGCTTGAACCAGTCTGGCCATTCTCCTCTGACCTCTCTCATTAACAAGGCGTTTCCGCCAACAGAACTGCCGCTCACTGGATGTTTTTTGTTTCTGACACCGTTGTCTGTAAACTCTAGAGACGGTTGTGCATGAAGTGTGCAGTTTTGGGCTCCTTATTTTAGAAAGAATATACTGACATTGGAGAGGGTTCAGAGAAGATTCACGAGAATGATACCAGGAATGAAAGGGTTACTGTATGAGGAACGTCTGGCAGCTCCTGGGCTGTATTCCCTGGAGTTCGGGAATCCCACTGTCCCGTGATCAAACTGTGGGCATGTAACACTACGCAGATGCTGCTTGATCCTCTGATTTCCTCCTGCAACCTGGTTTTTTGGTTCTTTTTTGGCCCAGATTCCTGCATCTGTCATCTCTTTTACCTACTGCCCACATCTCCCACAATTAATTACCTCAGTCAGATCTGTTTGCAATCTCTACTACTGCAAGAAGAGGAATGACGTCAGCTTCCTCAAAACTAAAGTCTCTCGTGCCTACAGCAGAGTCACTTCAGTGAAGCTTTCGTGCACTTTCTCCTAAATCTTTAGATCTGTGTCCAAGTGTGGAGCTCAGATTTGGATATGTTGTGACCTCCTTGCTTTTGTATTTCTTTGCGTCTCTTTATTAAACCCACTGGTCCTGAAATGTTCTCCGCACTCCCAGATCTCGATGTTCTTGTACATTTGGAACTGTGCCCTCTAATTTGGGTCAGCTCCATCCTGATGCCTTGAATATCAATTTCTTCATCTTCTGGTAATTTTTCCCCCCAACCTTCTCTCATTTTCCATTCCCCAATCTGGTTCCCCTCTTACCCCCTTTGCTTCTCCTCACCTGCCCATCACCTCCTTCTGGTGCCCCTCCTCCTTCCCTTTCTCCCATGGTCCACTCTCCTCCCCTATCAGATTTCTTCTTCTTCAGCCCTTTACGTATTGCACCTATCACCTCCCAGCTTCTCACTTCATTTCCCACCCCCCAGCCCCCATTCCCTGCGCACCTAACTTCCCCCTCACCCGGTCTCACCTATCACCTGCTAGCTTGTACTCCTTCCCCTCCCCCCACCTTCTTTCCTGGCTTCTTCCCTCTTCCTTTCCAGTCCTGATGAAGGGTCTCGGTCTGAAACATCAGCTGTTTGTTCCTCTGCACAGATGCTGGCTGACCGGTTGAGTTCCTTCAGCATTTTGTTGTGTTACTCTTTAATTCAAGCCAGCCAGTGGCGTAGTCGCATCCGCACCAGACTTCGGAGTGAGAGGTCCCGGGTTTGAATCCAGCCCGCTCATTGCAGACTTTCCATCTGTTCTGGGTTGAGCGTCAAGCTAGCAACTTGGCCTTGTAAAAACGCTAAAGAAACGACAAGATTGCTGCCTGATGTGTCACAAGCAGGCTGAGGGTAGCAGACACTAACAGAATCAACAAACTCATTCGTAAGGCCAGTGATGTTGTGGGGATGGAACTGGACTCTCTGACGGTGGTGTCTGAAAAGAGGATGCTGTCTAAGTTGCATGCCATCTTGGACAATGTCTCCCATCCACTACATAATGTACTGGTTGGGCACAGGAGTACATTCAGCCAGAGACTCATTCCACCGAGATGCAACACAGAGCGTCATAGGAAGTCATTCCTGCCTATGGCCATCAAACTTTACAACTCCTCCCTTGGGGGGTCAGACACCCTGAGCCAATAGGCTGGTCCTGGACTTATTTCCTGGCATAATTTACATATTACTATTTAATTATTTATGGTTTTATATTGCTATATTTATTCTCTATTCTTGGTTGGTGCAACTGTAACGAAAACCAGTTTCCCTCGGGATCAATAAAGTATGACTATGACTATGACTATTAAATTCTCTGGTGGCGTAGTGGCATCAGCATCGGACTTCGGGACGAAAGATCCCGGGTTCGAATCCAGCCAGCTCCCCTGCACGCTTTCCATCTGTGCTGGGTTACGAGCTGGTGATCTCTTTGGAAACTCACCCGGCAGAAGGCAATGGCAAACCACTGCTGTAACTTGCCTCGTACGCGGATCCCCACTACGTCAGAGAGGCATGGAGGGAAATCGTCCGCTAACCGGAGAAACTCCCGATGCGACATACCTTTCCTTTTCCTTTAATTTAAATTCTCTTTTCCCGTCCTGAACAAACATTAACACTTCATACTTTATTTACTGCCACGTTTGCACCCATATCTCTTTCCTCATATAGATCCTCCCTATTGTCTTTGTAACTTACCGTTTCTAACCTCTAATAAAGGGACTCGGCCCAAAATGTCGACTGTTTATTCCCCTCCACAGATGTCCTGACGAAGGGTCTCGGCCTGAAACGTTGACTGCACCTCTTCCTAGAGATGCTGCCTGGCCTGCTGCGTTCACCAGCAACTTTTATGTGTGTTGCTTGAATTTCCAGCATCTGCAGAATTCCTGTTGTATGTCGCCTGAACTGTTGAGTTCCTCCAGAATTTTGAATGTGTTGCTCTGGATGTCCGGCATCTGCAGAATCTCTTGTGTTTATGATTTGTAACCCTGCTTTGAAGGTTTCCAGATTTTGAAACTGTGCCTTAACCATCCAAGTCTCCGTCGTTTATACTTATTAAAGAAAGTAGCGTTCTCAGTACCGACCCCACAGATTCTGAACAGCACATCCCCTCCACTGCAAACACATGTGTTCACTTCTCCCAGTCTCCTGCCATTTTGCAAATTCTTCTCAATTAGTCAATTAACCCCTTTGTGACTGTTTTAGCTCAACAAAACAGAAATAACTGACTGGGCAATTCCCCTGACACTCAAGTTTGCCAGAAGATTGACATCATGGACATAATTTAAATGCAACTAAACACCATGGACTACAGATATGAGGAGAATTTGTTTCTATTACTCACTGTGAAAGAAAGAAATATCACTCTTTAGATTCATTTCTTTTTTTAAAAAATGCTATAATTCACTTCAACCTTCATTGCCATCTTCAGTTCAAAGTTGAAAGTACATTTATGATCGAAGTATGTATACTTTGTGTGGGCATGTGGCCAAGTGGTTAAGGCATTGGACTAGCTATCTGAAGGTCGTGAGTTCGGGCCCCAGCCGAGGCAACATGTTGTGTCCCTGAGCAAGGCACTTAACCACACATTGCTCTGCGACGACACTGGTGCCAAGCTGTATGGGTCCTAATGCCCTTCCCTTGGACAACATTGGTGTCGTGGAGAGGGAAGACTTGCCGCACGGGTAACTGCCGGTCTTCCATACAATCTTGCCCAGGCCTGCGCCCTGGAGAGTGAAGACTTTCCAGATGCAGATCCATGGTCTCGTAAGACTAATGGATCCCTTAAAAAATGTATGCTTTATACAACCTTGAGATTCATCTCCTTACAGGCAGCCACAAAACAAAGAAACCCCCAAAAAACCCATATAAAGATAGAAGACTGTCAAACACCCAATGAGCAGAAAGAAAAAAAACACATCATGCAAACAGTAACCGAAAGCAAATAGCGCTCTGAAATGAGGTCCGCAACGAGAGCCCTATAGTTCAGTGCAGAGCCAAGTCGTAGAGCAGCGATCTGAACCGGACCATCTCTTGCTTTGGGCCCCAACACCCTAACCTTTTCAGTCTGGCCCGGCGCCTAAATCAACGTCTGAACATCGGGTTCCATCGCCCTGATACACACAGGGGCCAGGACCCTGCCACCTCGATTTGGCCTGTAGCTCTGACCTATTACTGCGAGCGTTGGAAGTAAAGACTTTAAAATGAACAGCTCTGTGATCTTGTGGACAACCCTCTCAGCCATGCATCAGATTGACCTTCTCCAGGCCGAGATGCACCATAGAAAGCCTTCCTCTATCACACTGAGGCCTGAGCTCGTCTCACGGGTGATCTAAGAATGCTTTCTATAGTGCACCTAACAATTACTCCTGCAGAAAAATTTGCTAAGAGCAGTCATGGTCTTGAGACCAGAATCGTTTATGTTGTACGACGCGGCCCAGCGGGAGACGGGGGAAGCATTCTACCAGGAAGCATTGCAGCTTGGTTTGACCCTGCCAGCTGTTCTGTACGGAACTGCAAGAGAATGCGGAATGTTGTGGGCACTGCTCCGCGTATCACCGAAACCAGACTCAGTCAACTTTTCTCACTGCCTCAGCAAAGCAGCCAGCATAATCGAAGACCCCTCACACCCCAGATATTGCTTCTTCTCCCTTTTCCCAATGGGCATCAGTATCATTATGTGCGGCGTCATACGATGCGGACGATCGTGATTCTTGACCATGATTGTTCTTGGCAAATTTTCCTACATAAGTAGTTTTCGATTGCCTTCTTTTGGGCAACCCCCAGCCATGATCAATACTCTTCAGAGATTGTCTGCCTGGCGTCAGTGGTCACATAACCAGGACTTGTGATCTGCACCGGCTGCTCATACGACCATCCACCACCTGCTCCCATGGCCTCACATGACTCTGATTGGGGGGCTAAGCAGGTGCTACACCTTGTCCAAGGGTGACCTGCAGGCTAGCGGAGGGAAGGAGCACCTTACACCTCCTTTGGTAGAGACGTGTCTGAACCCTTGGCCCAAGTTTCGAAGCAGATGTGATATATAAATAAATCTGATTCTGAGGAGACTGGAGGATCCAGGGCAAGCCCATATGGTCCCAGGGAGAAGATGCAAACACTGGGCAGAGAGCAGCAGAGATGGATCGGCAGAGACATGGGGCAGCAACTCTAGTAACTGTAATACTGTGCTGCCCACGTCATGGGTATTTTATCCTTCCTGTGAGGACCTCAGTTTAACATCTCCTGAAAATCAACACAGCAGATTGGAAGTCTGTGCGGGGCGCCACTCCTTGCACAGACACTAGAGCAATGTGTGGTTAAGTGCCTTGCTCAAGGACACAAACACGCTGCCACAGCTGAGGCTCGAACTAGCGACCTTTAGATCGCTAGACGAACGCCTTAACCACTTGGCCACATGCCCAACAAACCAAATGAGTCTTGGACTGAGTCTTCAGCATTCTGCGGTAGGAAGCAGAACAGCCAGAGATCGTGGTTAACGTGGGCACCAATGACTTAGGTAGGACGAGTGACGAGATTCTGCAGAGGGAGTTAGGTGCCAAGTTAAAAGGTAGGACCTACAGAACAGCCAGAGATTGTGGTCCATGTGGATACCAATGACTTGGGTAGGACGAGTGTAAAGTGTAAGGAGTAAGGTGTAAGGTGAGATGTTTAAGTTGAAACTACTTCACTCAGAGGGTGGTGAGAGTGTGGAATGAGCTGCCAGCACAAGTGGTGCATGCAAGCTCGATTTCAACGTTAAGAGTAGTTTGGATAGGTACATGGATGGTAGAGATATGGGAGGGTGACAGTCCTGAAGCAGGTCGATGGGAGTAGGCAGTTTGAATGCTTTTGGTATGGAGTAGATGGGCCGAAAGGCCTGTTTCTGTGCTGTACTTCTCTATGGCTCTTTGACTCTAATTGACGGTGCTTCATTCCTTGGCTCTGTCTCAAGTCAGTTCAGTGGAACTCAACCCCTCTCTAGAGGAAGCAGAGTTGTTCAGACACCACAAAATGTTGCCTTCTGCCTGACAATGAGATGTACAGCGTAACAGTAAGCCAACTCTATCACAGCGCCAGTGAACTGGGTTCAATTCCCGCCTCTGCCTGTAAGGAGTTTGTACCTTCTCCCCGTGACCGCGTGGGGTTCCTCCAGGTGCTCTGGTTTCCTCCCACAGTCCAAAGACGTACCAATTGGTGGGTGAATTGGTCACAAGGGCGTAATTGGGTAGCGTGGTCTCATAGGGCTGGAAGAGTCTGTCTCCCTGCTTCATCTCCAAATAAAATACACAGATAAATAAATACATAAATAAAATGGATCAAAAATAAAATTAAAATTAAAATAAATAGATAGGTAGGTAGACAGATTGATAGTTAGACAGATAGATAGATAGATAGACAAGTAGATAGATAGACAGATAGATAAGTAGATTGATAGATAGATAGACAAGTAGATAGACAGATTGATAGGTGGATAGATAGGCAGATTGATAGATAGATAGATAGATAGACAGATAAACAGACAGATAGACAGCTAGAGAGATTGATAGACAGATAACAGATAGACAATAGGTGCAGGAGTAGGCCATTCAACCCTTTGAGCCAGCACCGCCATTCACTGTGATCATAGCTGATCATCCACAATCAGTACCCTTTTCCTGCCTTCTCCCCATATCCCTTCACTCCGCCATCTTTAAGAGCTCTATCTAACTCTTTTCTGAAAGAATCCAGAGAGTTGGCCTCCACTGCCCTTCTGAGGCAGAGCATTCCACAGAACCACAGACAGATTGACTCATAGATATATATAGAGAGAGATATAGCTATATATATATATATATATATAGAGAGAGAGAGAGAGAGAGAGAGAGAGAGAGAGAGAGAGAGAGAGAGATAGATAGAGATAGTGAGGATCAGGGGTTCCAACCTCAGGTCCATGGAGACCTCCTTCAATGGGAGGGGTCCATGGCATAAAAAAGGTTGGGAACCACTGATCTAGATAGATATGCAATAAGAAGGGAATAAAGGACAAAGTGGAGTAGTAGAGAAAGTAGCGAATTAATTCAGAGAGGGACAAATTGTCCTACTGAGGTAAGTTGAAGAGCTATGATTGGTTGACCTTTTTTTGTTTCCTGTGATATATGTTGAGAGGCACGTGTCTAGCAATAGGGGTATGGTCTCGGGGTAAGTGTTTGAGAACTGAGATTAAGGGAACGTTCTTTATTCAGAACTTTTGAGATTCTCTCCTCCTTAGAACAGTTAGGCTTTGAGTTCACCCCGAGAGGTAAGATGAATCAATTTTTGGACACAAGGAAAAATCGAGGAAGCTGGCAAGCAGCATATGGAAAAGAGCAAAGAGCTGACAATTCTTCAAAATTGAGAAGGAAGGGGAAAATGCCAGGACAGAAAGATGGGGGCAGAAGAAGGAGGATGGCTGGAAGGTGAGAGGTGAAGCCAGGTGGGTGGGAGAGGTCAAGGGCTGGAGAAGAAAGAATCTGAGAGGAGAGGGGAGTGGACCAGAGGAGAAAGAGAAGGAGGAGGGGACCCAGGAGGAAGTGATAAGCAGGTGAGAAGTAAAAGGTCAGAATGGGGAAGTGGGGGGGTGGGGAGAAATTGTTTACTGGAAAGAGAAATCATCAGGTTGAAGGCTACTGAGATGGAATATAAGGTGTTACTCCTTCTTTTCTTTTGCCCGTTTAGGGCAGCAATGAAGGCCCTCCATCTCCGGCAGCATTCATCACTTCAGTAGCTTCATCTCAGTTTTCACCACTGTCAGTCATGCAAGTCCCGGGTGGAGACTCAGGAATACCGTCACACTCAGATGCCGAAGGATTCTTCATTGCTGTTTCTGTAACAGTTTTGTTTGACCAGTCAGGGTTCTTTTAGGTGAACACCAACCCCCCCCCCCCCACCAAACCTGGAGGATCAGTTGCTCCTCCACCTTGAGAAATTCCCGAGTTGGGAAAGCAACTTCGATCTTGTTGAATGACAGGTTGACCTTGAGGGACTGAATGGTTCACGTACGCTCTCCGTAAGACCGCCGATGAGTGGCTACCTTCTAACTGCCGCGAGGGCAGGTGTATCGAGATATATTCAGGCCCCGTGGCAACCACGGTGATGAATCCAGGCAGATACTCCACACAACAGATACCCTTTTCACAGTCTGACAGAAGAAGCATTTGCATTTTGTTAACTAATTAAATTGAGCCGCGTTGGAGCTCTGTCACACAGCTGCAACCTTGGATGTGTTTACCCTTCGTAATTCTCCCAGAGGATGGAAACGCATATTTGCAAAGAAATAAAGATTCCAAGAAAGGAACCTTTATTAAAAAATTAACTATTTATACAACGTCAATCATTGCCTGTCTCAGTCAAAGAGTTTTAAAGTTGTTACTTTTATCCATAAAGTCAACCTTTCCTTGCTCTGAAGCCATGGCCTCTCTTAGAGGCGTAGAGTTGTACACCAAAGAAGCAGGCCATTCTGCCCAACATATCCATGCTAACCACTTGCCAACTTGAGCTAGCACTGTTCGCCTGCTTTAGCCCATACCCCTCTGGAGCTGGGGTCCTCGGACCCCTCAGTTAATGGCAGGGAAACTGTGCCATTCAGGAACCCTTGCTCTAAGCCATTCCCGTTCATGTATCTGTCTGAATGTCTTTCAAATGTTTAAAGTGTACCCACCCCTCCTCTTTCTCTGGCAGCTTGGCCCATTCACTCCACCCTCTGTGTAAAGAAGTTGCCCCTCAGGTCCCCTTTAAATCTTTCCCTCTCACCTTAAACCTCTGCCCTCAATTTTTAGACTCCCTTACACAGCCTCCCCCCATGAAAAAGACTGTGACCTTTGATTTGATCTAGGCCCCTCGTGATTTTATATACCTCTGCTTCTTGCACTCCAGGGAGTGGAGACTGACTATCTGAAATAAAATGGAAAATGCGAAAAATTTTTGATCAGAATATCGTAAAACATAGGATCACAATTAGGCCATTCAGCCCATCTAGTATGATCTGCCATTCAATCATGGCTGAATTATTATCCCTCTCAACCCTATTCCTCTGCCTTCTCCTCATAACCTTTGACACCCTTGCTAGTCAAGAACTAATCAAGATGTTGGTGAGGCCCTATTTGGAGAATTATATGCGGTTTTGGTCACCTGCCTATAGGGAAGGTGTCAATAAGAATTTGAATTTGAATTGCAAACACCAGGAAATCTGCAGATGCTGGAAATTCAAGCAACACACATCAAAGTTGCTGGTGAATGCAGCAGGCCAGGGAGCATCTCTAGGAAGAGGTACAGTCGACGTTTCAGGCTGAGACCCTTCGTCAGGACGAACTGAAAGAAGAGCTAGTAAGAGATTTGAGAGGGGGAGGGAAAGATCAGAAATGATAGGTCTCCTGTCTTCTCCTATCATTTTGGATCTCCCCCTCCCCCTCCCACTTTCAAATCTCTTAATAGCTCTTCTTTCAGTTAGTCCTGACGAAGGGTCTCGGCCGGAAACGTCGACTGTACCTCTTCCTAGAGATGCTGCCTGGCCTGCTGCGTTCACCAGCAACTTTGATGTGAATTTGAATTGACTTTATTTTTTACATCCTTCACATGAGGAGTAAAAATCTTTACATTACATCTCTATCTAAATGTGCAATGTGCAATCATAGTAATTTATAATAAATAGAACAGTCAATGTAATATAGAGGACACTCAAATCAGCGTGAGTGCATCAGTCTGATGCCCTGGTGGAAGGAGCTGTCCCGGTGCCTGTTGGTCCCGGCTTTTATGCTGTGATACGGCTTCCCGGATGGTAGCAGCTGGAGTAGATTGTGGTTGAGATGACTCGGGTCCCCAATGATCCTACAGACCCTTTTACACACCTGGCCTTGTAAATGTCCTAAATAGTGGGAAGTTCACAACTATAGATGTGCTGGGCTGTCCGCACCACTCTCTGCAGAGTCCTGAAGATTGAGGGAAGTACAGTTCCCATACCAAGCAGTGATGCAGACGGTTGAGGAGGTTTGGTTTGGGCCCCCAGATCCTTAGAACTTTCTACAGGGGCACAATTGAGAGCATCCTGACTGGAGGCGCTGTTGTGCCTCTTTCACTACACAGCCGGTGTGTACAGACCACGTGAGGTCCTCGGTGATGTGTATGCCAAGGAACTTAAAGCTGTTCACCCTCTCAACCCCAAATCCATTGACGTCAATAGGGGTTAGCCCGTCTCCATTCTTCCTGTAGTCGACAACCAGCTCCTTTGTTTTTGTGACATTGAGGGAGAAGTTATTTTCTTGACACCGCTGTGTCAGAGAGATGACTTCTTCCCTGTAGGCCACCTCGTTATTGTTTGAGATAAGGCCAATCAATTAGTGTCATTGGTAAATTTAATTAGCAGATTAGAGCGGTGGGTGGCGATACAGTCATGAGTATACAGGGAGTAAAGGAGGGGACTCAGTACGCAGCCCTGAGGGGCTCCTGTATTGAGAATCAGAGGGTTGGAGGTGAGGGAGCCCACTCTTACAACCTGCTGTGATCTGACAGGAAGTCCAGGATCTACCTGCACAGGGCAGGGTCAAGGCCGAGGTCTCTGTGCTTTTTGTTGTGCCTGGATGAAACTATGGTGTTGAATGCTGAACTGTAGTCCAAGAACAGCATTCGCACTTAAGCATCCTTCTTCTCCAGATGTGTAAGGACAGTGTGTAGAGCTGTGGCTATTGCGTCATCTGTTAATCGGTTGTGTTGGTAGGTGAATTGTGGGAGGGTCCAGTGTGGGTGGGAGCATGCTGCAAATGTAGTCCTTGACCAGCCTCTCAAAGCATTGCGTACTATTGAGATGAGTGCGAGGGGACGCCAGTCATTCAGACACGATAACTTGGTCTTTTTCGGTACAGGAACAATGGTGGATAATTTGAAGCAGGAGGCACTACACTGGGAGAGGGAGAGATTAAAAATATCAGTAAACACACCTGCCAGAAAAGAGTGCATAGAAAATTTACAAGGATGTTGCCAGGATTGGAGGCCCTGAGTCATAGGAAAAGGTTAACTAGGTTAGGACTTTATTCTCTAGAATGTAGGAGACTGAGGGGAGATATGACGGACATGATAAAATTATGAGGGGGGTAGATAGGATAAGTGCAAGCAGACCTTTTCCACTGAGGTTAGGTGAGACTAGAACTAGAGGTCATGGGTTAAGGGTGAACGATGACATTTTTAAGAAGAACATGAGGTAGAACTTCTTCACTCAGAAGGTGGTGAGGGAGTGGAATGAGCTGCGGTGGAAGTGATGGATACAGGTTTGATTTCAACATTTAAGAGAAGTTTTGATAGGTACATGGATGGGAGGGGTATGGAGGGCTTTAGTCTGGGTGCAGGTCGAGGAGACTAGGCAGATTAATTGTTCGGCATGGAATTGATGGGCTGAAGGGCCTGTTTCTGTGCTGTAGTGTTCTATGAATCTATGACTAACCTATCAACCTTTATTTTAAATGTCCACAGCCATCTGTGTGAATTTTACAACTGTCTTGGACTGAGGAAATGGAAGGGTGGGTTAGTAAGTTCGTGGATGACATGGAAGTTGTTGGTGTTGTGGATAGTGTAAAAGGTTGGAGGTTACAACAGGACATTAACAGATGCACAGCTGGGCTGAGAGGTGGCATCTGCAGTTTAATCTGGAAAAGTGTGGAGTGATTCACTTTGGAAGGTGAAACTTGAAGGCAGAATACAGGGTTAATGGCAGAATTCTTGGCGGTGTGGAGGAACGGGGGAATCTTGGGGTCCACATCTTTGCATCTTTCAAAGTTGCCACATAAACCAGTAGTTAAGAAGGTGTAGGGTTGGAGGATTGAGTTCAAGAGCCACGAGACAATGTTCCTGCTCTATAAAACCCTGGTTCAACCACACTTGGAATATTGTGTTCTGCTTTGGTCGCCTCATTATAGGAAGGATGTAGAAGCTTTAGAGAGGATGTAGAAGAGAGATACCAGGATGCTGGCTGGGTTAAAGTTCAAAGTAAACTTATTATCAAAGTACTGTACATATATGCCATCATGTACAATCCTGAGATTCTTTTCTTGTGGGCATACTCAATAAATCTATGGAATAAAAACCATACAAGATTTAATGAACGGTCACACAACATGAGTGTTCAACCAAAGTGCAAAAGACAAAAAACTGCAAATACAAAAGGAAGAAAGAATAGTAATAAACGGATAAACAATAAATATCGAAAACATGAGATGAAGAGTGCTTGAAAGTGAATTCATTGGTTGTGGGAACATCTCAATGTTGGGGCAAATGAAGTTGAGTGAAGTTATCTCCTTCGGTTCAAGAGCCTGATGGTTGAGGGGTAATAACTGTTCTTGAACCTGGTGGTGTGGGTCCTGAGGCTCCTGTACCTCCTTCCTGATGGATGAGGGGTAATAACTGTTCCTGAACCTGGTGGTGTGGGTCCTGAGGCTCCTGTACCTTCTTCCTGATGGATGAGGGGTAATAACTGTTCCTGAACCTGGTGGTGTGGGTCCTGAGGCTTCTGTACCTCCTTCCTGATGGCTGAGGGGTAATAACTGTTCCTGAACCCGGTGGTGTAGGTCCTGAGGCTCCTGTACCTTTTTCCTGATGGCAGCAGCGAGAAGAGAGCAAGGTCTGGGTGCTGGTGATCCCTGATGATGGATGCTGTTTTCCTGTGACAGCCTTTCATGTAGACGTGCTCAGTGGTGGGGAGGGGATGGATTGGGCCAAATCCACTACTTTTTTTTGTAGGATTTTCCATTCAGGGGCATTGGTGTCTCCATACCAGACCGTGGTGCAATATACTCTCCACTACAGATCTATAGAAATTTGTCCAAGTTTTAGATGCCATGCCAAATCTATGCAACCTCCAATGGAAGTAAGAGAGCATGTCTTATGAGGACAGGCTGAGCAAGTTAGGGCTTTTCTCTTTGGAGCAAAGGTGGCTGTGAGGTGACTTGATAGGGATGCACTACAGCAGAGTGTAGACCCTTCAGCTCAGGATATTGTGCCAAACTTTAAACCAACTAAAATCCACCTAACCCTTCCCTCCTACATAGGCCTCCATTTTTCTATCATCCATGTGCCTAAGTAAGAGTTTCTTAAATGCCCCTGATGTACCTGCCTCTACTACCACCTCTGGCAGGGCGTTCCATGCATCCACCACTCTCTGTGTAATGAACTTACTGTTATGTTTTGTGACTTCAAAACATTAAATTAACTCAAAGGAAGATGTGGAGTGTCCAAAATACCAGTGTGGCTTTGTCTTTACTTAAAGCAAGGCCCATATGTAACCTGTATTTTGGACTCCCTGCATTGTCTTCCTTTGAATTAATTTAATATTTTGAAGATATAAATCATAGCACTGATCTCTGACACCCCCCACCTTTTTTCTTTCCCACACACCTGGCTTCACCTATCACCTTCTAGCTAGCTTCCTTCCCCTCCCCCCCCACACCTTTTTATTCTGGCATCTTCCCCCTTCCTTTCCAGTCCTGAAGAAGGGTCTCGGCCTGGAATATTGAGTCTTTATTCATTTCGATAGATGCTGCCTGATCTACAAAGTTCCTGCAGCATTTTGTGTGAGTTACCTTAAACTGATGCACCCTGGTATTAATGGTTTCTACTTTGGGAAAAGTCTCTAGCTGTCTCCTCAATCTATGCCTCTTATCATTACAAGTCTGACATTCCTTTCTCTCTTCTCCCTCTGTCATTCAAGGCCCTTTAGAAGTTTTCCTTAATTAGGGAGAAGTCCTCACAAATGTGTCACTCAACGAGTTCAATCTTGAGTGGGGTCTATTATATTTGACAGCATTTTTAAGAACAAACATTGTCCACTCAGGACTATGGCTGGCAGACGACAGAACCTAAACACAAGATGCTGGAAATCCAAAGCAATGCACACAAAATGCTGGAGGAACTCAGCAGGCCAGGCAGTATATGTAGAAATGAATAAACAGTGGATGTTTCAGGCCGAGATCCTTCTTCGGGTCTGAGAAGAAAGTGGGAAGACTCCAGAATAAAACATGGGGGAGGGGAAGGAGGATGGCTGGAAGGTGAGAGGTGAAGCCAGGTGGGTGGGGAAGGTCAAGGGCTGGAGAAGAAAGGATCTGATAGGAGAGGAGAGTGGAGCAGTGGAGAAAGGGAAAGAGAAGGGGACCCAGGGGGAGGTGATAGGCCGGTGAGAAGAGTTAAAAGGTCAGAGTGGGGAGTAGAGGAAGGTGGGAGGTGGGAAATTTGTTTGCCTGAAGAAAAAAATCGATCTTCATGCCATCAAGTTAGAGGCTACCCAGGCAGAATAAAGATGTTACTCCTCTACCCTGAGCACGTCCTCATCGAGGCCATGGACTGACACGTCGGGATGGGAATTAAAATGTTTGGCCACCAGGGAGTCCCGCTTGTGTCGGATAGTACAGAGGCGCCTGACAGAATCCTTCTTTAAGAGTCTCCAAGACTCCGGGGCCTGGGATAAAGGCAAAGGTTGGTGAGGCTAAGATTTTACTCCTTGGAAGGTGGATTCTGAGGGATGGCATACAGAATTGTATGAACATTTATTTATTTATTGAGATACAGCATGGAACAGGCCCTTCTGTCCCTATGAACCGCACAGCAATCTCCCGGTTTAACCTGAGCTTAGTCACAGGACAATTTACAACGACCAATTAACATACTAACCAGTACGTCTTTGGACTGTGGAAGGAAACCCACGCGGTCACAGGGAAAACATACAAACCCTTTACGGGCAGTGGCGGGAATTGAACTCGGGTCGCTGGTGGCATAAAGCAGCGTGCTAACCACTACACTACATTGCCATGGATAGGGTGAACGCACAGAATCTTTTTCCCAGGGAAAAGGAACCAAGAACGAGAGGGCATAGGTTAAAGGTGAGAGGGGAGAGATTTAAAAGGGACTTCTTCATGTAGTGTACTTGGAATGAGCGGTCAGAGAAAGTAGTTGTGGTGGGAGCAAAAACCAAATTTAAAAGACATTTGGGTAAGTATGTAGATAGGAAAGGTTTAGAGGGATAAGGGTTAAATGCAGACAAATGGGACTAGCTTAGGTGGGCACTTTCATTGGCATTGAAACTGGGCCAAAGAGCCTATAGAAATACAGTGGAGAGTTTCCTGACTGGTTGTATCATGGCCCGGTACAGACACGCCAATGCCCAAGGACGGAAAAACTCTCAAAAAGTAGTGAATACTGTACAAAAACCCAGTCCATCACAGGAAAAGTCCTCCCCACCACTGAGCACATCTACAAGGAGTGCTCCCGCAGGAAAGCAGCGTCCATCATCTGGGATGCCCACCCCCCAGGCCGCGCTCTCTTCTCACTGCTGACATCAGGCAGAAGGTACAGGAGCCTCAGGACCCACACCACCAGGTTCAGGCACAGTTATTACCCCTCTGCCATCAGGCAGAAGGTACAGGAGCCTCAGGACCCACACCGCCAGGTTCAGGCACAGTTATTACCCCTCTGCCATCAGGCAGAAGGTACAGGAGCCTCAGGACCCACACCGCCAGGATCAGGAACAGTTATTACCCCTCAGCCATCAGGAAGAAGGTACAGGAGCCTCAGGACCCACACCGCCAGGTTCAGGCACAGTTATTACCCCTCTGCCATCAGGCAGAAGGTACAGGAGCCTCAGGACCCACACCGCCAGGTTCAGGCACAGTTATTACCCCTCTGCCATCAGGCAGAAGGTACAGGAGCCTCAGGACCCACACCGCCAGGATCAGGAACAGTTATTACCCCTCAGCCATCAGGAAGAAGGTACAGGAGTCTCAGGACACCACCAGGTTCAGGAACTGTTATTACCCCTCAGCCATCCGGCCCCTGAACCAGCATGGATAATATCACTCACCTCAATACTGATCTGATTTCACAACCTATGAGCTCCTTTGAAGGACTCTGTAACTGATGTTCTCAATGTTATTATTTACCCTTTTATTTATTATTATTATTTGTGTTTTCTTGTATCTGCAGAGTTTGTCTTCTTTTGCACATTGGTGTTGCCCATCTCTGTGTGTAGATTTTCATTGATCATTGTAATTCTTTGTTCTACTGTGAATGTCCGCAAGAATATGAATCTCAGGGAGACCTACGGTGACTTTGATAATAAATTTACTTTGAACTTAGTTTGCAAGCTGAATAAATCTATGATCCTATAACTTGTGGCCAGAACAACAGCAGTCACCCTGATGAGATGATGGTGATATTGCCCCGTTGTGTCGAGCGGTGGACAGTTACGTTACACGGGTGAAGTGTGCGGAATGAATCAGTCACTTGCAAAGATCCGTAACTGACAAAGGACTTACCCAAACATCTCTGATCTTGCCACAGAGACTGGTGTCATCATATACAGCGACTAGTTCAACAATAAAGAGGCTTTGATCAGGTAGATAATTTTCATTGCAGAGACAAAGCGGAGAGAGGCGAAGTTCACAGTAAGGAGGGGAGTATCACGCTTGACCTGGAGAGGTTAAGAAATGAATATAAGTTCACCATTCTAAGTATATTAAGTTACAGAGTCATAGATAATTACAGCACAGAAACAGGCTCTTCGGCCCATCTATTCTGTGCCAAACCATTTAAACTACCTACTCCATTGACCTGCACCAGGACCATAGCCCTCCATACCCCTACCTTTCCAAACCTCTATTAGATTATAAAGACACACAGTCCTCTTTTATTGTCATTTAGTAATGCATGCATTAAGAAATGATACAATATTCCTCCGGTGTGATATCACAAAACACAGGACAGACCAAGACTGAAAAAAACTAACAAAACCACATAATTATAACATATAGTTACAACAGTGCAACAATACCATAACTTGATGAAGAAGTCCGTGAGCACAGTAAAGTTCAAAGTCTCTCAAATGTCCCACATCTCACGCAGACGGAGAGAAAGAAGAAAAACTCTCCCTGCCATGCCCGACCACAATCCGACTCTGAGTCATCTGAAAACTTTGATCTCTGATCAGCTCTCCGACACCAAGTACTGAGCGCCATCTCTGTCCGAATGCTTCGACCTCCTTCTCTGTCACCAACAGCAGGTAAAGCCGGGAATTTTGAGGGCTACCCTCCGAAAGATTCCCGACCACACAGTAACGACAGCAGCAAACGAGCGTTTCAGAAATTTCTCCAGATGTTCCTCTGTGCTTTCACGTCCATTCTCCATCAAATCAGAATTATCCACGGCCCCTATTTAACAGATACGATATCATTTTTCACCGGAGAGCTGTGCACGTGCGCCGCCATCTTCTCCTCCCGCCTTACAGAAAAAAGAGAAATTTGCAAAAAAACTACATTCAGCAAATAATCTACAAAAGGAGACAAACTGTGCAAATCACAAAATAATATTGAAAACATGAATTTTTAGGAGTCCTTGAAAGTGAATCTGTAGGTTGGAGAATCAGTTCAAGGTTGTGGTGAATGAAGTTATCAGGAGCCTGAAGGGGAATAACTGTTCCTGAACCTGGTGGTGTGGGACCTGTGGCTCCTGCACCTCCTGCCTGATGGTAGTAGTGAGAAGAGGACACTGCTGTGTGTCCAGAATTAGGTACTCTGAATCAGGTACAGAGTCCAAATTTCATAACCTGCTCTACTAGCTCTGACAAATTTCTGTGATGTATGGGTGAAGAGTTTTCTGATTGGTTTCAATACCAACAGGTGAAATTCTGCAGATGCTGAAAATCAAAGCGACACACACGAAATGCTGGAGGAACTCAGCAGGCCAGGCAGCATCGATGGACAAGAGTAACCAGTCAGCATTTCAGGTCCTGATGAAGGGTCTCAGCCTGAAGTGTTGACTGTTTACTCTTTCTCACAGATGCTGCCGGGCCTGCTGAGTTCCTCCAGCCTGCTTGGAGACTCCCGTGCACAGGATCGCAGGAGGATGAATGTCTACCTCTCCTTCCCCGAGTCTCGGCAATGAAGATCAATATCTGTTTCTCATATTCACTTACTATATTACGTCAAATGCAGCACAAGAAAGCAGCAGTTGGATTTGGATTAAAAGGCCAGTGATGTTGTGGGGATGGAACTGGACTCTCTGACGGTGGTGTCTGAAAAGAGGATGCTGTTTAAGTTGCATGCCATCTTGGACAATGTCTCCCATCCACTACATAATGTACTGGGTGGGCACAGGAGTACATTCAGCCAGAGACTCATTCCACTGAGATGCAACACAGAGCGTCATAGGAAGTCATTCCTGCCTGTGGCCATCAAACTTTACAACTCCTCCCTTGGAGGGTCAGACACCCTGAGCCAATAGGCTGGCCCTGGACTTACTTCATAATTTACTGGCATAATTTACATATTACTATTTAACTATTTATGGTTCTATTACTATTTATTATTTATGGTGCAACTGTAACGAAAACCAATTTCCCCCGGGGTCAATAAAGTATGACTATGACTATGACTACTAACAACTGGGCTGCAAGATAAAGACAGGAGGGTATGGAACTGAGGGGGGTGTATCTGAGACACCAGGTAGCACCGTTGAGCCTTCTGGAGAAGTTGTGGGCTTATCAACGAAACGTCAAAGAAGGAGGGTGCCCACCTGATGACCTCGATGACGTACCTATCCTCCCTCCCTGGTCACCACTCCAAACCCACTGCCAACATCGAGAGTGCCGACTTACCATAGGGATTGAAACAGAAGTCCTAGTGGCTCTACTGGAAGATAGTTGATTATTTAAGAGAGAAGTTAAGTAGTACAAGGTGGTATTCCTACTCCCTCAAAGGCAGTAAGGGGGCACTTTGAAGTAGGACAGTTTTCCTGAAAGCTTCCACAAAGAGCAGTCAGTCACACACTACAATTCATATGTAGCATCAACAAAAGTCCAAAGGAGTTGTCGAACTGATACGACATCAGTTCGACAAGTGATGAACTTGGTCTAAAACCGTAAGACATAGAAGCAGAATTACGCCATACAACCCATCAAGTCTACTCTACCAATCTATAGTGTCTGATTTATTATCCATTTTAGCTCCATTAGACAATAGACAATAGGTGCAGGAGTAGGCCATTCAGCCCTTCGAGCCAGCACCGCCATTCTCTGTGATCATGGCTGATCATCCACAATCAGTATCCAGTTCCTGCCTTATCCCCATAACCTTTGATTCCGCTATCTTTAAGAGCTCTATCCATCTGTTTCTTGAAAGCATCCAGAGACTTGGCCCCCACAGCCTTCTGGGGCAGAGTATTCCATATATCCACCACTCTCTGGGTGAAAAAGTTTTTCCTCAACTCCGTTCTAAATGGCCTACCCCTAATTCTTAAACTGTGGCCATTCTCGTGCCTTTCCCCCATAACCTTTGATACCCTTACTAATTAATAACCTTTCAACTTCCACTTTAAATATACCCAATAACCTGGCCTCCACAGCTGTCTGTGGCAATGTATTCCACAAGATTCACTGCCACCAGCTAAAGAAATTCCTCCTCATCCCCGTTCTAAAGGGAGGTCCTTCTGTTCGGAGGCCCTGTGACTCCCCCACGACAGGAAACATCTCCCCCCCCCCCAACGTCCACTGTGTCTAAGCCTTCCAATATTCGGCAAGCTTCCGTGAGATTTCTCCCCTCATTCTTCCAAACTCCAGCGAGTTAAAAAAAGGGGGTTGGTTTAGGCAGCATCTTAAAAGAAAAAGATAGAGAGAGGCCTAAGGAAGGCATTCTGGATTCCAGTCTGTTATGCTTGTAACTTCAAAACGTTAAACTAACACAAGGGAGGACACAGGAGCTTGAAATGCGGGTATAATTTTGGGTTCATTTTAAGCGAGGCGCACACGTATCACGTGGTAATCTGAAAACGTATGTAATTAATGTATCTTTACATATAATCCGTAATGAATTAAGCTTAATTAAATAAGATACATATAGGAGATTACTCAAATACTATTGAAATATTACATACGCAGTTCCTGACAGATGAAGGCACAGGCGTCAGTGGTTAGAGAGCTTAGAAATGGGAGAAGTTTTAGAGGCCAGAACTGAAGGAGATCCCTCTCTGACAGTCAATATGAATGATGGAGAGACAGGTAGCCTCCACACATGAAAAAATTAGCCAGTTGGAAAGAGCAATAGAAGAGGATTGTAGTTCAATAGCCAGCCCATTAGATGTGACAATGGCTTTGACATGGTTTCTTAATGCTCTGCCAGATTAAAGCTCCAAGTGAAATTATTGCACAGAAGAGAAGCAGTTCTGTTTCGGTAATTAGCAAAGTGGAGAGTGGCCAGCAAGCATACAATCTCTCAATCTCTCTCAATCTCTCTCTCTCTCTTTCTTTCTCTCTCTCAATCTCTCCCTCTCTCAATCTCTCCCTCTCCCTCTCCCTCTCGCATCCCCCACCTCACATCCATCTTGTACTAAAAAATCGTCTTTATTTGTCAAGCGTACATCGAAACACTGAAACCGACAGTGAAATTCATCACTTGTCAGTGCGAGGAAGTGCTGGGAGCAGCCTGCGTGTTTCCGGCTCCAGAACTTACCCGCACATCCTCGGAATGTGGTAGGAAACCGGGGCACCCGGGGAAACCCCACACGGTCACGGAGAAAACGTAGAATCTCCCTCCAGTCAAACAGCGGGAATTGAACCCCAATTTCACAGCCGGCACAGCAAAGTTTTCCGCTGTTGGCTGCCGTGTCACCCTCTGCACGACGGTGCTCGAGACGGTGCTCGTAAAGGGAGGGATGAGACAGGGGCTGACAGATGATGGGTGGAAGCAGGAGAGGGGAGGATTATTATGATTATGATTATGAGGACACACAGTCCTCTTTTATTATCATTTAGTAATGCATGCATTAAGAAATGATACAATGTTTTTCCAGAATGATATCACAGAAACACATGACAAACCGGCTTAAAAACTAACAAAGACCACATAATTATAACATATAGTTACAACAGTGCAAAGCAATACTGTAATTTGATAAGAACAGACCATGGCACGGTAAAAGTCTCAAAGTCTCTCGAAAGTCCCATCATCTCACGCAGACGGTGAACCTCCAGCGCCGCCAACTTGCCGATGCAGCATCCCGGAAGCATCCGACCACAGTCCGACTCCAAGTCCGTCCGAAAACTCCGAGCCTGACCACCTCTTCGACACCGAGCACCAAGCACCATCTCTGCCGAGCGCTTCGACCCTGGCCCCGGCAACAGTCAATAGGCAAAGCCGAGGATTTGGGGCCTTCGTCTCTGGAGATTCTCGATTGCACAGTAGCAGCAGCAGCGAAGCAGGCATTTCAGAAGTTACTCCAGATGTTCCTCTGCACTTCTCACGGCTGCCTCCATCAAATCGGGATTGTGCACGGCCCCCTAGTTACACATAATCGATATTCATTTGGAACCGCCGCGCGCACTGCGTCGCGCCGCCATCTTCTCCTCCCTCCAGTGGTGGGGGTGATGGGTGGAACCGGATTAGGGAGGGGACAATGGGCAGAAGGGACCAGATGTGGGAGAGGAGGGGATAGGAAAGGTGAACCCAAGGAGAAGACAGCCAGGTAGATCCTATATGGGTGATGGGCAGGTGGAACCAGATGGGACGGGGTGAAGAGTCTGGGTAAAGTATAGAGGGGAAAGGAGGAATGGAAAACGTAGGAAGAGGGAGAATAATCCTGGGACTGTAGAGAAGAATACAGGAGAGACTGGATTTCTGAAAATCCAAAAATTAATTCTTCATTCCTTTAGAACCCAATCACAACATTAGCTCAGTACATGATGAAATCCATCCTCTCCCCCACAGACTCTGTCTGCACTTCTCGCTGCCTCAGTAAGGCATCATTAAAGCTCCCACCCACCCCGGATGTTCTCCCTTCTCTCCTTTTCCATCAGGCAGAAGATACAAAAGCCTGAAAGTATGAACCGCCAAGTTCAAGGACAGCTTCTATCCCACTGATATACAGCCCTGTGCAAAAGTCTTAGGCACATATATATTGCCTGGGTGCCTAAAGCATTTGTACAGTACTGTATTTGTCAACGAGGAACGGACAGCGTGTTTGTAAATCTGGCGGGAACAAAGGATGTTGGGAATGGCAAGGGTGGAACGCCACGGGAGGGGTGTGGGACAGGGGGCAGAGGAGGTGTGCCAGGAACAGAGACACCAGCCAAGCCCATTTGATTCCAAACAACTGGTTTATTGATATTACAGAATGTCTCTCTGGTGCTTCCCTCTCCTTTCCCCTTTTCCCAACCATGATTCCCCTCTCCCTGCCCCCTTCCCACTCTCAGTCCACAATAGAGACCCAGATCAGAATCAGGTTTATCATCACTCACATCTGTCATGGAACAGTACAGTGCAGTACATAAAATTATGACAGCACTGTACAAAGGTCTGAGGTACCCTGGCTATATATACGAGGGGTGATTGATACGTTCGTGGCCAAAGGTAGAAGGAGTCCATTTTCGAAAACCTAGCACATTTATTTTCCAACATAGTCCCTGCATACATTTACACACTTAGTCCAGCGGTTGTGAAGCATACGGATCATGGACCTCCAGAAAGTATCCACAGCAGAGGTGATATATAAGTTCGTAGCCTAAGGGAGAAGGAGATGAGTTATACAGCTCTCATTACATGCACGTGCAGGTTAACTCTTTGAGTGATTATGCAGAAAGTTTTAAGTTAATAACTCATCAGTTAATAACTCATTGGGGGTGATTCATAAGTTCGTGGCCTAATGAAGCAGGAGATGAGTTATTAACTTCAAACTTTCTGCATAATCACTCAAAGAGTTGAACTGCACGTGCATGTAACGAGAGCTGTATAACTCATCTCCTTCTACCTTAGGCCACAAACTTATCAATCACCCCTTGTATGTGCCTAAAACTTTTGTACAGTACTGTATTTATGATGTTTAATTTAAATTCCTGAGTTGCCATGGTCCCCTTGAACAATAGGATGGATTTCTGACATCACAGTCTATTTCATCGTTGTACCTGCACCTTATTGTCTGCCTGCCCTGCACTTTCCCTGTAACTTTCGCACTTTATTCTCCATTCTAGTATTGTCCACTTTGATGTACTGACCATCACTCGCAAATTTCTACAAGTGTTCTGTGAACAGCATTCTAACTGGCTGTATTACGGTCTGGTACGGTGGGAGCCGGGGGGAGGTGATGTCACTGCACAGGATTGAAATAAGCTACAGAAAGTTGTCAACTCAGTCAGCTACATCATGGGCTCTAGTCTCGCAGCATCTAGGGCATCTTCAAGGAGCGATGCCTCAGAAAGGCAGTGTGTATAATTAAGGGCCCCCATCACCCAGGTGATTCCTTGTTCTCGTTGTTACCATCAGGAAGGAGGTACAGGAGCCTGAAGACACACACTCAGCGATTCAGGAACAGCTTCTTCCCCTCTGCCGTCAGATTTCTGAATGAACATTGAACCCATGAACACTACCTCACTACTTCTTTATTTCTATTTTTGCATTACTTTTTAAATTCAACAATTTGATACATATACGTACTGTAATTCACAGCATTTTCCCTCTATTATTATGGATTTCATTGTACTGCTGCCACAAGGACAACAAATTTCACGACATAGGCCGGAGATATTAAACCTGATTCTGATTCTGATGAAATGATCAGTACAGAAGGCATTCAAAAACAAAGTTTTCACTGTACCTCGGTACACGTGACAGCAATAAACCAATTTTTAAACAGAGGAGACTCTGCAGATGCTGAAAATCCTGAGCAACACACACACAAAGAGCTGGAGGAACTCATCAGGTCAGGCAGCATCTATGGAGGGGGATTAACGAATTTACCAAATTCGTTTTGAGTTTGGACAGGACGGCTGAATGACCCCACTTGGCTCCGCTATCGTAAGTGCTGGGTTGGTGGGGTGGAAATACGTCCCTACCAAAGAGCTGTAAGGCGCTCCTTCCCTCCGCTAGCCTACAGGTCACCCTTGGGCAAGGTGTAACACCTGCTTAGCCCCCCGATCAGGGTCACGTGAAGCCATGGGAACAGGTGGTGGATGGTCGTATGAGCAGCCGGTGCAGATCACAAGTCCTGGTTATGTGACCACTGACACCAGAATCAGAATCAGGTTCATTATCACCGGCATGTGTCGTGAAATTTGTTAACTTAGCAGCAGCAGTTCAATGCAATACATAATACAGAAGAAGAAGAAAAATGTAATAAAATAATAATAATAAATAAGTTAATCAATTACAGTATATGTATATTGAATAGATTAAATATCATGTAAAAAAACAGAAATAATATATATTTAAAAAGTGAGGTCGTGTTCACGGGTTCAATGTCCATTTAGGAATCGGATGGCAGAGGGGAAGAAGCTGTTCCTGAATCGCTGAGTGTGTGCCTTCAGGCTTCTGTACCTCCTTCCCAATGGTAACAGTGAGAAAAGGGCATGTCCTGGGTGCTGGAGGTCCTTAATAATGGACGCTGCCTTTCTGAGACACCGCTCCTTGAAGATGTCCTGGGTACTTTGAAGGCTAGTACCCAAGACGGAGCTGACTAGGTTTACAACCCTCTGCAGCTTCTTTCAGTCCTGTGCAGTAAACCCGCACAGGCCTGTCAGAATACTCTCCACAGTACATCTATTGAGGTTTTTGAGTGTATTTGTTGACATGCCAAATCTCTTCAAACTCCTCATGGAGTATAGATGCTGTCTTTCCTTCTTTATAACTGCATCGATATGTTGGGACCAGGTTAGATCCTCAGAGATCTTGACACCCAGGAACTTGAAACTGCTCACTCTCTCCACTCTGACTGGTGTGAGGATTGGTGTGTGTTCCGTCGTGTTTCCCTTCCTGAAGTCTACAATCAGCTCTTTCGTCTTACTGACGTTGAGTGCCAGGTTGTTGCTGTGGCACCACTCCACTAGTTGGCATATCTCACTCCTGTACGCCCTCTCATCACCACCTGAAATTCTACCAACAATGGTTGTATCATCGACAAATTCATAGATGGTACTTGAGCTATGCCTAGCCACACAGTCATGTGTATACAGAGAGAAGAGCAGTGGGCTGAACACACTCCTGAGGTGCGCCAGTGTTGATTGTCAGCGAAGAGGAGATGTTATCACCAATCCACACAGATTGTGGTCTTCTGGTTAGGAAGTCGAGGATCCAATTGCAGAGGGAAGTACAAAGGCCCAGGTTCCATAACTTCTCAATCAGGATTGTAGGAATGATGGTATTAAATGCTGAGCTATAGTTGAGGAACAGCATCCTGACGTAGGTGTCCGTGTTGTCCAGGTGGTCTAAAGCCTTGTGAAGAACCATTGAGATTGCGTCTGCCGTTGACCTATTGTGACCATAGGCAAATTGCAGTGGGACCAGATTATCACTCTCTGAAGAGTATTAATAATGGTCGGGGGTTCACCCGTCTTGTAAAGACACTGCCCAGAGGAAGGCGATGGCAAACCACTTCTGTCGGAAAATTTGCCAAGAACAATCACGGTCCTGGAAAGACCATGATTGCCCACGACACGCAGCTAACAACAATCAGACCAGGGTAAATGGCAGCAGGGGAGTGGAGAGAAGTGTTTTTCCAGGGTGGGGGCAGGGGATAAATCGGGAGCTGGGGGATCGGGGGGCGGATGGAGTGTGGCGAGCGGCTCGTCACAGGCTGAGGCACGAAAAGATTAGATTTGAATCTGAAAACCTGCCATTGATGAGGTTTAAGGAGAAGAAAGTAAGGTGTTTGTGCCTCCCGGCTGTGTGTCTGACAGAAATGTTTCACCGACAATAAAAAGAGGCGGAAGGGATGACAGTTTATAAATGCAATGTGGTGTTTTAGCGCCTGAAGCATATTTGAGGTTAATCTGACATCGGTCTGATTCCACAAACAGTGGGACTCCCCTGCCAATCAATTCGAACCCGTCCACCGCAATTTCCCTTCCTTTTGAAACGTGCGCCTGAACCGGGGCGTGTGCGGCTCCAGTTGCTGGTTAATTGGCAGGTTGTTGATAAGTTTAGCCTTGTCCCGCGCTATCTCAGAAGGGGAAGGAGATTAAAGCCATCGGTCCACCCCCGGGGGCCGGGGCGGGGGAGACTCGTTTTGTTCTAGGTGGGGCAGCGCAGGACTAATTAAGGCGTTGCGATTGCGACGGGCAACGATGCCTCTTTCTCTCCCCCCGGACGCCTGCAGTTACCTGTGGCAAAACGCACGTCGCTTTTCATAAGCAATTGTCTGCCTTCCCCCGCCGCTCTATTTCCCTGTCTCCCTCCCTCCCCCACGCACCTCTCCCCGCTTCCTCCGCCCGCCCTCACTCACAGCCCCGGGCCCCGAGCCAGGTCCCTTGCCACCAACTATTGATGGCTGTGTCGTGGCTTCCGCACACACACACACCCCAGGGGAGCCCTGCCGTGGAATATGAGATCTCATTTCCAAGGATTTAGATGCAAGGCTTCCTTGCAAGTTTGGGGCACCGGCAGAAATAATGAACAAGTAGCACAACTGTGGTTGAAAAATTAGGAGAAAGCAAGATCGAATCCGACTTAATAAAAAGTAAGGAATCTTTCTCTTCCAGACGGCCTTTAGACTATCTTCCATCACTTTTTATTCCTTGTAAAAGGACAGGGAATCTCTCCAGCATTCCCAGCTGATATTCATCCCTGGCGACGCACGCAAAGTGCTGGAGGAACTCAGCAGGTCGGGCAGCATCTGTGGTTGTGAATAAACAGCGGACGTTTTGAGGCCGAGACCCTTCTTCAGGACTGAGGAGGAAGGGGGAAGATGCCAGGATAAAAAGATGGGGAGAGGGGAAGAAGGATAGCTGGAAGGTGAGAGGGTGAAGCCAGGTGGGTGGGAAAGGTCAAGGGCTGGAGAGGAAGGAATCTGATCGGAGAGGAGAGTGGACCAGGAGGAGAAAGTCACCCCGGGGGAAGTGATAGTCATACACATAGTCATAGTCAAACTTTATTGATCCCGGGGGAAATTGGTTTTCGTTACAGTTGCACCATAAATAATAAATAGTAATAGAACCATAAATAGTTAAATAGTAATATGTAAATTATGCCATGAAATAAGTCCAGGACCAGCCTATTGGCTCAGGGTGTCTGACCCTCCAAGGGAGGAGTTGTAAAGTTTGATGGCCACAGGCAGGAATGACTTCCTATGACACTCTGTGTTGCATCTCGGTGGAATGAGTCTCTGGCTGAATGTACTCCTGTGCCCAACCAGTACATCATGTAGTGGATGGGAGACATTGACCAAGATCGCATGCAACTTAGACAGCATCCTCTTTTCAGACACCACCGTCAGAGAGTCCAGTTCCATCCCCACAACATCACTGGCCTTGCGAATGAGTTTGTTGATTCTGTTGGTGTCTGCTACCCTCAGCCTGCTGCCCCAGCACACAACAGCAAACATGATCGCACTGGCCACCACAGTCTCGTAGAACATCCTCAGCATCGTCCGGCAGATGTTAAAGGACCTCAGTCTCCTCAGGAAATAGAGATGGCTGTGACCCTTCTTGTAGACAGCCTCAGTGTTCTTTGACCAGTCCAGTTTATTGTCAATTCGTATCCCCAGATATTTGTAATCCTCCACCATGTCCTCACTGACCCCGTGGATGGAAACAGGGGTCACCGGTACCTTAGCTCTCCTCAGGTCTACCACCAGCTCCTTAGTCTTTTTCACATTAAGCTGTAGATAATTCTGCTCACACCATGTGACAAAGTTTCCTACCGTAGCCCTGTACTCAACCTCATCTCCCTTGCTGATGCATCCAACTATGGCAGAGTCATCTGAAAACTTCTGAAGATGACTAGACTCTGTGCAGTAGTTGAATTCTGAGATGTAAATGGTGAAGAGAAAGGGAGACAAGACAGTCCCCTGTGGAACCCCAGTGCTGCTGATCACTCTGTTGGACATACAGTGTTGCAAGCACACGTACTGTGGTCTGCCAGTCAGGTAATCAAGAATCCATGATACCAGGGAAGCATCCACCTGCATCACTGTCAGCTTCTCCCCCAGCAGAGCAGGGTGGATGGTGTTGAACGCACTGGAGAAGTCAAAAAACATGACTCTCACAGAGCTCACTGGCTTGTCCAGGTGGGCGTAGACACGGTTCACCAGGTAGACGATGGCATCCTCAACTCCTAGTCGATAGGCAAGTGAAAAGAGGTAAAAGGTCAGAGTGGGGAATGGGGGGAGGGGATTTTTTTTTAACCTGGAAGGAGAAATCAATATTCATGCCATCAGGTTGGAGACTACACAGACAGAATGTAAATTGATACTTCTCCACCCTGAGGGTGGCCTGATCTTGGCACAAGAGGCCACATGTTGGGATGGGAATTAAAACATTTGGCTACTGGGAAGTTCCGCTTCTGGCTGATGGAGTACAGATGCTTGACAAAGCAGTCCCCCAATTTACGACTGGTCTCATCAATGTAGAGGAGGCCGCATCGGGAGCACAGGACACAGTAGATGACCCCAGCAGATTCACAGGTGAGGTGTTACCTGACCTGGAAGGGCTGACTGGGGCCCTGAATGGAGGTGGGGGAGCAGGTAAATGGGCAGGTGTTGCACCCAGACCTTCCCTGATGCCACATCCCAGCCCGAATCATCACCAGCCACCTTTGACCTCCACAGCTGCTGTTCTCCCCATATTTCGGGTTTTTCCTTTCCTTCAGATTCCAGCTTAAGCAGTCTCCATCATCTTCAATTTCTATCCCTCGATCTGATTAGAAAATATTGGAAACACAGCAGGCCAGAGAAGATCTGGGGAAAGAGGTTGAAGTGAAAGTTTCAAGTCAAGGTTTCTTTCTCAGACAATGTGAGACATTAACTCTGTAGGTTGAGTTACTGTAGGATTATCAGGTTCGTTAAGGTTTTTATAGCCGGGGCTGGTAATGCCAGGGTTGGTGGTAGAGGCTGATAGAAGACTTAAGATTGATTTGGGATATAAGAAGTTCAAAGTTCAAAGTAAATTTATAATCAAAGTACATATATGTCACCATATATAACCCTGAGATTCATTTTCTTGCAGACATAATCAATAAATCCAATAATCAATGAAAGACCGGACCAACAGGGTGGATAACTAGTGTGCAAAAGACAAGAAGCCGTGCAAATACAAAAAAAATTGTACAGCTATAATAAACAAATAAGCAATAAATATTGAGAACATGAGATGAGGAGTCCTTGAAAGTTAGTCCATAGGTTGTGGGAATATTTCACTGATGGGGCAAGTGAAGTAATCTCCTTTAAGTCAAGAGCTTGATAGTTGAGGGGCAGTAACTGTTCCTGAACCTGGTGGTGTGAGTCCTGAGGCTCCTGTAGCTTCTTCCTGATGACAGCAGTGAGAAGAGAGCGTGACCTGGGTATTGGGGTTTCTGATGACAGTTGCGGCTTTCCTGCAACAATGTTTCATATAGTCGGGCTCATTGGTGGGAGGACGTTACCCATGATGGACTGGACCGTATCCACCACTTTTTGTAGGATTTTTCCATTCAAGAGCCTTGGCGTTTCCCTACCAGGGTGTGATACAGCCAGTCAACATACTCCACACCACACATCTATAGCAGTTAATCAAAATTATAGATATCACGACAAACTCTAAGGAAGTAGAGTCATTGCTGTGCTTCCTTGGTAGTGGCACTTCAATGCTGGGCCCAGGACTGGTCCTCTGAAATGATAACACCGAGGAATTTCAAGTGCTGATCCTCTGATGAGGACTGGCTCATGGACCTCTGGTTTCCTCCTCCTGAGGTCAATAATCTTCTCCTTGGTCTTGCTGACATTGAGCGAGAGGCTGCTGTCGTGCCACCACTCAGCCAGATTATCAATCTCCCTCCGACATGCTGATTCATCGCCACCTTTGATTCGGCCTACAACAGTAGTGTTGTCGACAAACTTAAATGTGGCATTGGAACTGTGCTTAGCCGCACAGTCGTAAGTGTAAAGTGAGTAGGGCAGGGGGGCTAAGCACACAGCCTTGTGGAGTCACCAGTGCCGATGGAGTTTGTGGAGGAGATGTTGCTGCCAATATCTGAACTGTGGTGCCAATCTGTCTGTGGCCTGCAAGTGAGGAAATTGATGATCCAATTGGGCAAGGAGGTATCGAGGCCAAGAACTTGATTAGTTTTGAGGGGGTGATGGTATTGAATGCAGAGCTGAGGTCGATAATGGACGACCTGACGTGTGCATCTTTGCTGTCCGGATGTTCCAGGGTTTAGTGAAGAGCCAATGAAATGTCATCTGCTGCGGACCCATGGTGCCAGTAGGCAAATTGGAGTGGATCCAAGTTGTTCCTCAGGCAGGATTTGATATGTTTCATCTCCAACCTCTGAAAATACTTCATCACTGTGGATGTAAGTGCTACTGGACGATAGTCATTAAGGCAGGTCACCGCACTCTTCTTAGGCACCAGTGTAACTGAAGCCTGTGGGTACCTCAGACTGCCAAAGCGAGAGGTTAAAGAGTGACCAGACCATTCCAGTCAGGTGATCAGCACAGGGCTTTAGTATTTGTTCAGCTACCCCATCTGGGCCCAATGCTTTTCGTGGGTCAACCCTCCTGAAGGACGCTCTCACATCGGCCTCAGAGAGCAAACATCACCACATCACTGGGGGCTGTGAGAGCCTGTGATGGTTCCTCCATGTTTGAATGGTTAAGGTTTGTTTTCTTCAAAACAAGCCTGATTGAAATCCCTGACTATGATATGAAATGAGTTGGCGTAGACTGCCTCTTGTTTGATGACAGCATCATGCAGTATCTCAAAGCGTTTAAAAGACCCTTAGATGAATATAGATGAACGGAAGATAAAGGGTTATAGGCTGTGGAGGAGGGAAGAGTTAGATTGATCATGGAACCACCGTTTTTCCAATCCAGGTACTAGTCTGGTAAATCTCTTCTGCACCCTCTCTAAACCTCCCACATACTTCCTATAATGAAGTGACCAGAACTAAACACAATACTTGAAACATGATCTAACCAGAGTTTTACAGGACTGCAATATTATGTCATGGCTCTTGAACTCAGTCCCCCAACTAATGAAGCCCAACACACCATAAACCTTCTTAACCCCATCATCTTGCACAGCAACTTTGAGGGATTTATGGACGGAAACCCAAGATCCCTGTGTTCCTCCACACTGTATTTAATCCCGTATTCTGCTTTCAACTTCTGTGATGGTATTGGGGTTAGTATCTGTGAAGTTCTGAATTCAAACAAAGACCTTCAGCCCTGTCTGATATAAATAGCTACCAGTACCCTCACTAAAGGGAAGTTATGCTGTATCCACCTCGTCTTCAAAGGCTACTGTCGATCACTTCCCTGTCTATCCTCCACAGCAAATTTAGTTGCTAATTCCTACTGTTTGAGCGGAGAGTTCCTCCTCCCTACCAAGGAGGAGATACTTCCAGCTAACAAAGTAGTAAACACAGTTAATTTGTTTTTAGTGATACACATTTAAATTTTGATAAAATTCTTAAAACATTTAAAACTTACAGAGACTTTCTATCTTATAAAAGATTTTCAGATTACAAACGATTCCTATAAGCGAAAAAGACATACCAATGACTTGCAGACGAACAAGTCATTCGTCGTAAAAATTGAAGGCAAAGGAATGGATTCTAGTCACCCCCGCTTTCTGTCATTCTTCTTGCTGTTTCTTGCTCATTCCTAACAAGCCTGACTGATCTCTTACATTTATACAGTTTTTTTTTGTCACTTGGGTGTCTTTACACAGATGGTCTAAAAGCTTCTGACAACAGAGTTCCCAAACACCCCAAGTTAATGCTGTGACAGCTGACTCTCTGGGTACGCAAACCTTACAACTGTTGATAGATCAGCTATTTGATGTGCTGGGTGATAGTATCAATATGGTGTACAAACTTCCTCGAACTAAATAATTTAGCCAGTGTTGATGGTTTGATACAGGCCAATTAACATAACTCCATTGCCTTACACTGCAGCTTTTGAGCAGACAGCTCCATGCTGTGGGCCAGTAGACAGTGCTGTTGGTTTGTAAAGCTGTCCTTTAAACTCAAGAATAATTATTCCTTGCCATTTCTGTTAAGAACTGAAGACTGGCTCCTGTTTACAACAAGAAGCTGAACAAAGAATATTGGAAGTTAAACGTACTGATAAACTTACTCTTTGATCTCTAGAAGTATCAGCTGCTGTGTTAGAAAGCTGAGCTTGGCAAAATGTGCCCCCTCCCCCCAGCCCAGTCCTGGACAGTAAAAGTCCATCACAGTTTGACTGTCCGAAGTGTATCACTTCACACTTTTCCAGATTGAACTCCACCTTCCACTTCTCATGCTAGCTCAGCTTTCCACCAACGTCCCATGGTTATCCCCGGCCACCTTCTACACTGTCCACAGCAGCTCCAAACTTTGTGTCATCTAATTACTGGAGAATTGTGCCTATTGCTGAGGACCCCTCACTGAGGGAGATGTGAAAGTTTTAGAGAGAATGTAGGAAGTGACTGAACCTCGCAATCCCAGTTATGAAGGACTTTAGTTATCTGGACAGACCAGGCAGGGAATCTGAATCAGAATCAGGTTTAATATCACTAGCATGTCATGAAATTTACTGTTAAGCAGCAGCAGTACAATGCAATGCATAAATCAGAAGAACTAAACTACAGCAAAAAGTATGTACATATATTTGAAAAGTTAAATTAAATAAGTAGTGCCAAAAAAGTAATGAGGTAGTGTTCATGGGTTCAATGTCCATTCAAAAAGCAGATGGCAGAGGGGAAGAAGCTGTTCCTGAGTCATTGAGTTTGTGGCTTCAGGCTCCTGTACCTCCTCCCTGATGGTAGCAATGAGAAGAGGGCATGTCCAGGGTGAAAGTCTGCAGACGCTGGAAATCCAAAGCAACACACACGTGAACTCAGCAGGCCAGATAGTGGTCGATGGAAATGAATGAACAACCGACGTTTCTGGCCGAGACCCTTCATCAGGCCTGAGAAGGAAGGGGGAAGAGGCCAGAATAAAAGGGTGGGGTGGAGGGGAAGGAGGATAGATGGAGGGTGATTGGTGAAGCCGGGTGAGTGGGAAAGGTCAAGGGCTGGAGAAGAAAGAATTTGGTAGGAGAGGCACTTGGATGATAGAAAAATGGAGGGCTCTGTGGGAGGAAAGTGTTAGAAATTCATCTTGGAGCAGATGAACAAATCGGCACAACATCGTGGGCCAAAGGGCCTGTACCGTGCTGTACTGTTCCATGTTCTATGTTCCACTGTGAGTCCCATCTCCACTGTTTAGCTACAGATTATAACACAAGCAGGTACAAATGCAGGAATCTGTTGTAACAAAGGATCTGCTGGAAGAACACAACAGATCAGGCAGCATCTGTGGGGAAGAAAGGAAATGTCAATGTTTTGGGTTGGAATTGAATGAATACTGATGCTGGCACACGGCAAATTCCTGCAGCCGCTGCCCGACCTGCTGAGTTCCTCCGACAGATTGTTAGTTACAGGTTAATCCCTCCCACCGTGGTTCAGGATGGGTCTCGTCACTCTCTGGGGATTCACACTGAGACAAGTAACACGTTTGATGAAGGGTCTCAGCTCAAAACGTCAACTATTTATTCCCCTTATGGTTGCTGCTTGACTTGCTGAGTTCCTCTGGCCGTTGTCCGTTTTAATGCTAACATACCCCCTCTGAAGACTGCATTTACAATAGATACAGTACTGTGCAAAAAGTCTGAGGCACACATATATACATATAGCTAGGGTGCCTAAGACTTTTGCACGGTACTGTAGTAATTTTATGCATTGCACTATACAGCTGCCCCTCCCCCCCAAAAAAATTCATGACTGATGTGAGTGATGATAAACCTGATTCTGATCTGGGTCTCTTGTGGACTGAGAGTGGGAAGGGGGCAGGGAGAAGGGAATCATGGTTGGGAAAAGGGGAAGGGAGAGAGGAGGGAACGGGAAGCACCAGAGAGAAATTCTGTAATAATCAATAAACCAATTGTTTGGAATCAAACGATCTTGCTTGGTGTCTCAGAGCTGGGTGTGTCTGCACCTGTGCCACCCCCCTCCCCTGGCACTCCTTCTCTGCCACCTGTCCCAGCCCCCCCACCCGCAGCATGCCACCCTCGCCATTCCCAACATCCTCTTCTCCCTCCCGATTTACAAACTCGCTCTCCGCTTCAAGTGGATAAATACAGATCTGTGCAAGAGTCCGAGAGTAGTAGCCGTCATGGACGTAGTGGGCCGAAAGGCCTGTTTCTGTACCGCAAAACTCCACACAAATTTAAAACAGAAGTGGAGGTTTCTGGGAAAGCCCACCAGGTCCCCAGGGGAAAAGTCAGGCATTTAGTCTGGGTCTGGGGCATTATGTTTGCGAAGGTCTATTCTGACTGGATTCCTATGTAAAACAGGATATTAGAGTATTTTTCTTTTTCCCTGTTCGTGATGGCAATGCCTGCAGACAGATATTAAATCAACAATTCAGCGCCTAGTGCTGTCCCCGATTGTTGCATCGACCTCAGCCTCTCCAGCCGAGACCGATCAATAGCCGGTATGAATGAGGCCGGGCTTCATTTCTCTTGGATCTGCAGTGAAATGTCTGCGAGGGGCAGAGGTTAAAGGGTGTCCTCCAGTGCCGGGCGCGTGAGCTGGGATCAGTGACTGATGAGGATTTGGTTCATGAGCCCTGGGGAATGCGTGTGTGTGAGGGTGGGGGTGGAGATGGACTGGGACAATCTCTCCCAGAAACAGCAAGCCCGTCAGGTTTGTAGGTATGAGGCTGATGGGAATTTGATAGGCTTGCAGGATCTCAGGCAAAAAGAAATGATAATAACTTAACCCTTCAGTGATGAACATTTTCAAGAATCATCTTTATTCCACCATCTACAGTACTGTGCGAAAGTCTTAGGCACACACACATATATATATATATGTATATATATACATATATATATATATATAGCGAGGGTGCGTAAGATTTTGCACAGTTTTGTATTTGTCAACGTGGAGCAGAGAGCGAGTTTGCAAAACTAGCAGGAGCAAAGGATGCTAGGGATGATGAGAGAGGAATGCCACGGGAGGGGTGTGGGACAAGTGATGGAAGGAGTGCCAGGCTGGGAGGTGGTATGGGTGCAGGCACACCCAGAACTCAGACACCAGGCAAGTTCATTTGATTGCAAATAGTCGGTTTATTTATCATTACAGAATGTCTCTCTGGTGCTTCCCGCTCTCTCCCCTCTCCCTTCCCCTTTTCCCAACCGTGATTCCCCTCTCCCTGCCCCCTTCCCACTCTCATTCCCAACAGAGACCCATATCAGAATCAGGTTTATCATCACTCTCATCTGTCATGAAATTTGTTTTTTTTTGTGGCAGCAGTACAGAGCAATACATAAAACCCCTGCAGTGTGTGGGCATGTGGCCAGGTGGTTAAGGCACTGGACTAGTGACCTGAAAGTCATGAGTTCGAGCCCCAGCCGAGGCAGCGTGTTGTGTCCTTGAACAAGGCACTTAACCACACATTGCTCTGCGACGACACCGGTGCCAAGCTGTATGGGTCCTAATGCCCTTCCCTTGGACAACATTGGTGTCGTGGAGAGGGGAGACTTGCAGCATGGGCAACTGCCGGTCTTCCATATAACCTTGCCCAGGCCTACGCCCTCGAGAGTGAAGACTTTCCAGGCGCAGATCCATGGTCTCGCAAGACTAACAGATGCCTTTACTTTCAACAGTACTGTATATTTATATGTTTTAGAATTTTATTGTGGTGTGTTGGCATGACATGCAACAAAAAACAACATTCAACAATTATAAGATTCAAGGATTATAAGAAATAAAGTTAGGGGTTAAAGTACAGATATGGAATAAAAGTACATAAATACCAGCATGTATTTACAATACATAAACAGTAGTTTAAAGTGTTTACAGCACAATGCTGTTATAGGGGTAATAGCTACAGGGGGTGGGGAGGTCTAACTAGAATGGTTGATCAGATTAACAGTCTGGAAGGAAAAAGCTTTTAAGATGGTGTGAAGTTTTTGATTTAATAGCCCTACAAGCACTTTCCATAAGGGAATTTTGGGAAAAGCAGTTTGCTCGGTGGATAGCGTTCACAATCAATTTTTCCTGCCCGCTTCTTTATCCTGGACTCATATAAGTCGTACAGTGACGGTAGGCTGCAGCTAGTCACCTGACAGTTCGCTGTTGTTTTCATATACCGTGAGCAGATGCTGCACCAAATCAGACAGATGTGACTGACGGGAGGATCACAGTGTGGAATTGGACTAGTATGTTCTGGGGAAGATGGAATCTTACCAGCTACCGCAAGAAATATATCCTCTGTATTCTTGTTGATCGAGCAGATCTGGTCCTCCCTCAACAGTCCTGCAAAATTATGATGCCCAGGAACCTGAAAGTTGAAATGGCGCCGATCGTAGAGGACCCTATTGTAAATGCAGTCTTCAGGGACAATACATTGGTAACATGGTGATTAGCACAATGCTGTACATACCAATGACCTGAGAGTTTACAGTACCAGCAACCCAGGTTCAATTCCCACCGCTGGCCTGTAAGGAGTTTGTACGTTCTCCCACACGTCCCAGCAACACCCCCAATTTAATCCTAACCTAATTATGGGCCAATTTACAGTCACCAATTAACCTACCAACTGGTACGTCTTTGGACTGTGGGAGGAAACCAGAGCACCCGAAGAAGACCCACACAGTCATGGGGAGAACGTACAAACTCCTTACAGGCAGCGGTGGGAGTTGAACCCGGGTCACTGGTACTGTAAAGCATTGTGTTAACCACTACACTACCGTGCCGCCCCAAGGCAGAGGCTCCCAACATTTTTTATGGCATGGACCAATGCCATTATACAAGGGGTCCATGGACACCAGGTTGGGAGCCGCTGCTTTGGTGCACTGAGTGATTAGGAACTCTATTAAAGAGCAGGGTTCTGAGGACAGATTTTGAGTGTGTTCGGATCACAGGCCACTGTATCCGTGGCAACCAGTGGAGGAGCACTAGTTGGGAGTACGTATGTACAATGCAGCTGTATTGTGTTAGATTCTGCTGGCTCCCCCGCCAAGTTTACTCGTCTCTCCTCAGCGCTGAGGATGTCAGACCACTTCAGCTGCTCCAGGCTTCGTACCCGTGAGCTTTGCTGCTATTTGCCCCGGCTGCGGGACGAACTGAGACTCAGGCTGTGGGCCTACTCTGGCTGTTCCGGGCTCCCGGTCTATGGACTCAGTTTTGCTCTGATTGCTGTTGCTTGCATGAATTGTGCTTTTTTTCCCCTCTCTCTGCGCATTGGGTGTTGGTTAGTCATTTTTTTAATTGGGTTCTTTCGGGCTTCTTGCTCTGTGGCTGCCTGTAAGCAGACGAATCTCAAGTTTGTATAATTTATGCATTCTTTGATAGTAAACGTACTCTGACTGTTAGATACCAGGACCAGAAACTCACCGGCTGGGACTAGCACCCAGGACGTAAATTCAAACCTTCTCCCTGCCAGCTCAAGAATTTTAATTAATTAGCAAATCTAAATCTGAAAGTTACTTGTGACAATCAAAACTTAACAAATGCTCTTTAAGGAAGGAAAGCTGCTTCAGTCATCTGTTCTGAGCGTTCCGTGCAGCTCGAACAGCGTGACTGTCACTGAACTGGTCTAACAAGTGATCCATTCAGTGGGAAAGGGATGAACTTACTGTGATCATGAGGTTTTGAAAATGAGAGGGAGAAATCTAAAGGAGACAGTCTTGAAAATGCGGAGGAGAATTACAAATCTGAGGCATTTACGGACTGGGAGTAAATAAACGAATACTGTTGGTGCAACAGACACAAGGATATTCTGCAGGTGCTGGAAATCCAGAGCAACGCGCACAAACTCAGCAGGTCAGGCAGCATCTATGTAAATGAATGAACACTCGACGTTTCGGGCTGAGGCCCTTCATCAGGACTGTTGGTGCGTGTTGGCCGGTCTCCTTGTGGTCAGCCACCCGTGCGTTGGAGTGGTCAAATTCAACTCAAGTTTAATTGCCAATCAACCATACACGAATACTCATGAATGCAGCCGAACGAGACAGCGTTACTCTGGAGTCAAGGTGCAAAACACAGCACCAACAGCCACGCACAGCACAAACCACACGTGAGATAGCAATCACAAGTGGTTCCGCAATCACGCAATGAAAGAGTAAAAAAACCTGCACTATCAATCCACAGTCGACCACGTAGAGACCGTCTCCTGTTGGGCGAGCACTGGGATGGGGATAGGAGGGGACCAACTACAGCTTGGACTCCTTGCCACACTGCCCTCAGTAGAGAGCACTGACCCCCAACAACACCCCTGCCTCCACCCCATCACCAGGCAATATTGTGACCTGGGACCCAGACCTCGCACATGTAAGGCAAGAAGCCCAAATAGAGTGTCAGTAAAAATACAACCATACAAAATATGCAAATCTAGCGGTTATCAAAATGTGGATAAGGATTTGGGCAGCAATGGGTTAACAGAGGGCATCGGCTGAGCTCAGATCTCCTGAGTATTTAGGCAGGCAGGGAATAAAGAAATATTGATCATGTGAAGTCAGATGGGATAAGTTAAATGTGGCATCATCGTTGGCACAAAATATTGCGGGTTATTTATTGAGATACAGTGCAGAATAGGCCTTTCCGGCACTTCAAGTCACGCCACCCAGCAGTCCCTGATTTTAATCCCAGCCTAACCATGGGACAATTTACAATGACCAACTAACCTATCAACCGGTATGTCTTTGGACTGTGGGAGGAAACCGGATCACCCAGAGGAAACCCATGTGGTCACGGGGAGAACGTACAAACTCCTCACAGACAGTGGCGGGAATCGCCTGTATGGTAAAGCGTTGTGCTAACCACTGAAGGGCCAATTCCTGTGCTGTACTGTTCTGTGTTCTGAGAGACACAGGACTGCTGTGAGTTTAGACAGCTGGGCGCCAAGGTTTGTTGCTGTGACATCAGCCAATGTTGGACTGGAGAAACCGGGCTTATTGTCATTGAACAAAAGAATAATTTTTGATGGATGTACAAGATCATGATAAGTTTAGCGAAGGTAATCCAGGGAAACTGCTCCATTCAGCGAATGGTTCAAAGGACCAGGGTGCAAAGATTTAACGTTTGGAGAAAAACGTGGAAGCTGGGGGCAGGCCAATGATTTGGGATTCAGTGGAATTGGCCTGGTAAAGGAAACAGGAAGGAGAGTGGAATTGGCAGGCCTTCAGGGGTAGAGCAGTGTTGGTACTGTACTAGGCCGTGGTGCAAGTTCAATGGGCTGAATGGCCTTTCCTGTGGTGGAACAGTTCTGTGATTCTGAGCATCATTGTCATAAGCTCCAGACCAGTGTATAAAAACAAAAACACAAGAAAACCTGTAGATGCTGGAAGTCCAAAGCAACGCATGCGGAATGCTGGAGGATTTCAGCAGGCCAGGCAGCTTCTATGGAAATGAACAAACAGTCACTACTTCGGTGCAAAACGTCAACTGTTTATTCATTCCCATAGATGCTGCACGCCGTGCTGAGTTCCTCCAGCATTTTCTGTGTGTGTCACCTGGTATAAAAACACATTCCTTTCAGCTGGAGTGCACTTCCTGGAGTTGAGGTGGATGGCGGCTTTTCAAAGTCAGACAGAAGATTAAAATGTCTTCAGGATTAGTGCAGTGTATATGTCAACTGACGCTGCACAAACTATCTACTCACTCATATAGCACGAAAGGCCTGGATGGAGCGGACATGCAGAGGATGTTTCCAATAGTGGGGGGGTCTAGGACCGGAGAATGGAAGGACAGAGGCGAGGAGGTATTTCTTGAGCCAGATGATGGTGGATCTGTGGAATTCGTTGGCACAAGCAGCTGTGGAGGCCGAGTCACTGGATATATTTAAAGAGGAAGTCAATAGGTTCTTAATTAGTAAGGGCATCAAAAGTTACAGGGAGAAGGCGGGGGGAGTGGGATTGAGAGGGAGAATATGTCAGCCATGATAGAATGGTGGAGTGGACTAGATGGGCCGAATGGACAAATTCTGCTCCTGTGCCTCATGGTCTTAAGGTCTAAATTATTTCCACAAATCTCTCCACACGTCACTCTGAAACCTTGTTGACCAGGTGTGTGCTGGATGTGGCGGGGGTTGGTTCTCCGAGTAAACCGATAGTTAGACTGACCATTTGTGGACAGTGTGTCTCCCTCAGCCTGCAAACCCCATCCAGTCCCTCAGACCAGTTCCTCCCTTGGTTCGATTCCTCCCTCTGCCCACTCCCTCAGCCCAGTTCACCCCTCGGCCTATAGTTCAAAGTTCTAAGTAAATTTATTATCAAAGTACATATATGTTACCATAAGGTAGCTTTGAGATTTATTTTCTTAGGGTCTTTTACAGGGAAAAAAGAAATACAGTAGAATCTTATGAAAAACTACACATAAACAGGCAAACACGAGAAAATCTGCAGATGCTGGAAATTCAAGCAACACACACAAAATGCTGGTGAACGCAGCAGGCCGGGCAGCATCTCTAGGAAGGGGTACGGTCGACGTTTCGGGTCGAGACCCTTCGTCAGGACTAACGGAAAAAAGAGCTAGAAAGAGATTTGAAAGTGGGAGGGGGGAGGGGGAGATCTGAAATGATAGGAGAAGACAGCAGGGGGAGGGGATGAAGCCAAGAGCTGGGAAGTTGATTGGCAAAAAGGATTCAAGGCTGGAGAAGGGGGAGTATTATGGGATGGGAGGCCTGGGGAGAAAGAAAGGGGGAGGGGAGCACCAGAGGAAGATGGAGAGCAGGCAAGGTGTTACTGTGAGAGGGAGGGAGAGGGAGAGAGAGAGAGAGAGAGAGAGAGAGAGATAGATAAATAAATAAATAAATAGGGATGGGGTACGAGGGGGAGGTGGGGCATTAACAGAAGTTAGAGAAATCAATGTTCATGCCATCAGGTTGGAGGCTACCCAGACGGAATATAAGGTGTTGTTCCTCCAACCTGAGGGCGGTTTCATCTCGACAGTGGGGCAAAGACTGACAGACAAGTAATGTGCTAAAGAAGACAAACTGTGTAAATGAAAGTGATGTTTTTGAAAGAGTTCCTGAAAATGATTCTATAGGTGATAGAATCAGTTCAGAGTTGAGGTGAATAAAATTATCCGTGCCTGTCCAGGAGTCTGATGGTTGTGTGGTAATAACTGTTCCTCAACCTGGTGGAGGTTATACTTGTTTGTAAAGACTCTGCAGTTCCTGTTACAATGTGCTTCTGGTTTCTGGTTACTCCCTTTTTTGTTGCTATTTTGTGCGATTTTGATCGGGGGGCACTGCGGCCTGCAGTCAACAAACAACACAGACTGAGCTGAATTAAATTGAACATTGCAAGACTGTTTCAATGACACACATCAAAGTTGCATCACATCAAAGGACTAGTCCTGACGAAGGGTCTCGGCCTAAAACATCGACCGTACCTCTTCCTAGAGATGCTGCCTGGCCTGCTGCGTTCACCAGCAACTTCGATGTGTGTTGCTTGAAATTCCAGCATCTGCAGATTTCCTCGTGTTTGCTGTTTCAATGACTGTGGTTTAATGTTTTATGTTCTCTGTTTTCTGCTCGTTTTTTGCAGTTTACATGATTTGTTTTTTTTTGCATGTTGGGGGTTTGATGTTTTTCTTTGAACGGGTTCCATGGTGTTTCTTTGTTTCGTGGCTATCTGGAGAAGGCGAATCTCAGGGTTGTATACTGCATACATACTTTAATAAATGTACTTCGAATCTTTGGTGTGGGTCCTAAGGTACCTTTCATTACACATAAACACAGAGCACAGAACATAATAGCGTAGTACAGGCCAATCGGCCCACAATATTGTGCTGACCTTTTAATCTACTCTAAGGTCAATTTAAACCAATCATGCATTGCCGTTCGTTCTTTTTTGGGGCAGCATGATAGGGTGTTGAGCACATCGCTGTACCAGCAACCCGGGTTCAATTCCCGCTGCTGCCTGTAAGGAGTTTGCATGTTCTCCCCCTGAGAGTGTGGGTTTCCTCCCACAGTGCAAAGACGTACCAGCTGGTTGGTGAGTTGGTCATTGTAAATTGTCCACTGATTAGGCTTGGATGAAATTGGGGAATGGCTGAGCGGTGTGGCTGGAAGGACCAATAAAAAAATAATTTTTTTTCTCTATATCCATGTGACAGTTGTGCCTGTGACAGTAAACTTGACTTCAGCTGCCCAGACCCCAGTGGAGTAAATGGTCTCTTTCACCACTGTTACACTGGCCTAACAGGTTGGCCTCTTACCAACCACCTGAGTGCCCGGAAAAAGAACTAAAATCAGTGAAGTGGCTGAAACAACGCCAAGAGTGAGCTTGGAGCTGAGAATGAGGCCGGTTTGACGTGCTGTTTACTTGGAACAGTGCTGCGTTGAAAGCAGAGGCTTCTCCCCACTGCATTCAGTGAGACCTGCCAGTCAGTCAATCAGCACGGCGTGACTGGGATGCTCAATGGCTGTTTGTTTAGTTAGTTGCTGGGGATGTTTAACCAGTGTCGGCTTCTTCAGCTTTCAAGGCACGTAGTCAGCAGAGGGCCCTGGGCGGCCGTTGAGAACTCCAGCGCATATCACAAACACGTCAAAACTGCAGCATGAATTAGGCTCCCAACACGAGGTGAAGGAAGGCTTGTATTTATATCATGCTTTGCACATCCTTCCTGGGACATCCCAGATCACTTTACAGCCCAGGTACCATTCACGGTGTAGTGGTCAAGTCATCTTCTGGCGCAAAGGAAGACCATTCAGCCCAATAAGTGCATGCTAGCCCTTCAGAGAATAATTCTGTTGGTCCCCTTTTTAGAACATAGAATAGTACAGCACAGTACAGGCTCTTCGGCCCAGAATGTTGTGCTGACCCTTAAACCCTGCCTTCCATATACCCCCCCCACCTTAAATTCCTCCATCTACCTGTCTAGTAGTCTCTTAAATTTCACTAGTGTATCTTCCTCCACGACTGACTCAGGCAGTGCATTCCACGCACCAACCACTCTCTGAGTAAAAAATCTTCCTCTAATATCCCCCTTGAACTTCCCACCCCTTACCTTAAAGCCATGTCCTCTTGTATTGAGCAGTTTTTCAACAAGTTACTCTATCTTCTGTGCCTGACTGAGGTATGTAGTTGCTGAATGGTCTTGCAGTGCAAATGGAGACCATTCGGCCCACTGAGTGCCTGCTAGCCCCTACAAGTTATTCTGTCAGTCCCCCCCCCCCTTTTCTACAAGTTACTCTATCTTGTGGGAATAGAGGCAGATTGAGTAATTCTGCTTTGCAAGAGGGGCAACACAGACAGCAATGAGCCCAGTGGCCTGTTCTCATGATTAAAACTTCCACTTAGAAATCAAGATGACCCTTCAGGCAATATTTAATACTTTGGAAGTTGATAGACTTTGGAGGCAAGGCCTCCAGACCAATTCCTTCTTGGTTACTGGGCGGCCCAGTGAACTTTGACATTGGCTCTCTGCTCTCAGTTCACCATGGCAACAGGGGGCAGGAGGTGACCTGGGCTTGAACAACCTTACTTTGTCTGTGGAGAAAATGGCAACTGAGGAGCTTAAAACTGGTTGTGTATAAAAACAAAGATTTTCAGGGCACAGGCACACATTTATTGAAAGAGTAGATCACATGGTTGTAGCCAATTAGACTCTCCCTTCCTGAATGACAACCTATCGGCTTTCTCCCATGCCCAGAATCCTCAAGGTAATAATTGATATTCTCCGGCAAGAGTAAATCACAAAGGAACTAATAGTAAACTATTTTTTTATCAGTTCTAAACATGTTAATGGGTATAAAAATATTAGCAATAGGGGATCAGGGCTGTAGAATAGCTTTGATAGGCTGTGTGCCTGTTAGGGAATTATCCAATTGGGAGGCCAAGAGTTGGTTGCTTTCTGATTGGCTATGTTGGGTGACCAATGGGAGGAGTGGGGATGGAGGGCAGTTGAGGGTGAGAGTTCCTGTAATGGTGCCTTCTGGCATACTGGGTGGTCCACTCTTGAATTGGAATAAAATCTTCTCAGGCTTCCAGCCGGGTACATAATGATGTTTCGAAGACAAACTCTGTCATCTTCATCAGGGTTGAAGTTTGTCATCAAAGCGTCGGTTATAATCGATATCTGTGTCCGGCTGAAAGCTGAGAAGAGTTTCTTCTTCATATACCCCAGGAAAGCACTAGAGCCTTTTTGAAAAAGCATTCTTTCCAGTGATCATCGTGAATCAGGATCAGATTTAACATCATCGGCATATGTCATGAGATATGTTAACTTTGCGGCAGCAGTACAATACATGATGAATTTAGAGAAAAAAACTGAATTACAGTCAGTATATATTTATGCATATTAAATAGTTAAATTAAATAAGTTGTACAAAATCAGAAATAAAAATTAGTGAGGTAGTGTTCACGGGTTCAATGTCCATTCAAGAATTGGATGCCAGAGGGGAAGAAGCTGTTCCTGAATCACTGAGTGTGTGCCTTCAGGCTCCTGTACCTCCTCCCTGATGTTGTCAATGAGAAGAGGGCATGTCCCGGGTGATGGGGGTCCTTAATGATGGATGCTGCCTTCCTAAGGCACCGCTCCTTGAAGCTGCCCTGGATACTGCAGAGGCTGGTGCCCGTGAGGGAGCTGACTGAGTTTACAACTCTCTGCAGCTTCTTTCGATCCTGTGCAGGTTGCTCCCACGCTCCCACCTCCACCCCCACCCCCGACACCCCATTTCCAGACAGTGGTGCAGCCTTTTGGAATGCTCTCCACAGTACATCTGTAGAAGTTTTCTAATGTTTTTGGTGACAAACTAAATCTCCTCAGACTCCTAATGAAATATAGCTGCTGTCTTTCCTCCTTTATATCTAAATTGATATATTGGAATCAAGTTAGGTCCTCAGAGATATTGGACCCCACCCCCGCCCCAGGAACCTGAAATTGCTCACTCTCCCCCTTTCTGATCCCACTATGAAGAATGGTTGGTGTTCCCTTTCTCGGTCCACAATCAGTTCTTAGAAACTACTCAAGTTGACTCCAAGGTTGTTGCTGTGACACCACTCAACTAGCTGGTATATCTCACTCCTGCGCACCCTCTCGTCTCCATCTGAGATTCTGCCAACAATGGTCGTATCATCAGCAGATTTACAGATGGCATTTGAGCTGTGCCTAGCCACACAGTCATGGGTGTAGAGGGAGTAGAGCAGCGGGCTAAGCACGCATCCCAGAAGTGCGCCAGTGTTGATCGTCAGCGAGGAGATGTTATCACCAATTCACTCAGATTGTAGTCTGATTAGTAAATCAGAGATCCAGTTGCAGAGGGATGTAGAGGGGCCCAGTTTCTGTGTCTTTTCTATCAGGACTGCAGGAATGATGCCTAGCTATAGTCAATAAACAGCATCCTGACATAGGTATTTGTATAATCCAGGTGATCCAAGACTGTGTGGAGAGCCATTAAGACTGCATCTGCCGTAGACCTATTGTGGTGATAGGCAAATGCAGTGTGTCCGCAGCACCAGTGATGTCAACACCACCACACAGTATCACCCTTGGCTGGGGAATGGGGATGGGAGCTTTTGACCCAAGGCAATAGATTGGGATGAACTTTGCAGAATTGACTACCAATGATAAGTCATGATTGGGTGGTTCGGTTACACACTAGTTGGTAATGCCACCTCCAAGCTCCAGAGACCCAAGTTCCACTCTGACCTCAGTGCTGTCTGTTTGTGTGTCCTCGAAGTCCCACCCCGACCTGTTTCCTCCCAGATTCCAAAGATTTACTGATTGGTGGGCTAATTGGTCGCTGTATATTACTATTAGTGTAGGCCAGTGGTAAAAGAATTAGCAAGTGGGTTGTAGGCATCTGCAAAAGGCAATAGGTTACAGATCGACAGGGAAACAAGAATTAAAGCATTGGGTACAGGCGATGGGATGTTATGTTGAAGTTGAGCAAGACATTGGTGAGGCTTAATTTGGTGTATTGTGTGTAGTTTTGGTCACCTACCTACAGGAAAGATGTAAATAAGGTTGAGAGAGTGGGGAGAAAATTTACAAGGTTGTTGCCTGGTCTGGAGGACCTGAGTTATTAGGAAAGATTATAAGGTTAGGATTTTATTCCTTGGAACACAGAAGACTGAGAGAAGATTTGATAGAGGTATGGAAAATTATGAGGGGTATAGATCGGGTAAATACAAGCAAGCTTTTTCCACTGAGGTTGGGTGGGACTACAACCAGAGGTCATGAGTTATGGGTAATCTGTGACAAGTTTAAGGAGAACATGAGGGCAGAATTCTTCACTCAGAGGGTCATGAAGTGTGGAATGAGTTGCCAATGCAGGTGGTGCATGCAGGCTCAATTTCAACATTTAAGAGAAGTTTGGATAGGTTCATGGAGGGGCATTTAAGAAAATGCAGGGGTAAGAAGGGCAGAGGTCCCAGTGCAGGATGATGGGTGTAGGCAGTTGAAATGGACTAGATGGGCTGAAGGGCCTGTTTCTGTGCTGTACTTTTCCATGACTCTGTGACTGTAAATGGAATGGGACTTGAGATGATTACTCGCTGGGAGCTAGTATTGATCTGACGGGACGAACAGCTCCCTGCATTGCAATAACTAAGTAATTGCATCCAGCCTCTCCATGCTGATAGTAACACACAGTCAGCTTTGATCAATAGTTTGCAATCTGAATCAGAAAGTGCTGCATTCAAATCCCAGCTCAGGTGCGTTGTGCAAAGAGCCAGGCTGATGCAGTGCTGCAGAACTGAGAGAGCGCTGCACTGCTGCATCTTTACTTTTCCATCGCAACATTTGCACCAGAATTGCAGCTCTCCTTACCAACGACGCAGAGCATCCCATAGGAAAGGCAAATTCCCTGTTACAACCGTCACCTGATGGAAACTCACCCTCGCAAACTTCACATGTCACTGTCAAGATGCTGGGATGCAGAGTAAAAAATTGCAGCTATAAAATTCAAGTGAAAATGAGTAAACAATTCATCTTCTTTTAGCTCTCGTTTATCAGCAGGTGCACAGGAAACTGTGATACAGACTATTATTTGACATAGAACATAGAACGTTTAGCACTGTACAGGCCCTTCAGCACACGATGTTGTGGCAAGCTGTTAACCAACTCTGAGATCAATCTAACCCTTCTCTCCTACATAGCCTACATTTCTCTATCGCCCATTTTTCTATCCTTTGGACAGGAAGTCCTACAAAAGGTAGTGGATTCAGCCCACTACATCACAGGTAAATACCTCCCAGCCATTGAGCACATCTGCAAGAAACACTGTCTTGCAAAAGCAGCATCCATCATCAGAGATCCTCACCACCCAGGCCATGCTCTCTTCTCGCTGCTGCCATCAGGTAGAAGATACAAGAGCCACAGGACACGCACCACCAGGTTCCGGAACAGCTTCTACCCCTCAACAAAAGAGGATAACTACACTCACTTGTTCCCACAACCAATGATCTCACTTTAAGGACTCTTTATCTCATTATCTCATGTTCCCGTTATTTATTGATATTTATTTATATTTGCAATTGCACAGCTTGTTGTCTTCTGCACTCTGGTTGATCTTTCATTGATCCTGGTATCATTACTCTTCCACAGATTTGCTGAGTATGCCCGCAGGGAAACGAATCTCAGGGTTGTATATGGTGGCATATGTGTACTTTGATTATGAATGTACTTTGAACTTTGAAGAGTTTCTTAAATGCCCCTAATGTATCTGCCTCTAACACCACCCCTGGCAGTGTGTTCCACACACCTACGACTCTTAATCCTACCTCTGACATCCCACCGATATGTTCTTCCAAACACCTTAAAATTATGCCCCCTCATATTACCATTTCCCCCTGGGGAGAAGGTCTCTGGCTGCCCACTCTATCTATGCCTCATTGTCTTGTACACCTCTGTCAAGGCAACTTTCGATCCTCCTTCGCTCCAGTAAGAAAAGCCCAAGCTCTCTCTAGCTATCCTCCTACGAATTGCTCTATAATCCAGGCAGCATGCTGGTAAATCTCCTCTGCACGCTCTCTGAAGCTTCCCGATCTAGGCATGTACCTGCCCCAAAACGTGGCAGTAAAGGTAGGTATCCTGGGCCAGTTTCTAGCCCTTCTTCACAGATTATCTGGACAACAGGGTGACGCCTATGGCAGTTTGCAGTCCACAAATTGGCTATTGTTATAAGTCCATAAGACCCTAAGATATAGAAGCAGAATTAGGCCATTTGGCCCATCGAGTCTGCCCTACCATTTCATCATGGCATCATTTCCCTCTCAGCCTCAATCCCCTGCCTTCTCCCCTTATCCCTTCATGCCCTGACTAATCAAGAATCTATCATCCTCTGTCTTCAATGACTTGGCCCCCACAGCACCTGTGGCAACAGATTCCACAGATTCACCACTCTCTGGCTAAAGAAAATCCTCCTCATCTCCATTCAGCTGTACCATCTGGTCTTAGACTCCCTCACCATAGGAAACATCCTCTCCACATCCACTCTATTGAGGCCTTTTGACATTCGAGAGGTTTCAATGAGGTCACCCCTCATTCTTTTGAATTCCAGTGAGTACAGGCCCAGAGCCATCAAACGCTCTTCATATGACAAACCTTTTAAACCCGGAATCATTTTCGTAAACCTCCTTTGAACCCTCTCCAATGTCAGCACATCCATTCTTAGATAAGGAGCCCTACAGTGCTCACACTACTCCAAGTATTGTGAAAGTGGCTGCAGTCTGATACTGGCTATACTTGAATCCCTAGGAAGAGGTACAGTCAACGTTTCGGGCCAAGACCCTTCGTCCTGACCAGAGATGCTGCCTGGCCTGCTGCGTTCACCAGCAACTTTGATGTGTTTTGCTTGAATTTCCAGCATCTGCAGATTTCCTCGTGCTGGCTATACTTGAGCTGTGATAGATCGGCATCCAATAAGACACTATATAAATGCAGCTCAAAAATTCACCGCAGACGCTGAAAATATGAAATAAAAGAGATAAGATGCTGGAAACACTCAACGGGTCGGGCCGTTAGAGGATTACAGGTGAAACAGGAATTCATCACAGCTTGGAAACTGAGAAAAAAAAAGTTAGTTTTAAGTTGCGGAGAGGGTGGGGGATTGATGAATTGGACAAAGGAGAATATATCTGATTAGGTGGGGCCACGGTTGCCATGAGAATGGCAAGAAAACTTGACACGTCGCAAATAACAGATCAGGGAGTGTTAATGGTGCGGGGGGGGGGGAATAAGTGAGCCAACATTGAAGACACTGTCACTGAAATGTCAGCTGTTTCTCTTCCTACGGATGCTGCCCCACCATCTGAGTATTTCCAGGATTTTAAAAATGTTCATACAAATGTCATTTTTAAAAAATTAACCGTTTCCCCATTTGGTGCACAAGTTAGGAAGTGCTGCAGAGAGTCCAGTCCAGCAAGGTTCGAGAATGCTGTTGACTATCTCGGTACTAACATAGTCTTATTTGTGTTCCAGCAATAGGAACCCAGCAGCGGAGAAGCCCCACTTCCCTGGCTATCGAACTGTTTGAACAGCATGTGGGTGGACACATCCTACAGGTAAGGAGAAACCTCCGGGTGGATCTTCTCACTTGAGAAATCTGGTAGGACAAAGTTGCATCAATGTCCTAAGTTTCTCTGATAAGACAAGGCGAGTCATTGTCAGAGGGAAACAATCATAAAAGGTCCAACATCTCACTGACAATTCCTTCCTCGACTCTTCCCTGCAAAGTTCAGCCGCTCCAATCGGTTTGTCAGGCACTGAATGGCACGCGAACGCAATTTTTAGGAAGCCTGGACCTCGTCAGACCGCAGCGTTGGGTTTCTTGCATCTCTGCACAATTCGTTTGCTTCTCAATGTGCCAACGATGTGAACCGCAGTACCGCAGAGCGGAGCTGAGGCTCGGGACGTGGGCAGGCTCCCCTCACAAGCAGCAGCGCTGCGGGGGGTACTGGGCGGCGTGTGGGGAACGGCTGCTGCTGACCGCGGGGGTGGTGGGGGGAAGGGGCGTGCTCGATGATGATCTGAGGTTTGACCGAGGGGGCAAATAGAGGGCTAAAGTCAAGCTTCTCACTGGCGATGGCTTGGGGCAAAGCCCTCAGAAAGGAAGTGAATTGAACTGAATTGACTTTATTACTTACATCCTTCAAGTACATGAGGAGTGAAAATCTTTATATTACGTCACTGTTTAAATGTGCAATTATAGTAACTTATAATAAATATTATGTACAACAGGACAGTCAATATAACATAGAAATACAGTTGTGTCACCTTGAGTTATTCAGTCTGATGGCCTGGTGGAAGAAGCTGTCCCGGAGCCTGTTGGTCCTGGCTTTTATGCTGCGGTACCGTTTCCCGGATGGTAGCAGCTGGACAGTTTGTGGTTGGGGTGACTCGGGTCCCCAATGATCCTTCAGGCCCTTTTTATACACCTGTCTCTGTAAATGTCTTGAACAGTGGGAAGTTCACATCTCCAGATGCGCTGGGCTGTCCACACCACTCTCTGCAGAGTCCTGCGATTGAGGGAAGTACAGTTCCCCGGAAAATCCTTGTGCCTGCTTTGGCGTTGGTTTATTGGTGTCACCTAGAATGCAGCACCGTACAGGCCCTGCGGCCCACAATGGGATGCCGACCTTTTAACCTACTTCAAGATCACACTGACCTTTCCCTCCTATAGCCCAACATTTTTCTATCAACCATGTGCCTATCTCAGAGTCTCTTAAGTCTGCCTCCAGCACAACCCCTGCAACACTTTCCAAGCAACCACCACTCTTCGGGTCAAAAATGTTACTCGGACGTCCCATAGAACATATAGTCATAGTCATAGTCATACTTTATTGATCCCGGGGGAAATTGGTTTTCGTTACAGTTGCACCATAAATAATAAATAGTAATAGAACCATAAATAGTTAAATAGTAATATGTAAATTATGCCAGTAAATTATGAAATAAGTCCAGGACCAGCCTATTGGTTCAGGGTGTCTGACCCTCCAAGGGAGGAGTTGTAAAGTTTGATGGCCACAGGCAGGAATGACTTCCTATGACGCTCTGTGTTGCATCTCGGTGGAATGAGTCTCTGGCTGAATGTACTCCTGTGCCCAACCAGTACATTATGTAGTGGATGGGAGACATTGTCCAAGATGGCATGCAACTTGGACAGCATCCTCTTTTCAGACACCACCGTCAGAGAGTCCAGTTCCATTCCCACAACATCACTGGCCTTACGAATGAGTTTGTTGATTCTGTTGGTGTCTGCTACCCTCAGCCTGCTGCCCCAGCACACAACAGCAAACATGATAGCACTGGCCACCACAGACTCATAGAACATCCTCAGCATCGTCCGGCAGATGTTAAAGGACCTCAGTCTCCTCAGGAAATAGAGACGGCTCTGACCCTTCTTGTAGACAGCCTCAGTGTTCTTTGACCAGTCCAATTTATTGTCAATTCATATCCCCAGGTATTTGTAATCCTCCACCATGTCCACACTGACCCCCTGGATAGAAACAGGGGTCACTGGTACCTTAGCTCTCCTCAGGTCTACTACCAGCTCCTTAGTCTTTTTCACATTAAGCTGCAGATAATTCTGCTCACACCATAGAACAGTACAGCACGAGAACAGGCCCTTCGGCCCTCAATGTTGTGCCCAACCCAACAAATTAGTAATCAAATGGCCAACTAAACTTACTTCTTCAGCCTGCACGAAGTGCATACCCTTCCACTTCCCACATATTTATGTTTCTATCTAAACGTCTTTTAAAAGTCTTTAAAGTATCTGACTCTACCCCCACCCCAGGCAGTGTGTTCCAAGCACCCACCACTCTGTGTGCAAAAAATCGGCCCCTCACGTCTCCTTTGAACTTACCCCCTCTCACCTTAAGTGAATGCCCTCTGGTATTAGACATTTCAACCCGGAGAAAAAGATACTGTCAGTCTACTCTATCTCTGCCTCTCATAATCTTATCAGATCTCCCCTTAGCCTCCGCTGCTCCAGAGAAAACGACCCAAATTTGTCCGCCCTTCGTTGTAGCACGTGCCCTCTAATCCAGGCAGCTTCCTGGTAAACGTCTTCTTCACTCTATCCAAAGCCTCGACATCCTTGCTATAATGGGGCGACCAGGATTTATGCAATATTCCAGCGGCTGCCTAACTAAAGTTTGTTAAAGCTGCAACTTAACTTTCTGACCTTTGAACTCAGTGCCTTGACTAATGAAGGCAAGCTTGTCATGTGCTTTCTTAACCACCCTGTCAACCTGTGTAGGCACTTTCAGGGAGCTATGAACTTGGACCCCAGGATCCCTCTGTTCCTCGACACTGTTAAGGGTCTTGCCTTTAACAGTGTGCTGTCTCTTTACATTTGACCTATCAAGGTGCAACACTTCACATTTGGCCAGGTAAGCTCCATCTGAACCTGAATCAGAATCAGCTTTATTATCACTGGCATGTGGCGTGAAATTTGTTAGCTTAGCCACAGCAGTTCAACGTGATACATAATCTAGTGAGAAAAAGATAATAATAATAAATAAAATTAAAATAATAATAATAAATAAACAAGGAAATCAATTACATATATTGAATAGATGCTAAAACAGAAATACTGTATATTAAAAAAAAGTGAGGTAGTGTCCAAAGATTCAATGTTCATTTAGGAATCGGACGGCAGAGGGGAAGAAGCTGTTCCTGAATCGCTGAGTGTGTGCCTTCAGGCTTCTGTATCTCCTACCTGATGGTAACAGTGAGAAAAGGGCATGCCCTGGGTGCTGGGAGTCCTTAATAATGGACGCTGCCTTTCTGAGACACCGCTCTCTGAAGATGTCCTGGGTACTTTGTAGGCTAGTGCCCAAGATGGAGCTGACTAAATTTACAACCTTCTGCAGCTTCTTTCGGTCCTGTGCAGTAGCCCCTCCATATCAGACAGTGATGCAGCCTGTCAGAATGCTCTCCATGGTACAACTATAGAAGTTTTTGAGCCAATTCTCCACCTTATCTGCAGCTTATCTTTATCCCACTGTGTTCTTTGCAGTCTTCTACGCTATCCACAACACCACCAACCTTTGTATCTGTTGTGTATTTAATATTTCAATAATATTTAAGTAATCTGTTTTATATTGTTTGATTAACCATTCTTGTTCGTTGAAATAATTAATTACACGTTATATGTAAAAATACGTTAATTGCATGTGTCATCGCACTACCATGTGATATGTGACCCACCCATCTACACTTTCATCCAGATCATTTATATACATCACAACCAGAGGCCCCAGTACAGATCCCTGCGGCCACCACTAATTGCAGACCTCCAACTAGAATAAGTCCCTTTGACCACTCTTCTCTGTCTTCTGTGGCTAAACCAGTTCTGAAACCAAGCTGCCAGTTCCCGATGGCTCCATGGATCCCATGCATCTCATCTTCTGGATGAGCCTCCTGTGAGGGATTTTGTCCTTAGCCTTAACAAAATCCATGTAGACAACATCCACAGCTCTACCTTCACCAATCATCTTGGTCATAAGTTACTCGGACGTGACCAGCCTGGCACCAAAGCCATGCTCGCTCCCCCTAGTTAGGTCAGGGTTTGCCCCTTACACTTTCCTTCAATCACCTTAAAATCATGCCCCCTCATATTAGATGTTTCTGCCCTGGGAAAAATGTGCTGTATCTGTATGTCTTATCGTCTTGTACACCTCTATCAACCACCTTCGCTCCAAAGAGGAAAGCACTGACTCACTTGGGCTTGGTGAAGCTGTGGAATTCGTTACCACAGGGGGCTGTGGGGGCCAAGTCATAAGGCAGAGGTTGATAGGTTATTGTTTAGTCAGGGCATGAAGAGATACAAGGAGAAGGTAGGAGATTGGGGTTGAGAGGGAAATGGATCAATAATGGTGAAATGGTGGAGCAGATTCAATGAGCCAAATGGCCAAATTCTGTTCCTATATCAGATGGCCTTGTGGTCTCACTTAACCTATCCTCGTAAGACATGCCCTCTAATCTAGGCAGCGTCCTGGTAAATCTCCTCTGCACCCTCTCTAAAGCTTCCGAGTGAGATGTTTTTGTTTTACGAGGCCATCCCCCAGTCAGGCCAGGCCATGCTTAGGTGCAGCAAAAAGAAAAATTAGATTAGATTAGATTATGAGGACGCACAGTCCTCCTTTATTGTCATTTAGTATTGCATGCGTTAAGAAATGATACAATGTTCCTCCAGAATGATATCACAGAAACACAAGACAAACCAAAACTAAAAAAAAACTGACAAAAACCACATAATTATAACATATAGTTACAACAGTGCAAAGCAATACTGGAATTTGATAAAGAACAGACCATGGGCACGGTAAAAAAAAAAGTCTCAAAGTCTCTCGAAAGTCCCATCATCTCACGCAGACGGTTGAAGGGAGAAACTCTCCCTGCCATGAACCTCCAGCGCCACAAACTTGCCGATGCAGCATCATGGAAGCACCTGACCACAGCCGACTCCGAGTCCGTCCGAAAACTTCGAGCCTCCGACCAGCCCTCCGACACCGAGCACTGAGTACCATCTCTGCCGAGCACTTCGACCCCGGCCCCGGCAACAGGCAATAGGCAAAGCCGAGGATTTGGGGCCTTCCCCTCCGGAGATTCTCGATCGCACAGTAGCAGCAGCAGCGAAGCAGGCGTTTCAGAAGTTTCTCCAGATGTTCCTCCGAGCTTCTCATGTCCGTCTCCATCAAATCAGGATTGTGCACGGCATCCTACTTACAAATACATATCATTTCGGAGCGGCCGCACGCGCTGCGTCACCCTGCCATCTTCTCCTCCCCTCTATTCCCCTCTATTCCTCCCCTCTATTTATTCCCCTTATAAATAATGCAGAATATAGAGTTGCAGTTACAGAGAAAGTTAGTTACTGCCTGATATGAAGCAATGAAGATCCTCCATCTCTGTCTGTCCTCGGCCATCTTCTCTATTGTGCCCCAGGTGTGCTCCAGTGCACCCATTCCTGCCTCTGTGGTACGGCACCAAGTTGCCTTTGGTCTCCCGCGTTTCCTCCGAATTTCAGTTCTCCATTGAAGTGCTGCCTTGATGATGGAGTTGGCCTCTCGCTCCTCATCACGTGCAAAATCCGTCTCCAATGTTTCCTCATGGTGATTGTGGCCATGTCCTCTTGGCGACACTGAAGGAGTAGGGTGTGGCTGGAGATCATTCTCGACCGGAAAATACGGAGTTTTTCCCGGAGGCTGATGGTACTGTTGGCCATGGCGGTTTTGAAATATGGAAGAAAATGTCGAACTCGAATGGGTCAATGACAGAGGGATGGAGACGCCCATTTTTCTGAGACTGTCTTTACAGAATCCCCTGTCCCCACCCCCCCCCCCAACTTGTGGAATCTGAATTGATGCCTGCTCTGGGATAATCTAATCAGAGCAACTGATTGTGGACACAAGGAGCTTCAGAAAATGACCTGCTAAACCGGAGACCATTCTCAGACATGTTTGTAAGGTGCTAAAGCCTATTTAAGAAGCAATCTGTAATCTCATTAAACTCAGTGGCTAGTTCACCTCATTTGGCTGGTTTGGACCAATCGGAGTCAAAAGGAACAAATGCACAAGGCTGGTGGTGGTGGGGGAGGGGCAGAAACCATAGAATAACGTGCATTGTAGCCCTGAATTAGCGCCAGTAAAAAGGTAACACACACAACACAAAATGCTGGAGGAACTCAGCAGGCCAGGCAGCATCTATGGAAAAGAGTACAGTTGCCGTTTCGGGCTGAGATCCTTCAGCAGGACTGGAAAGAAAAAAGATGAGGAGTTTCAAGCCCAAAACATCAACTGTACTCTTTTCCACAGATGCTGCCCGGCCTACTGAGTTCCTCCAGCATTTTCTGTGTGTTGCCTGGATTTCCAGCACCTGCAGATTTTCTCTTGTTTGCCAATAAAAAGGTGTTATTGGTGAACCAGGTGAAGCGTATCCAATGACACTGAAACACTACATTTGAATTATAAGGAATGGATATAAAAATGGACACTTTGATTGCACAGTCAGCAATAACTCTTTCGAGAGAATCACCATTGCAAGGAAGAACCTCCATGCCAGGGGCTGGGAGGAGAAAGGATCAGTCGTCTGGCCAACAGAGATCCACTATTTCGGTGTTATAAATTGGAAAAGTGGTCTGAGTGAGTATTGGTACAGAGGGAACAGTAGTATTCATGATTTAAGTTGTTGGCCCGTGGTCAACAGAGATACGTTGTTGTTTGTGCAGAGACAATAGAGTGCGAGCTTTGACTAATTTCGAGTTGCATAGCAAGTTTCCTGGTTCTGTTGATGAACGGTTAACAGCATGGAATGAATACAGCTTGGCAAGGTTGTTACAGAGAATGGAAGGTGGACTAATACATTGCAAGGGCCACAACAAGATAGGTTGGGAGGTGAGGTGTTGGTCTTTGGCACATGAAAGGTCCATTCGAGAACTTGATAACAAGCTTTACCTGAGTCTGGTGCTGCGTGATTTCAAGTCCGTTTCTTCTGCATGTTGGAAGAGTGGTTACCCATGGTAGTCGCAACCAGTCCATCACAGGTAAAGCTCTCCCAGCCATGAAACGCTGGCACAGGAAGGCAGCATCCATCATCAGGGATGCCCATGTTCTCTCCTCACTGCTGCCATCAGGAAGGAGGTACAGGATCCTCAGGACCCACACCACCAGTTTCAGGAACAGTTATAACCCTTCAATCATCAAGAAGAAGGTACAGGAGTCTCAGGAACCACACCACCAGGTTCAGGAACAGTTATTACCCCTCAGCCATCAGGAAGAAGGTACAGGAGCCTCAGGACCCACACCACCAGGTTCAGGAACAGTTATTACCCTTCGATCATAAAGAAGAAGGTACAGGAGCCTCAGGACCCACACCACCAGGTTCAGGAACAGTTATAACCCTTCAATCATCAGGCTCTTGAACCAAAGCGGGTAATTCCACTCAATTTCAGTTGCTCCATCATTGAAATGTTTCCACAACCACTTTCAAGGATTCTTCACCTTATGTTTTCAGTATTTATTGCTTATTTATTTATTATGATTATTTTTCTTTTTGAATTCATGCAGTTTGTTGTCTTCTGCACTTTGGTTGAACACCCAAGTTGGGGCTGTTTTTCATTTATTCTGTTGTGATTATTATTCCATAAATTTATTGACTATGCCCATGAGAAAATGAATCTCAGGGTTGTATATAGTGACATAGATGTCCTTTGATAATAAATTTACTTTGAACTTTTGAACTTTGAACCACCAGGCTCCTGAACCAACATTGAACAGATTCCACAACCTCTTTCATAGACTCCAACTCATGTTCTCGGTTTTCTTTTCAATGGTACTTTGTTTATTTATTTACGTACTTATTTACTTAGTGAGATACAGCCTTTCCAGTCCAGCAACACCCCCCCCCCACCCACCACCACTCCGACTTAACCCTCGCCTAATCACAGGACAATGTACAATGACCAATTAACTTGCCAGCCGGTACGTCTTTGGACTATGGGAGGGAACCGACACAGCGGCAGTGAGAACATACAAATCCTTTACAGGCAGTGGCAGGAATTGAACCCACGTCACCGGTACTGTAAACCATTGTGCTAACCACTACGCTACCGTGCCAGCCTTGTGTAACATTTCATTCATTCCATTTTACTTCTTTTTTCTCATAAGTGCCTGCAAGAATATGAATCCCAAGGTTGCATGTGATGAAATGTGTACTTTGATAATAGACTTACTTGGATTTTGAAGGGGAAAAGGAGAATTTTTGGGGTGGGAAGGGTTCTTGATTATGTTGACGGTTTTCCTGAGGCAGCAAGAAGCGTAGACAACGTCAATAATGTGGGGGTTACTGTGTGTGAGATCGACTGGGCTATGTCCTTCCTTACTGACCATTACGCCACTGGTGTTTAGAACATAGAACCTGGAAAACTACAGCACGTTACAGGCCCTTTGGCCCACAATGTTGTGCCAATCATGTAACCTATTCTAGAAACTGCCCACAGTTTCCCTAGCGCCTACCCCTCTATTTTTCTAAGCTCCATGTACCTATCTAAGAGTCTCTTAAAAGACCCTATTGTATCCGCTTCCACCATCACCACCGGCAGTGCATTCCACGCACCCACCACTCTCTGTGTGAAAAACTTACCCCAGACATCCCCTCTGCACCTTAAAACTCAGCCCCCTGCCCCGCACATCTTCAGATTGTGTTAGTCGATAAATGTATTTCGCTGCATGTTTCGGTGTTTCGATGTCCATATAGCAAATAAAGTTAAACAGTTCCACAGAAACAACAGCATGGGTTTGATATAGAGCAGCATGAAACCGAGGGGTCCACGGACCCTGGGGTTGGGAACCCGTGATAGAGAGTAAGGCTCTCTTTCTGCGTTGTCTCAGTTTAGGAACAGGAGTGTTAGCACACTATTCTACCAGGTCAGACGGTGTAGTGTTGGACTGCAAAGCAACAGGAAATTCACAGCCAGCTGGTCGGCATCTTCAGAGAGAGAGAAACAGAGTCATTTTCAGGTTGAGAACTCTCGCAGGAGAGACGACTGAAAACTGGTTGAGTTTGCAAGTTTTAAGATGCCTTAAAAGAGAAGGATAAGGGGAGAGCGTGAGAAAGAGAGAGAGAGCGAGATGGAGAAAGGAAAAGAAAGAGGGGAGATAGAGAGAGATACATTGAGAGAGAGCGAGAGAGAGAGAAAAACAGAGACAGGGTCAGAAAGAGACAGAGAGAGATATGGAGAGAGAAAGGGACAGGTGGAGAGAAAGACAGAGAGAGACATGGAGAGGGAGAAAGAGACAGGGGAGAGAGAGAAAGGCAGAGACAGATAGAGAGGCAAGAGAGAAAGGAAAGAGAGATAGACAGACAGAAAGAAATAGAGAGTGAGATATGGGGAGAGAGAACGGGGGAGAAAGAAAGAGAAAGAGGAAAGAGAGAAATGGGCAGAGAGAATCTCACACAGAAAGAGAGAGAGAAAGGGGGGGAAAGAGAGACAGAGAGAGAGAAAGGAAGGAGAGTGAGAAAGAAAGAAAGAGAGAGACAGAGACAGAGAGAGAAAAAGAGAGAAGGGGGAGAATAAGATGAGCAGAAATGTCATGGCTGGAAATTCCAGCAGTGAGAGCCCGAAATTTGAAGACACGGCCAACAGTGATTAAAATCTCAAGGGCCCAGAACTGGAGACAGGTGAGGCTTGTGAGGGCTGGAGGACGTGAAGCTGGGCTGAGGGGAAGTTTTGAGAATGAGAACTGATTGGCACTGCAGGACGAGGAACCAACACAAGAGGCCACACAATGGTAGGAAGGGTGGTGATGGGTGAATGGCGATAGGGAAATGAACTTTGAAAGCATCAGTTTTGAACGTTGCAGTAAGCCTGTGTAGAGTACCAAAAGGGAAAGGGGCGGGGATGGGGGGAGGAGGTGGGAGAAAGAGCACGGATTTACAGGCGGGATGCGAAGTTCCTCAGATACACTGGAAGTCCACTGAGGCCTGGTCTTTTCAAAGCGAAGCCAGCTCTTGGCAAATTATACCCATTAATCCATTGTCTAACTGATAGCAGAAACTTGCAGGTTGACATTTATATGTGAGCTTCACTGAATGGAGATGGATTAGACTAATTACGGTTGGAGAGTAGTCATTATGATTGTCTTTTTAGGCTGTAGGCTAATTGCATAGAATGGCACGTGGAAATAATTTTTAAACTGTAATTCATCAGCTGCCAAGCATATCCTCTGAGTTATTGCCCAATCCATTGTCAGACTGTAGATATTATAAATGGCTCAATTCTGAAAAAAATTAACCACAATTGTATTTGAGTGGAAAAGTGAGGTACTTCCACATTATAATTTCACTTAAGCTTTTTCATTTAAAAACAAGCACACATTAGCAGTAAATTTAATTAATCCAGATCCTGTGCCCTGGAACAAAGATTAAGAGGGCCAGTGAGATATTTCCCCTTTCTGCATATCCAGAAAACTCAAAGACTCCCATTCTCCCATCACCCACTTCCTAACCCCCACCCCTGCTCACTAACATACATTAACTCCCGGTTAAGCAGCAACTTGATGATGCTTAATTAATGCTCTTCTTCCCCCCACGTACATACCTCTCTCTACCCATGCACCGTGCTCTTGTGTGTCCCCACTCCTTTATCCTTTAAACTTTAAACTTTTATTTTTATTGAGGTGAAATGCGCTTCAAGCTGTGCCGCCAACCGCGACCCTTGGGGAGAACGTGCAAACCCTTTATAGGCGGCGGCAGGAATTGAACCCAGGTCACCTGCACTGTAAACCGTTGTGCTAACCACTACACTACTGGGCTCCGTCATTTCAGGATCAGTTTTAATATCACCGGCATATGTTATGAAATTTGTTGTTGTGCTGCAGCAGGTACATTGCAATATTTCATAATATAAACTGTAATTACACTGTGTGTGTGGGGGGGGTGGTGGGAGGTGGCACGGTAACGTAGTGGTCAGCACAAACGCTTTACAGTACCAGTGACGCAGGTTCAATTCCCACCACTGCCCGTAAGTAGTTTGTACGTTCTCCACTTGACTGCGTGGGTTTCCTCCGGGTGCTCTGGTTTCCTCCCACAGTCCAGAGACATCCCGGTTGGTGGGTTAATTGGTTACTGTAAATGGCCCTGTGATTTCGCTCGGATTAAATCGAGGGATTGCCATTGGCATGGCTCGAAGGACCATGAGGGCCTGGCTCCACGTTCTATCTCAATAAACAAACAAATAAATAAACCTGTGAATGACATGAACTGTATCAATATATATTAAAAAGTTAAATTAAATAATTAATGCAAAAAGGTAGTGAGTTAGTGTTCATGGATTCAATGTCCATTCAGAAGTCGGATGGCAGAGGGGAAGAAGCTGTTCCTGAATCACTGAGTGTGTGTCTTCAGGCTCCTGTACCTCCTTCCTGATGGTAGCAATGAGAAAAGGGCACGCCCTGGGTGCTGGGGCCCTTCATTTACAACTATTCCTTCAGCTACTTGAGCCCCAAGCACAGGAATTCCCTCAATTAACCTCTCACCTCCTTCATGCACACTTTAGACCTAGCTCGATGACTGAACTTTTCTCTGTGTTTGTTAACCTGGCCCAGTGACGGATCTGACAATGTCCCCAGGTATTGGCGATATTGGGGAATTGAGGTAACATGGGAGTACTATTGTTGAGTCACCAAGATCAATACGGGCATGGAACACTGATATGCAGTACTGTGCAAAAGTCTTAGGCACATATATGTAGCGAGGGTACCTAAGACTTTTGCACAGAACTGTATTTGTCGACGTGGAGCGGACAGCGAGTTTGTAAATCTGGCAGGAGCAAAGGATATTGGGAATAATAAGGGTGGAGAGGGGTGTGGGACAGGTGACAGCAAAGGAGTGCCAGGGTGGGGGTGACATGGGTACAAACACACTCAGTCCTAAGACACCAGGCAAGGTCATTTGATTCCAAACAATTGGTTTATTGATCATTACAGAATGTCTCTCTGGTGCTTCCCGCTCCCTCCCCTCTCCCTTCCCCGTTTCCCAACTATGATTCCCCTCTCCCTGTCCCCTTCCCACTCCCAGTCCACAACAGAGACCCAGATCAGAATCAGGTTTATCATCACTCACATATGTCATGAAATGTGTTTCTTTGTGGCAGCAGTACAGTGCAATTCATAAAATTATTAAGTACTGTGCAAAAGTTTAAGGCACCCTAGTTTGCACAGTACTGTAAATACAAAAAAAACTTTTGCACAGGACTGTATATTTAAAAATTTAAGACCTTTGCACAGTACTGCTGATATACAATTACTTGTTCCTGGTGCTTTAGTCATAGTCATACTTTATTGATCCTGGGGGAAATTGGTTTCTTAGTACTTACTAATTTTATGAATTGCACTGTACTTTTCAGACACCACCGTCAGAGAGTCCAGTTCCATCCCCACAACATCACTGGCCTTACGAATAGGATTGCTTTTCTCTTTGTATTTTTTTCTGGGTTTTTGGGTGTTCTTTATGCTTATTGTGTGTTTTTTTTGTGCTGCATCAGATCTGGAGTAACAAATATTTCATTCTCCTTTACACTGAAGAAAGACAATAAAGCAATCTTGAATCTTGAAGAGCCTGTTTCATTGCTGCCTCACCCTATCACTCTGAGTTGCAAAGCTCCACCCGTCTTCTTCCTGCTTGCCTTTAGTAGCGGTTCGTCCAGGCCTCGGCGGCTCCACAAACTGCCTTGTGCTCTGTAATATGTTAAAAATGTTGTATCAGTGAACGTGTGGGCACGTGGCCGTGGTTAAGACATTGGACTAGTGACCTGAAGGTCGTGAGTTCGAGCCCCAGCCGAGGCAGCGTGTTGTGTCCTTGAGCAAGGCACTTAACCACACATTGCTCTGCGACAACACCGGTGCCAAGCTGTATGGGTCCTAATGCCCTTCCCTTGGACATTGGTGTCGTGGAGAGGGGAGACTTGCAGCATGGGCAACTGCTGGTCTTCCATACAACCTTGCCCAGGCCTGCGCCCTGGAGAGTGAAGACTTTCCAGGCGCAGATCCATGGTCTCGCAAGACTAACGGATGCCTTAATTTTTTTTTGTATGCGTGAAGACTATTGTCCCCAAAGGTGCTGACTTTTACCTGTGCTGTTCACTGATCAAGGCCTTTTCTGATGGCTTGCTGTCAGACGGGATGGCGAACCTGTGGCACGCAGCCCAAGATAGCGCACGCAAAACGTTTGATGGCGCACGGCATGCAGAGGCTGCCCCTTGATTGTTTAAACCCCCACCAGTTGTGTACCGTATTCAGTTTTTCCACAATATTTCGGTCATCTTGTGTATATATAGTCTAAATAAATATTCTTGTTCGTTTAAATGATCAACTACCGGTTATATGTAAAAGTACGTTAATTGCATACCTCGTCCCGCTACCGCAAGATTCGCACTTACAGTAAAAATGAAGTTGCACCCGAATGGGACAAGGGATTCACGTAGTGAGCGATCCCTGCGGAAACCCGAAAGTTGGGGGGATGGGGTGGGGGGGGCAGGGAAAGATGTCAGAATCAGAAACAGGTTTATTATCACCGGCATGTGATGTGAAATTTGTTAATTTTTTTTGTCCTCGGAGTTAGGCCTCAGAATATTCTACTCCCCAAATTGTCAAGATAAAACCAAGTGACGAGGCCCTTGAAGTGATTCCCCTTTCTTGGTCCATGGGGAAAACACAGGCCAGGCCTTATCAACCCTGGCTGGGTCGCCTGGGCCTTTTTCCTTCCTTTCCCTCTCCCTCATATTCTGCAGGGATCACTCCCTACGCGACTCCCTTGTACATTCACCCCCCCCCACTGATCTCCCTCCTGTAACTCCACTTTGTACTTCTTCCTCCCCTCCCCCCACCTTCTTACTCTGACTTCTCATCTCCTTTCCCCAGTCTTGATGAAGGCTCTTGGCTCGAAACGTTGACTGTTTACTCAGTGCCATAGCCTGCTGCCTGGCCAGCTGAGTTCCTCCAACATTTTTAGTGTATTACGTATTCCAGGCAATCCCGTTCCAACATATCAATCCATGGCCTCCTCTTGTGCCACAATGCCCTCAGGGTGGAGGAGCAACACCTTTTATTCCGTCTGGGCAGCCTCCAGCCTGATGGCTTGAATATAGATTCCTCCTTTCGGTTAAAAAAAATTCTCTCTTCCTCCCCTCTTCTACCCTGGCCTCTTGCCTCCTCCGTCCCTTTCTCCTGTGGTCCACTCTCCTCTCCTGTCAGATTCCTTCTTCTCCAGCCCTTGACCTTTCCCACCCACCTGGCTTCACCCCTCACCTTCCAGCTATCCTCCTTCCCCTCCGTCCACCTTCTTATTCTGGCATCTTCCCCCTTCCTCCTCAGTCCTGAAGAAGGGTCTCGGCCTGGAATGTTGTCTGCTTCTTTCTCTCCATCGTTGTTGCCTGACCTGCTGAGTTCCTCCAGCAACATGTGTGTGTTGCTAAGCAATTTAATATACTTTTCTTTCATCATATGCAAGCCTTAAATTATTACAAACAGTCTCTCATACACCTGGGATGCCAGCATTAGCCTGGTTAGCCTGGTGTTGTTCAGACTCTGTGGTGTTAACGATCCTTCCCACTACTGTCCTTTGGGATCGTCAACTGGAGAACTGCTTTTCCCCAGTTTACCTTGGCACCATCTTTAATGCTTTTTTAAAAAATCAGGCAGTTTCTCTCCGAATTTCCTCTTTCCTGCAAAAGCCACAATTCCTGGAAATTCTGGGACTGGGCTGAGCCAATCCCACATTCCTGCCAAAAGCCAGGGGTTCTGAGGATCGCGTAACTTGCAGGGTTCACTCTGAAGGGTCGGACTGCGACTGTGGGCCATCTCAGAGCATGCTGGTCAGAGACTGATCACCACCATTGATCCCTGGGACGGGGCAGGAGTTTCCCAAAGAGGAAAAAAAAATTAAGCAAAGCGGGCTCCGATCTCTCTGAAGAGTTGGTGACAATCTCATTGAAACATCTGACGAGGTTCTGCTTTGGGAGTTAGGTGCTAAATTAAATAACAGGACCTCCATGGTTGTGATGTCATGATTGCTACCCATGCCCATGTGCTAGTGAGGCCAGAAATAGGAAGATTATACAGTTTAACACGTGGCTAAGGAGTTGGTATAGGAGGGAGGGCATAAGATATTTGTATAATTGGGCTCTCTTCCAGGGAAGTGTGGGCACGTGGCCAAGTGGTTAAGGCATCGGACTAGCAACCTGAAGGTCGTGAGTTCGAGCCCCAGCCGAGGGAACGTGTTGTGTCCTTGAGTAAGGCACTTAATCACACATTGCTCTGCGATGACACTGGTGCCAAGCTGTATGGGTCCTAATGCCCTTCCCTTGGACAACATCGTTGGCATGGGGAGAGGAGACTTGCAGCATGGGCAACTGCCGGTCTTCCATACAACCTTGCCCAGGCCTGCACCCTGGAGAGTGAAGACTTTCCAGGCACAGATCCATGGTCTCGCAAAACTAACGGATGCCTTCCGGGGAATGTGAGATTGTACAGAAGGGACAGTTTGCACCTGAACTGGAGGGGCTAATATCCCAGCAAAGAGTTTTGTTAGTATTGCACGGTGAGGTTTAAATTAGAGTTGCAGGGGGATGGGAACGCCAGAACAGTTAGTGGAGAGGTTGTGGAGGCGGATGTTGGTAAGTCGTCAGACAAAGTCAGGAATCGAAAGGTAGAGCATGGTGCAATAGTAGAGCTGTGAATATTTTAATGCAAGAAGTATCGTAGGCTGAGCTCAGGGCATGGATCAACACCTGGAATTATGGTATTGTAGGCATTAGTGAGACTTGGTTGGAGGAGGAGCAGGACTGGCAGCTCAATATTCCGGGGATCCATTGTTTTAGATGGGACACAGTGGGAGGGATTAAAGGAAGAGGGGTGGCCTTAATAGTCAGTGCTCCATCAGGACAGACAGGAGAACTCATCTAGTGGGGTGTTATGGATGCAACTGAGAAATAAGAAAGGTATGACCACATTAATAGGGTTCTATTACAGACCACCCAACAGTCCCAAGGGTTTAGAGAAACAAATTTGCAGAGAGATCACAAACATTACCAGAAACATAAGGTTGTTACCGCAGGTGATTTTAACTTTCTACAATTGATTCGGACTCGCATACTCTTAAAGGACTAGATGGGATAGTTTGTCAAATGTGCTCAGGAATGTTTCCTGCATTAGTACGTAGAAGTCAAGTCAAGTCAATAAAAAAAAAGTCAAGTCGCTTTTATTGTCATTTCAACCATAACTGCTGGTACAGTACACAGTAAAAATGAAACAACAATCCTCCAGGACCATGGTATTACATGAAACAACACAAAACTACACTAGACTACGTGAATCAACACAAAACTACACTAGACTACCTGAAACAACACAAAACTACACTAGACTACAATGAAACAACACAAAACTACTCTAGACTACATGAAACAACACAAAACTACTCTAGACTATGTGAAACAACACAAAACTACACTAGACTACAATGAAACAACACAAAACTACATTAGACTACATGAAACAACACAAAACTACACTAGACTACCATGAAACAACACAAAACTACATTAGACTACAGGCCTACACGGGACTACATAAAGTGCAAAAAACAGTGCAAGACAGTACAATAATTAATAAACGAGACAATAGGCACAGTAAAGGACAAATTACAATAATAAATGATGTAAATGTAAACAATGTTTTAGCAGGAATTGAGAAAGAAATGAGCAAAAGTTGCAAAGGGATTGGAGTGGTGTTCATTTGAGTGTGAGTGCGTGAGTGTGGGGGTGGGGGGAGTGGTTGGTGTCAGACTAGACTCTACGAATTGGGGAGTGAGAGCCTGAATGCTTTGGTACCTTTTGCCAGATGGCAGGAGGGAGAAGAGTTTGTATGAGGGGTGTGTGGGGTTCTTCACAATGCTGTTAGCTTTGCGGATGCGGCGTGTGGTGTAAATGTCTCTAATGGCACGAAGAGAGACCCCGATGATCTTCTCAGCTGACCTCACTGTCCGCTGCAGGGTCTTGCGATCCGAGATGGTGCAATTTCCGAACCAGGCAGTGATGCAGCTGCTCAGGATGCTCTCAATACAACCTCTGTAGAATGTGGTGAGGATGGGGGGTGGGAGATGGACTTTTCTCAGCCTTCGCAGAAAGTAGAGACGCTGCTGGGCTTCTTTGCTATGGAGTTGGTGTTGAAGGACCAGGTGAGATTCTCCGCCAGGTGAACACCAAGAAATTTGGTGCTCTGAACAATCTCTACGGAGAAGTGGGCAATGTTCAGTGGAGAGCGGTTGCTCTGTGTCCTCCTGAAGCCAACATCCATCTCTTTTGTTTTGTTCACATTCAGAGACAGGTTGTTGGCTCTGCACCAGTCTGTTAGCCACTGCACCTCCTCTCTGTATGCTGACTCATCGTTCTTGCTGATGAGACCCACCACGGTCGTGTCATCGGTGACCTTGATGTTGTAATTCGAGCTGTGTGTTGCTGCACATTCGGGGTCAGCGGTGGACTGAGCACACAGCCCCCATGCTCAGTGTGATGGTGTTGGAGATGCTGCTTCCAATCCGGACTGACTGCGGTCTCCCAGTCAGGAAGTCTAGGATCCAGTTGCAGAGGGAGGTGTTCAGGCCCAGTAGGCTCAGCTTTCCAATCAGGTGCTGAGGAATGATTGAGTTGAATGCTGAACTGAAGTCTATGAACAGCATTCGAACGTACGTGTCTGTTTTGTCCAGGTGGGTTAGGACCAGGTGGAGGGTGATGACAATGGTGTTGTCTGTTGAACGGTTGGGACGGTACGTGAACTGCAGGGGGTCCAGTGAGGGGGGCAGCAGGGTCTTGATGTGCCTCATGACGAGCCTCTCAAAACACTTCATGATGGTGGATGTGAGTGCAACGGGAAGGTAGTCGTTGAGGCAGGACACTGAAGACTTCTTCAGTAAGTCCCAATAAGAGATGGTGCGATACTGGATCTGCCATTAGGAAATGAGACAGGGCAGGTGACAGAAGTTTGTGTAGATGAACTCTTTGCATCTAGTGATCACAATGCCATTTGTTTCAAAGTAAATATGCAAAAAGATAGGTCTGGTTCATGGATTGAGATTGTAAATTGGAGGAAGGCCAGTTTTGATAGTATCAGAAATGATCTGGCAAGTGTGAATTGGGACAGACTGTCTTCTGGCAAAGGTGTACTTGGAAAGTGGGAGGCCTTCGGAAACAAAATTTTGAGAGTACAAAGCTTGTAGGTGCCTGTCAGAATAAAAGGTAAAGATAACAGGAGTCAGAACCTTGGTTTTCAAGAGGTATTGAGGCCCTGGTTAAGAGAAAAAGGAATTGCATAGCAGGTAGGGCAAGCAGGAACAAATGAGGTGCTTGTGGAGTATAAGAGATGCAAGAGAACACTTAAAGAAGTCAGGAAGGCTAAAAGGAGGAATGAAGTTGCTCTAGCGGACAAGGTAAAGGAGAATCCAAAGGGATTCTACAGGTATGTGAAGAGCAAACAGATTGCAAGGGACAAAACTGGTCCTCTGGAAGACCAGAATGGTAATCCCTGTGTGGAGCCAAAACAGATGGGAGAGATCTTAAATTCACTCTTTGCATCTGTATTTACTCAGGAGACGGACGCAGTGTCTATTGAAGTGAGGCAAAGCAGCCTCAACTTCGTGGACTCTGTACAGATAACAGAGGAGGATGTGTCTGCTACCCTGAGACAGATCAGGGTGGATAAACTCCCAGGGCCTGATAAGGTGTTCCCTACAATCCTGTGGGAGACAAGTGCAGAAATTGCTGGGGCACTAGCAGAGATATTTAAAACATCCTTAGTGACAGGAGAGGTATCGGAGGATTGGAGGATAGCCAATGTTGTTCCACTGCTTAAAAAAAGGTTCTAAATGTAAACCAGGAGATTATAGACTGGTGAGCCTGACATCAGCTGTGGGAAAGTTATTGGAAGGTATTCTAAGGGACCGGATATATAAGTATTTGGATAGACATGAACAGATTAAGGATAGTCAGCGTGGTTTCAGGCTTGGTAGGTCATGTCTAATTAATATTATAGAGTTTTTCAAGGAAATTAACAGGAAAGTGGTTGAAGGCAAGGCAGTGGATGTTGTATACGTGGACCTTAGCAAGGCATTTGACAAGGTCCCGCGTAGGAGGTTGGTCAAGGAGGTTCAGTCGTTCGGCATTCAAGATGAGGTAGTAAATTGGTTTAGATGTTGGCTTTGTGGGAGAAGCCAGAGAATGGTAGTAGAGGGTTGCCTCTCTGACTGGAGGCCTGTGACTAGTGGTGTGCCACAGAGATCGGTGCTGCGTCCATTGTTCTTTGTCATCTATATCAATGATTTGGATGATAATGTGGTTAGCTGGATCAGCAAATTTGCAGATGGTGCCAAGAATCGGGGTGTAGTGGACGGTAAAGAAGACTATCGTGGCTTGCAGAGGGATCTGCATCAGCTGGCAAAATGGGCTGAAAAATGGCACTTGGAGTTTAATGCAGACACAGATTCAAAGGTTCATCTTATTGTCAATGTATGCATGTGCAATACTTCTCTGATATTTGTCTTCCCCAGATAGCCATGAAATACAGAGAGACCATGGGAGTTGTTAAAAGAAAAGACATCAACTTCCTCCCCCTAGAACAAAAAAGAAAAAGAAACAAACCCCACAAACCCCACCCCCCCACTCGTATAAAAGAACGGCAACAATAGTATCAAAGCACGCCCACCCCCCTCTTGCACACACACAAAAAGTAACAGATCACAACACAGAAAAACAGCAACAAGAACACCAGACCTCAAGACCCCAACCCTTCCCTCGCACAAAAACTAACATCTTGCCCACCCGTCAATCGGCCACAAGAAAGGAAACACTGAAAAACTGAAGGAAGTCTCTGTAAAGTACAGTCCAATAATGGCATAAATCTCAGGATATCGGGAACAACTTTCCGTCAGCATACGAGGAGAGCGGCCGCACGAGCTCACACCTTCCGTGAACAGTAACTGCCACGGCAGGTCCGAACACCACCACTGTGGCTAGCGGCCGTCATTGCCCCCGTGACCTCCATTGAGAGCGGTCGCTGACCACCACCCCCCCCCGCCACATTTGCCTCAGTGCTTTGAAATGGGGTCGTTCATGACCCCGCACCTCATCTCTGGTCTTTTCCACAAGTCAGCTTGTGTTCTTTTCCGGGTCCCCCGTCTCTGATCTCCACGGGGCAGCTCTCCAGACATGGCAGAGAGCTGGATCCATCTTTCGATCAAATTCCAAACTGTACATCACAGGCTCTAACAGATTCTGTGACACAATCGGACAAAAAGAACAAGCAGAAGACATAGAGAAAGTGAAATAATGAAATAAGACACAGAAAGAGGTGAGGTTTTGCACTTTGGTCGGACCAGCCAAGGGTAGGTTTTACACAGTGAACGGTCAGGCACTGAAGAGTGTGATAGAACAAAGGGATCACGGAATACAGGTCTATAATTCATTGAAAGTGGCATCACAGGTAGATAGGGTCGTAAAGAAAGCTTTCTGCACATTGGTGTTCATTAATCAGAGTACTGAGTACAGGACTGAGTCTCCCTACGCGACTCCCTTGTCCATTTATCCCTCCCCCCATCCCTCCCCACTGATCTCCCTCCTGGCACTTATCCTTGTAAGCGGAACAAATGCTACACATGCCCTTACACTTCCTCCCTTACCACCATTCAGGGCCCCAGACAGTCCTTCCAGGTGAGGCGACACTTCACCTTTGAGTCGGCTGGGGTGATATACTGCGTCTGGTGCTCCCGATGTGGCCTTTTATATATTGGCGAGACCCGACACAGACTGGGAGACCACTTTGCTGAACACCTATGCTCCGTCTGCCAGAGAAAGCAGGATCTCCCAGTGGCCACACATTTTAATTCCACGTCCCATTCCCATTCTGATATGTCTATCCACGGCCTTCTTTACTATCAAGATGAAGCCACACTCAGGTTGGAGGAACAACACCTTATATTCTGTCTGGGTAGCTTCCAACCTGATGGCATGAACATTGACTTCTCTAACTTACTAATGCCCCACTTCCCCCTCGTACCCCATCCATTATTTATTTATATACACACATTCTTTTTCTCTCTCTCTCCTTTTTCTCCCTCTGTCCCTCTCACTATACCCCTTGCCCATCCTCTGGGCTTTGCCCCCTCCCCCTTTTCCTTCTCCCTAGGCCTCCTGTCCCATGATGCTCTCGTATCCCTTTTGTCAATCACCTGTCCAGCTCTTGGCTCCATCCCTCCCCCTCCTGTCTTCTCCTATCATTTCAGATGTCCCCCTCCCCCTCCCCCTCCCACTTTCAAATCTCTTACTAGCTCTTCTTTCAGTTAGTCCTGATGAAGGGTCTTGGCCCAAAACATCGACTGTACCTCTTCCTAGAGATGCTGCCTGGCCTGCTGCGTTCACCAGCAAATTTTATGTGTGTTGATTGAGTACAGGAGATGAGACGTTACGTTGAAGTTGTACAAGATATTGATGAGGCCTGATTTACAGTACTGTGAGCAGCTTTGAGCTCCATATCAAAGGAATTGGCATTGGAGAGGATCTAGTGATCCCAGGAATGAAAGGGTTAATGTATGAGGAGCATTGCATGGGGCTTAGAGAGATGCTTCCAATACTGAGAGAGTCTAAGAGCAGAGGGCACAGCAGGGGTTCCCAACTTGGGGCCCACAGACCCCTTGCTTAATTTTGTTGGTCCATGGCATAAAAAGAGATGGTAACCCCCTGGAATAGAAGGGTGGCTTCTCCATCTCCACTCTACCTACACCTTTCACTATTCAGTAAGTTTTGCCCACCCTGGCATTCTGCTAAGCTCTAGTGAGCACAGGCCCAAAGCTATCAAACACGTCTCAGAGGTTAACCCAAAGCAACGCACATAAAATGCTGGAGGAACTCAGCAGACCAGGCAGCATTGATGGAAAAGAGTAAACAGTTGACATTTCGGGCCAAGACTCTTCCTCAGGACTGCACGTTAACCCTTTCACTCCCAGGAATCATACTCACTAGGAGTAATTTACAGTGTCTAATTGACTACTCGACCCACCTGCCCTTGGGAAACAGGAATACCCAGAGGAAATCATGCAAATTCCACACAGACGGGATGGAATCAGGTCTCTGGATCTGTGAGGAGGCAGCTATACTAGCTCTGGGTTCTAAGATGCCTCCTGAGGCAAATGTGGGGTTCATTTCTTGATGTGCCACACTCCACAGGACACAGGCTGGGATTGGGGCGGGTAACTCACCAGGGGACACAAGGGCATCTTCTGTGCCCTAATTATTTTGATCTGATTGGTGCAACAAAAACACTCTTGTGTACGAAACCTGTGAAACAGATAGGAAAGGATAATCTCCTTGTAATGATTTGATATTGAACAAAAATACCACGACTGCAATCCAGAAATGAACAAACATTAGAGCTGTGTATAATTCTCCTGAGGCTTGCCAACACAGCACCCTTTCCAGTTTAAATCACAGTCAGTAATTATTCTGGCATTTCAGCACATTGAAATATAATTTTAAGAAGTCCTCCCTTGTCAGAGCACAACAGCAATAAAGATCTCAGAGCGGCTGTCTTGGAGACAGCCAACAGAGCCTTTGTGCTTCACCTGCCTAGAGCAGTCACCGCGATTGTCTGTGGCACATGTTGATGTAGACAGTGGTAATGGTTGTTGATCTGTGTTAATAGCTGTTCAGCAACACGGACTTGTTAAAGCAACTGGCTTTGCAGCTATTGCCATGCTGTCTGTCTGTCTGTCTCTCTCTCTCTCATTTGCTTCCTCTGATTCTCTCTCCCCCTTTCTCGCTTTCTCCCTCCCTCTTTCTCGCTTCCTCTCTCCCTCTCCCTCACTCTATCTCTCTTTCTCCCTCTCGCCATTCTCTCTGTCTCTCTCCCCTCCCTCCATCTCTCTCAACCTCTCTCTCTCCCCATCTCTCAGCCCCTCTCTTGATATCTCTCTCAATCTCCCCCCCTCTCTCTCTCTGTCGCTCTCCCCTCTTTCTCTCTGTCCTTCTCCCTCCCTCTCTCCACCTTGCTGTCTCCCTCTCTCCCTCACTCCCTGTCCTCCCACTCCGTCCTCTCTCCCTTCCCTGAACCCACTCCTGCTCCTCTCTCTCACCCTCTCTCTGTTCCTCTGTTGAGTTGTGACTGTGTAGCAGGCTCATTCAGTGAGGAGCCGGGGAACACTGGCGGGTTTGCATCCTAAATGGCATTCATAGAACTGAATTCATGACGTTTGCTGCTTGTCTCGCTCCACACACAATACTATTGAGCAGGAGTGGACATCAGTTTTTGTGTTAAACAAGCCATCCTGACCTGCGTTACACACTGATTGGACCGACACTGTCCAGCCCGAACCGAACATAAACTCACGGCAAACCAGGACATGCCCTCGACTCGTTTCTGCCGTCAAGGAGGAGGTACAGGAGCCTGAATGTTTTAGAAATAGCTTCTGCCCCTGGCCATCGGATTCATGAACACTCCATGAATTCCACTTCATTACCTTGCTCCCTCTTCGCAAAACCAATTTGATTATTTATGTATATATTGCTTCATAATTCATAGTAAATTCTATGTATTGCACTCTACTGCTGTTGCAAAACAACAGATTTCACGACGTACACTGTGTAAAAGTCTCAGGCACATATGTATGGCTAAGATGCTTAAGACTTTGCACAGTACTGCATTTGTCAACGTGGGGTGGAGAGCGAGTTTGTAAATCTGGCGGGAACAAAGGACATTGGGAATGGCGAGGGTGGAGTGCCGTGGGAGGGGGGTGGGACAGGTGGCAGAGAAGGAGTGCCAGGGGAGGGGGGTGGCGTAGGTGCAGACACACCCAGCCCCGAGACACCAGGCAAGGTCATTTGATTCCAAACAATTGGTTTATTGACCATTACACAATGTCTCTCTGGTGCTTCCCTCTCCCTTCCCCTTTTCCCAACCGTGATTCCCCTCTCCCTGCCCCCTTCCCACTCTCAGTCCACAATAGAGACCCAGATCAGAATCAGGTTTATCATCACTCACATGTCATGAAATGTGTTATCTTTTGTGGCATCAGTGCAATGCAATACATAAAATTACTTCAGTACGGTGCAAAAGGCTTTGGTAGCCTAGCTATAGATACGTGCCTGACATTTGCTCAGTACTGTATGTCAGTGATAATAAACCTGATTTTGATTCTGACACATCCCAGTGGAGTCCCTTCAGGCTCAGCTGGTGCACGGTGGCTGAGCAACACCGTTTCCTCACAACTCCAGGGACCTGTGTTTGATCCTGACCTCTGGTGCTATCTGTGCAGACTTTGCACGTTCTCCCCCTCCCTTGGGTGCTCCAGTTTCCACCCACGTCATGCTGGGGGGGCTGACCGGCTCCTCTAAATTGCCCCCAGTGTCGGTATTACGCAAAAAAAGGATCAAATTTGGTTGATGTTCTTATTTGAACATAGAATAGTACAGCACATTACAGGCCCTTTGGCCCACAATGTTGTGCCGACCCTCAAACCCTGCCTCCCATATAACCCCCCACCTTAAATTCCTCCATATACCTGTCTAGTAGTCTCTTAAATTTCACTAGTGTATCTGCCTCCACCACTGACTCAGGCAGTGCATTCCACGCACCAACCACTCTCTGAGTAAAAAACCTTCCTCTAATATCCCCCTTGAACTTCCCACCCCTTACCTTAAAGCCATGTCCTCTTGTATTGAGCAGTGGTGCCCTGGGGAAGAGGCGCTGACTATCCACTCTATCTATTCCTCTTAATATCATGTCTGTTGTCATCCTCCTTCTCTCCAAAGAGTAAAGCCCTAGCTCCCTTAATCTCTGATCATAATGCATACTCTCTAAACCAGGCAGCATCCTGGTAAATCTCCTCTGTACCCTTTCCAATCCAATTTGCTCTTTGAACAATTTGCTTCTTTTTTTGTGCGTGTTGGGGACTTGATGTTTTTCTCTGAACGGGCTCCATAGGGGTTTCTTTGTTTTCTGGCCGTCTGTGAGGAAAATGAATCTCAGGGTTTTATCCTGCGTATGTACTTTGATAATAAATGTACTTTGAATCCCTGGAATCTAATGGGCATGTTTGATAGAAAACAAGTTGAAGGTTGTACAAAGAAATAAGGAAAGGGGGAAATGAGACCTTTGGATCAGATTAGATTCAGGTTTTTGACACAGGGTTCTCGCTTGTGTGATGCTCCCAGAGTAAAGAGTATGCATGATGATTATACGAGGCCCTCCACTGGTTGGGATCAACCTTGGATGTTATGTCCCAGCTGTCTACCCTGATATGCAAGCCTGGGCAGTACGATATGGAGAGCAAGCTGTTGCCAGTGTAGCAAGCTCCCCTCTCTCCACGCACCTGATCAACCCAAAGGAACGGCAGAAAGCGATACAGTTTGGTGCCAGTGGTGTCACAGGAGTTGTCAGCCAACATAGGACTCCTTTAGGGACTCCTCCCCGGGTAGTTCCCTTGGGGTTTAACCCCCCCCGAAGCCTTCCCCATGAGTGGGTGCAGCCACAAGGCAGCGGAGGTGTGACATTGGAGTTTTTCTTCTCCTAGATGAGCTGACAAGGCTAATCTGCCTGAAGCCACTGATTTTAAGGTGCCAGTAACCCGTCTTTTCACTGTCTCCTATCCGTAGAACAGTTCCACCGGGCACAGTAGCTCAGCCGCACTTGAGGCCGGGAGCTGGACTTGGTTGTCTGAGGCCATTTGAGACGCACGCCATTGGGGGCATTTAATAAGCTAAATGGGAGCTTGTCCCCATTACCACCCCTGGCTATGGCAACCCTAAGGAGCTGTACTAATTATAAAAATAGCAATAAGTACAGTGACAAACACGAAATAACTAAATGGTCCAGAGCAACACACACACAAAATGCTGGAGGCACTTAGCCTCTATGGAAATGAATAAAACAGTTGACGTTTGGAGCTGAGACAGTTCTCCAGCACTGGAAAGGAAGGGGGAAGATGCCAAAATAAGAGAGTGGGGGGGGGGGAGGAGCAAGGAAGGATCGATAAAAGGTGAAGCCAGGTGGGTGGGAAAGGTCAGGGACTGGAGAGGAAGGAATCTGATAGCGGAGGAGAGTGAACCATAGGAGAAGGGAATGGCAGAGGTTACCCAGGGAGAGGTGAGAAGAAATAAAATGCCAGAGTGGGGAATAGATTAGATTAGATTAGATTATGAGGACACGCAGACCTCTTTTATTGTCATTTAGTAATGCATGCACTAAGAAATGATAGAATATTCCTCTGGTGTGATATCACAGAAACGCAGGACAGACCAAGACTGAAAAACTGACAAAACCACATAATTATAACATATAGTTACAACAGTGAACAATACCATAACTTGTTGAAGAACAGGACATGGGCACAGTAAAAAAGTTCAAAGTCTCTCGAAAGTCCCACATCTCACGCAGACAGGAGAAGGAAGAAAACTCTCCCTGCCATGCCAGACCACGGTCAGACTCTGAGGCGTCCGAAAACTTCGAGCTCCGATCAGCCCTCCGACACCGAGTACCGAGCGCCATCTCTATCCGAACGCTTCTACCTTAGCCTCGGTCTCCAGCAGCAAGCAAAACCGAGAATTTTGGGACCTTCCCTCCGGAGATTCTCGATCGCACAGTAACGGCGGCAGCGAACCGTCATTTCAGAAATTTCTCCAGATGTTCCTCAGTGCCTTCTCACATCTGTCTCCATCAAATCAGAATTGTGCACGGCATCCTATTTACAAATACCGATATGATTCACCGGAGAGCTGCGCGCACTGTGTCGTGCCGCCATCTTCTCCTCCCGTATCCTCCTGTAGAAGAACAAGGGAGGGAAAAGTATTTTTTACCAGAAGGAGAAATCGATATTCTTGCCATCACGTTACAGGCTACCCAGATGGAATGCGAGGTGTTACTCCTCCACCTGCTGGGTGGCCTCATCGTGACACAAGAGGAGGCCATGGACCGACATGTCAGAACGGGAATTGGAATCGGATTGGGAATGCTACGAAGTACAGTCGTGCAAACTGAGGTGGTTCGGGTTGAAATGCTGAAGTAACAATAAAGGAAAGAGTGAAGTTCAGGGTCTGAGAAGTTTGAAACACCACTGGACGGCGATGTGAAAGAGGTGACTGGTTCAGAGGCCTGACAGCAGTGGAAGTTATTGAGAGAAGTCAGTGGGTTAAGCAGCGTGTGTGGAGGCAGGGAGGTGATCAATGCTTTGGGCTGATATCTTGCACCGGGATATCAGGGTGTCAACATCTCAGGGGTTCACTCCTGGGCGCAACACATTGCCATCACGAAGAAGGCACACCAGCGGCTAGGCTTCATGGGGAGATCTGCTATGTCAACAAGCTTCTGCAGATGTAGAAATTCTGACTGATTCCGCCACCAACTGATTGTGGAGGCTCCACTGAGCAGGGTGGTGAGAAGCTGAGAGGTTTGTGGACTCAACCCTACCCCCGTCAAGAGGTGGTACCTCGAGAAAGCAGCATCCATCACCGAAAGCCCTCGCCAACCAGGACATGCCCTCAACTCATTGCCACCATCAGGAAGGAAGTGCAGGAGCCTGAGCCACACACTCAACGATTCAACAGCAGCCTCTTCCTTTCCACCATCAGATTTTCTATTTCTGCTCCGGATCACAGCAGCTGCCATCTCTTTATTGGTTTGCTTGTTTACTTATTGGGACAGGCCCTTCCGATGCTTCGAGCCATGTCTCCCAGCAACCCCCGATTTAACCCTAGCCTAAAATCAGGACAGCTTACAATGACCAATTAACCTCCCAACAAGTATGCCTTCGGAGAAAATCCGCGCATTCCAGACGGCGTCAGAATTGAACTCCGAGGCCTGACACCCCGGCCATAATAGCGTCGCTACCGCGGCAACCTCTCAAGCCTGTTTCTCTGAACCGACCAAAAGATAAAGAGTTAAGACAAAAGGTATCCTTATTTGTCACGTGTACGCTGGAACTTTGAAGTGTACAGTGAAATGCGTCATTTTGCGTCTACTACCAACACAGTATGAACGTGCGCTGGAGTCAACATGGCATGCCTGTTATTTACTAACCCGACCCCATCGGTTCTTGGACTGTGGGAGGGATCTGGAGGAAACCCATAGCCCATGTGGTCACAGGGAGAACGTACAGACTGCTGCAGAATTGAACCTGGGTCACTGACTTCGCAACAGCATTGCACTAACCACCTATCTACCATACCGTCCCTCGACGGCCTTCACCCCCATGCAGTTGTCCCATCTTCCCTTCTCGGTTGCCCGTCTCCATCGCGACTAGAGCGAGCGTCTGCAAGGTGCACCAGGGTATCATAGACCTGTCAAATTCTCCTGCCAGCCACTTACACCGGGAGTTATTTGCAGCACCTCCTCACCATCTCAAGGATGAAGGATCAAAGATCAACTTTATTCCCCACATACATTTACAGTGGTTAGAAAATTGCTGTGGTGTGTTAACGTGACATGCAACAAAAAGCAACAGCGTTCAATGATTATACAGAATAAAGAAGATTCACAAAGTTAGAAGTACTGATATGGAGTAAAACATAGATAAATACATAAGTATTATTTACAGCATAAACAGCATTACAAAAAGTGGTTTGAAGTGTTTACAGTGCTGTGTAGAGACTGAGTTAATAGATAGATGGGGGTGGGGTGCTAACAAGAATGGTTGATCAGATTAACTGCCTGGGGGACGAAATGTTTAAGATGGCATGAAGTATTTGTTTTAAAAGCTCTGTAGCAGGATGTTTTCAGAAAAGGCAGTTTTCTGGTCGGGTAGTGCCCACAATGACTCTTCCTGCCTGCTTCTTTGTCCTGCACACATACAAGTCCTACCGCACAAGTTCAACTTCAAGTTGAAGTTTAATTGTCATTCAACCATACATGAATACCCGTGAATTACCCCGGAGCCACACACCAACAGTCACACAGAGTACAAGGCACATACATGATATCAGTGAAATACAGTCACACAAAAAAAACCACAGTCCAACTCCTTGAGTCCATGAATGTTGCAGCAGTCTGCAGTTGAACGCAATACAGCTTGTCTTCTGCTGAGTGAACTCTAGGGGGCAGCACTCACAGACTCCAGCTTGGGCACGGTGTCACACCACCTCCAGTGGAGCACACCGTGAAGGTAGACTGCAGCCGATGACTCTTTATGCTTTCCTGACAGTACGCTGTAGTTTTCGGGTATTGTGAAAGGATGTTGTGCCAAACCAGACAGCCGTGGCTGAAGTGAAGATGCCCACCTTTGGGATGCGGGAGGAAATTGGACCATCCGGTGGGAGAGAAATCCATACAGTCATGGGGGTAACGTGCAAACTCAACATGGTGGGCACCGGGGTACGGGATCGAACTGGGGTCATGTAGCTGTGCAAAAATTGCCGTGATACTCCACTGTTGAACCTGGGCACCTGTCCAACAAACTCACTCGATGAACACTCATTGTCTTGGTTGTAAGTGCTAAAAAGCACCGTGCCCTCTTAAAGGAACTGAGGTAAGTATGGGTCAAGAAGTCATGAAGGCAGCAATCCCTTTGAAACGCTGAAAGAGGAGAGTATATGGCGAATCTCCTGATTAGAATTCTGAGCGCAGATCAGAAAATGATTTTGCTAATATGAATCAGGGTCAGGTTTATGATCACTCAATGGACACACTATTCGGTACACCTGTACACCTGCTCGTTCATGCAAATATCTAATCAGCCAATCAGGTGGCAGCAGCTCAATGCGTAAAAGCACGCCGACATGGTCAAGAGGCTCAGTTGTTGTTCAGACCGAACATCAGGATGGAGGAAGAAATGTGATCTAAGTGACTTTGACTGTGGAATGATTGCTGGTGCCAGATGGGGTGGTCTGAGTATCTCAAAAATAGCTGATCTCCTGGGATTTTCACGCACAACAGTCTATAGAGTTCACAAAGAACGTGGGCAAAATGAAAAAGGTCAGAGGAGAATGGCTGGACTGGTGACAGTAACTCAAATACCGCACGTTGCAATAGTGGTGTATAGAACAGTATCTTTGAACACACACGACACTTCAAACATTGAAGTGGATGGTCTCCTGCAGCATGAGACACAACTGTATACAGAACTAAGCAAAAGAATTAGGCACGTATATACAGCTAGGGCGTCCAAGAGCCTTGCACAGTACTGTATTTGTCAACATGGAGCAGAGAGCGAGTTTGCAAATCTGGTGGGAGCAAAGGGTGTTGGGAATGACAAGGGTGGAATGCCGTGGGAGGGGTGCACCAGCTGCTTGTACGATATCTCTCTCTCTCTCTCTCTCTATGGTCCGGTCCATCGCAGGAAATGCCCTCCCCACCAAGAAAGCTGCATTCATCATCGAGGACCCCCACCATTCAGCCAGAGACTCATTTCACCGAGATGCAGCACAGAGCGTCATAGGAAGTCATTCCTGCCTGTGGCCATCAAACTTTACAACTCCTCCCTTGGAGGGTCAGACACCCTGAGCCAATAGGCTGGTCCTGGACTTATTTCATAATTTACTGGCATAATTTACATATTACTATTTAACTATTTATGGTTCAATTACCATTTATTATTTATGGTGCAACTGTAACGAAAACCAATTTCCCCCGGGATCAATAAAGTATGACTATGACTATGACTATGACATCCAGCCGTGCTCTCTTCTTGCTGCATTCCAACCGGTCACATTGGTATGAAGACTTGGAATGCACTGGATCAAAAGAGCAGGAGTTGTAAGAGGGCCCTGAAAGAGATTCAGTAGGTTGTGGAATCAGTTCAGTGTCGTGGTGAGTGAAGTGGTCCCCGCTGGCTCAGGACCCTCAAGACCGCATGTGATAGCTGTCCCGGAGCCTGGTGGTGTGGGTCTTACCCCCTGCCCAACAGCAGCGGTCAGAAGACAGCATGGACTGGGTGGTGGGGGTCCTTGAGATGATGCTCCTTGTAGATGTGCTAAGGGGTGGGGAGGGCTTTTCCTGTGACTGACTGGGCCGTGTCCGCCACCTTCAGTAGCCTTTTCCATCCCTGGGCCTTTTGAAGATGTCCTTGAGGGAGGGGAGTGAACGGCTGAACTCCGAGGAAGATCGTGTCTGAACCGCCATTCCTACCTAATAAACTCGCATCGGCTCGTACAGGTTCAGACCCCTTCCTTCCCTGAGTTAACCTTTCTGCTAACAACCGGCCACAGAGTGGGAATCAATGTGTAGCCCCCCGACGGAAGAATCTTAATGACCTCTCAGAGGTTCCGAGATGCGCCTCTTTCTTTCCAAGCGCCAAACTCCGCACTCCGACCAGTCACACAGGGAAGTCGTTGTCACACTGGCGGATGGAAAAATGCGCCACAAATGACTAGTGATGGTAAATTTGTCAGTTTTAATTTGGCATGATGACAGATGATGTGGCCTGATTTGTCCTGCTGCCTCTCCGAGCCAACATGACTGCCCTTGACAGCTGTCAATCAAGTGCAGGACCCCAGACACAGGTCAAGCAGATCAATTCTGATGAATAATATGGTGATTTATCCTCAAACTGCAGCAGCCACCTTTGAAACCGTTTAACTCTTTCCTGGCCGTGCCTGCGTCCAACAAACCTCCCTGATCTGTTTGTCTTCACAAAATAATTATCTACAGGCACATTTCTGGCTTTTGCTGTGTTAACTGTTTAAATTGGTAAACTGGTTTTATCATTCTTCCATAAGATATAGGAGCAGATTTAGGCCACCTGGCCCGTCCAGTTTTCTTCGCCATTCCACCCTGGCAGATCCATTTCCCCTTTCCTCCTCAATCTCCTGCCTTCTCCCCGTGATCCCTTCATGCCTGACCAATGAATAACCTATCAACCTCTGCCTTAAGTACACCCAATGACCTGGCCTCCTCATTGCCTGTGGCAATGAATTCCACAGATTCACCACTCTCTGGTTTAAAAAAAATCCTCCTCACCTCCCTTCTAAATGGACTTCGCTCTACTCTGAGGTTGTGCCCTTTGGTCCTAGACTCCCCCGCAAAGATCATAAGACCATAAGACAAAGGAGCAGAATTAGGCCATTCGGCCCATTGGGTCTGCTCCACTATTTCATCATGATCCATTTTCCTCTCGCCCCAGTCTTCTGCCTTCTCTCTGTACCCCTTCATGCCCTGACTAATCAAAAATCTATTGACCTCTGTCTTAAATATACCCAATGACTTGGCCTCCACAGTCGCCTGTGGCAATAAATTGCACAAATTCACCACTCTCTGGTTATAGAAACTCCTCCTCATCCCTGTTCTAAAAGGTCACCCCTCTTTTGAGGCTGTGTCCTCTAGTCTTAGATTCCCATGCCATAGGAAACATCCTTCTCGCATCCATTCTAACAAGGCCTTTCAAGATTTGATAGGTTACAATGAGATCACCCCTCATTCTTCTAAGTTCCAGCGTGTCAAGGCCCAGAGCCATCAAACACTCCTCATATGACAAGCCTTTCAATCCTGGAATCATTTTCGTGAGCCTCCTTTGAACCCTCTCCAATGTCAGCACATCCTTTCTTAGATAAGTGGCCTAACTCTGCTCACAGAGGCTCAGCGAAAAGCTTTCTTTTTCATGCAATCTGTACAGATCACCTCAGCACATCGGTGCAATGGAGAACAACAACAGGATGCAGAATAAAGTGTAACAGTTATAGAGTGAGTGCAGCGCAGGTAAACAATAAGGCTCAAGGCTAAAACGAGGGTGATTTCAAGGTCAAAGGTCCATCTCATCATACCAGGTTGAATAGTTCTATAAAAGCAGGGTAGAAAGTGTCTTGAACCTTGTGTTATGTGCTTCCAGGCTTTTGTATCTTCTACCCAAAGGGAAAAGGGGAAAGGCTCATCACGTACACCCATCCGGTCCATCTTCAGTCCAGGACATGCCCTCTTCTCATTGCTATCATCAAGGAAGAGGCAGAAGATGCACACTCAACGTTTTAAGAACAGCTTCTTCTCCTCCACCATCAGATTTCTGAACAGTCAAAGTCAAAAGTAAAATTTATTATCAAAGTACGCATACATCACCATATACAACCCCAAGATTCATTTCCCTGTGGGCATACTCAGCAAATCTATAGAATAGTAACTGTAAACAGGGTCAATGAAAGATCAACCAGAGTGCAGAAGACAACAAACTGTGTAAATGCAAATATAAATAAATATAAATAAATAACAAGAACATGAGATAAAGAGTCCTTAAAGTGAGATCATTGGTTGTGGGAACATCTCAATGGATGGGCAAGTGAGTGTAGTTATCCCCGTTTGTTCAAGAGCCTGGTGATTGAGGGGTAGTAACTGTTCCTGAACCTGGTGGTGTGAGTCCTGAGGCTCCTGTACCTTCTACCTGATGGCAGCAGTGAGAAAAGAGCGTGTCCTGGGTGGTGAGGATCTCTGATTCTTTTCTACAACAGCATTTTGTGTAGATGTGCTCAATGATTGGAAGGGCTTTACCCGTGATGTACTGGGCCGAATCCATTACCTTTTGTAGGGTTTTACGTTCAAAGGCATTGGCGTTTCCATACCAGGCTGTGATGCAGCCAGTCCGTACAGTCTTCACTACTCATCCATAGAAGTTTGTCAAAGTTTGAGATGTCATGCCAAATCTCCACAAACCCCTCAGGAAGCAGAGGCCCTGCTGTGTGCTTTCTTTGCAATTCCACTTATCTGCTGGGTCTAGGACAGAACACCCAGGAATTTAAATTTCCACAAACTCACAACTTTGCTCTCTCTTTGCACTGTTTTTTTTCTATTTTTTGTATATCTCTTTTTGTAATTTTTATGTCTTTTACTAAACTGCTACCCCTAAAACAACACACTTCACAGCGCACTGTAGATTAGATTATGAAGACACGCAGTCCTCTTTTATTGTCATTTAGTAATGCATGCATTAGGAAATGATACAATATTCCTCCGGTGTGATATCACAGAAACACAGGACAGACCAAGACTGAAAAACTAACAAAAACCACATAATTATAACATATAGTTACAACAGTGCAACAATACCATAACTTGATGAAGAACAGGCCATGGCACAGTAAAGAAGTTCAAAGTCTCTCAAATGTCCCACATCTCACGCAGACGGGAGAAGGAAGAAAACTCTCCCTGCCATGCCCGACCACAGTCTGAGACTGAGTCGTCCGAAAACTTCGAGCTCTGATCAGCCCTCTGACACCGAGTACCAAGCACCATCTCTATCCAAACGCTTCGACCTCAGCCTCGGTCGCCAGCAGCAAGCAAAACCGGGGATTTTGAGGCCTTCCCTCCGGAGATTCTCGATCGCACAGTAACAGCGGCAGCAAACCGGCATTTCAGAAATTTCTCCAGATGTTCCTCTGTGCTTTCACGTCCGTCTCCATCAAATCAGAATTGTCCACAGCCCCTATTTAACAGATACGATATCATTTCACCGGAGAGCTGCGCGCGCTGCGTTGTGCTGTCATCTTCTCCTCCCGCCTTGTTGTCAGTGACGACAGATCTGATTCTGATGTTGTGTTGAATCAGGAAGGCTAACAATATCATCAGGGATGCTTGCCACCTGGGCCGTTTCCTCTCCTCTTTTGGCCTCCTGGGAAAAGATACGGATGTTTGAAAGCCTGCACAATGAGCCCTGAGGAACGGTTTCTTCCCCACTGCTCTCAGGGCTTCTAAACCATTTCTAAACCTCTTTCAAATCCCCTTCTCAGTATTGTCACTTCTGAATCAGAATCAGAATCAGGCATCTATGGAAAGCCGTACAGCCGACGTTTCAGGCCGAGACCCTGCAGTACACTTCAGTCCTGCCAAAGGGTCTCGGCCCGAAACATCAGTTGTACTTTTCTCCACAGACACTGCCTGGCCTGCTGAGTTCCCCCAGCCTTTTGTGTGTGCCACTTGGATTTCCAGCGTCTGCAGATTCTCTCTTGTTTGTTGTTTCTTTCTTTTTAAATCTTTTTATTAATTTTTCAAAATTATAAACTCAATAACAAAGTTGGTACAAAGAGATTGGAATAATATTCATCAGCATATATAAAATGAATTTTAAGTAACATAGATATAAAAGACTTCCAAACTCATAATAAGATTAATCATTAAAAAAAGAAATAAAAAGAAAAAATATATATAAACAAAAAAAAACCCTTGTTTGTTGTTTCAAGTTTATTATCACTGCCTTAGACGATGTGAAACGTGTTGGCTTGCAAGATCACCACAGTGCAAAGACACAAAATTACTGTAAATGACCAAAGTTACTGCTGCTGCTGAGGCCTCCATTGGCCAGAGCTGATCTTGGATATTGTAAGCCTGGGCAGTACGGTATGGAGAGAAGGCTGTTGCCCATGTAGCAAGCTCCCCCTCTCCATGCTTCTGATGAACTGAAAGTAACGGCAGAAACCGATACAGTTTGGTACCAGCAGCATCACAGGAGTTACCGGTCAGCGTTGTACTCAATGTAGAATTCCTTAGGATCTCCAACTCCGGATTCTTCCTTCAGGGTTTACTCCTGAAGCTTTCCCTGGGAGTGGGTCTAGCCACAAGGCAGCGGAGGTTTGAGATCAGAGCTTCCCTTCTCGTAGATGAGCTGCCAACCACAGCTGACGAGCCCCATCAGCTCAAAGTGACTGGTCTTAAGGCCGGTCTTTGCCCCTCGTCCTGTCAGTAGAAGCGGTTCCACCAAGCTTAGTAGCTAAACCACACGTGAAGTCCAGGGGCTGGGCTTGTTTGTCAGAGGCTATTTGAGACATGCGCCATTGGGAGTATTTAATAGGTCGTGGGGGCTTGTCCCATTACCACCCCCCACAGGCTTTAACAACCACAAGGAACCAAAGTAAATAAACATTGCAAAGAAAGGAATGATGAGATGGTATTCATGAACCGTTCAGAAATCAGATGGTGGGGGGAAGAAGCAGTTGCAGAGTTATTAAGTGTGGGTCTTCGGGCTTCTGTACCTCCCCCACCAATGTGTCACGAGGCCTGCAGGCCTGTGCACCTGTATTTGCTGATCATTGTTTTATCTAGAGTCGTTAAGCCCTTGTGTTTTCTGTTTGATCTTGCCAAATTTGTTTTGACTGGCACGGGTTTTCTGCGTACTGTGATAATCTGAAGTGGACTCCGGGTTTATCGTGGGGTCCGTGTGTATTTCAAGAATGATTCACCTTGCGGCATCACTCTGTCAAGCCTCCAAAGTTCTCTTGGAATTCCTATGAATAAACTCTTGTTTCTATATAGGACCCTATCGTTCCTCCACACCTGGGTTCAGTCGTCTGTCAGCGCACACCATGACACAATGTTGGTAACAGGAAGAGGTCCTTTGATGATGTGTCTGTTGAGCTTGGCTATTAAGTTGCAGATGTTTCGTCACCAGTCACGGGTTCAACGTCCATTCAGAAATCTGATGGCAGAGGGGAAAAAGCTGTTTCTGAATCGTTGAGTGTGTGTGCCTTCAGGCTTCTGTACCTCCTTCCTGACAGTAGCAATGAGAACAGGGCTTGACCTGGGTGATTGGAGTTCTTTTGACGGACGCTACCTTTGTGAGGCATCGCTCCTTGAAGATGTCCTGGATACTACAGAGGCTCATGCCCATGGTGGAGTTGGCTAATTTAACGATTCTCTGCAGCTTACTTCAATCCTGTGCAGTAGCCCACCCCACCCCTCCCCACATACCCAACGGTGATGTGGAATGCTCTCCACTGTATATCTGTAGAAACTTGCGAGTGTTTTAGGTGACATAGCAAATCTCCTCAAGTTCCTAATGAAATACAGCTGCTGTCGTGCCTTCTTTGTAGCTGCATTGATATGTTGGGTCCAGGATAGATCCCCATAGATATTGACACCTAGGAAATGCAGGAGGCTTAAGTGGATCATAAATGCCCTGGATGGGCTGAGTGGCTTGTTTTACTGATATATATCCAATGTAATCCCTTCAAAAATCTGAGCTCAGGACCTATGCGTACACTCTGACATGGTTTTCTAGACAATGCACTTGGGATCTTCCTCCTGTGTGGAGACCTGAATCCCAATGAATTAACATCAACTGTTCATTCCTCTCCGTAGACCCTGCCTGGCCCTCTGAGCTCCTCCAGCATTTGGTGCGTGCTGCTCAAGATTTCCAGCATCTGCAAAATCTCCAATGTTTAGGCACGCGGGTCAGAATGCTTCCTCCCCTTGCTTACTCATGGGCTGGGGGCATTGCTGGCTGGACAGCAATACTCTCACCCTAAATGGCTCAGTGGGATCATTGCTGTGTACGGGATCTTTCTGAGGCCGTTCGAGTTGACCGCACGGCTACGGCTCTGGAGTTACACCTCAACCAGGCCAGGAACTGAGGCTTCTCGGGATGCTGCCTGACAGCACAGAGAACTGGGTTCAAACCCCACCTCCAATGCTGTCCCTGTGGAGTTTGCATGCTCTCTCTGTGACTGTATGGGTTTGCCCCACGTGCTCTGGTTTCCATCCATGACCCAAAGCCGTGCAGATTGGAGGCGTAATCGGATGCGATAAATCTCCCCGAGTGCGTTTGTGAGGAGTAGAATTTGTGGGGAGTTGATGGGGGGACAGGGGAGGCACAGCGATTAATGTGACGCAATTACAACGGCAATGATCCGGGTTCAATTCTGCAACTGTCTCTAAGGAGTTTGTATATTCTCCCCATGACCATGTGGGTTTCCTCTGGGTGCTCAGGTTTCCTCCCAATTCCAAAGAGGTGTTGGTAAATTGGTCACATGGATGCAATTGGGCGATGTGGGTTCGTTGGGCCACAAGGGCCTGTCAATGTGCTGTAGAGAAATCTACAGCACATTACAGGCCCTTCAGCCCACAATGTTGTGCTGACCATGTAACCTATGAACCTCGAAATAAAATCTATAAAATGAAATGGGATGGTCATAGGATTATTGTAAATTGGTGTTGGCCAGCACTGATGTGATGGGCCAAAAGGCCTTGATTCAGGCTGAATCTGTACTGTGCAAAAGTCTTAGGCACTTATGTAGGCAACACATACAAAATGCCGGAGGAACTCAGCAGGCCAGGTAACATCTATGGAAAAGAGTACAGTACAGTCAACATTTCAGGCTGAAACCTTCAGTCCTGCCGAAGGGTTTCGGCTGAAACGTGGACTGTACGAGATACTTTCACAGAGTACCTTATGTATGGTCAATATCTTGCGGGCCGGTGAATCAGAGCTGGGGTGTGATGGTGGTGCACCCTGACCTCGGATGCTGTCTATGTGGAGTGTGCACGTTCTCTCTATGACCACGTGGATTTCCTCCGGGTGCACCAGGTTCTTCCCACATCCCAAAGTTGGTTTGGAAAAAATTTAAAAGATGAGCTTTGTCACTTGTACATCGAAATGTGTCACACACAAAATGCTGGGGAAACTCAGCATGTCAGGCAGAATCTACCACGATTCCCCTCTCCCTGCCCCCTTCCCACTCTGGGTCCACAATAGAGACCCAGATCAGAATCAGGTTTATCATCGCTCACAGATGTCATGAAATTTGCTTTTTTCTTGTCGCAGCAGTACAGTGCAAAACATAAAATAACTGCAGTACTGTGCAAAAGTCTTAAGTGCCCTCGCTGTATATATGTGGCTCAATCACAGACATGAGAAAATCTGCAGAAGCTGGAAATCCAGGCAACTCACACACAAAATGCTGGAGGAACTCAGCAGGCCAGGCAGCGTCTACAGAGAGGAGTAAAGTGTCAATGTTTCTGGCTGAGTCCCTACATGACTCAAAGTACCCTGCAGAATCAGAGACCTTGTCCAACCTGGACCCAACACACTGATGCAGGCAAGACAGCGGCTACGTTTCATTAGGAGTTTGAGCAGATTTGGGATGTTGCAGGAGGCACTCTCAAATTTCTACAGAAGTACAGTGGAGAGCATTCTAACCGGGCGCATCACCGTCTGGTATGGGGGGGGGGGGCGCGAAGAGGGCACAGGATTGAAATGAACTGCAGAGAGTTGTAAACTCAGTCCCTCCATCATTGGCACCAGCCTCCAGGACATCTTCAAGGAGTGATGCCTCAAAAAGGCAGCATCCATCATTAAGGACCCCCACCACCCAGGACATGCCCTCTTCTCGTTGCTACCATCAGGGAGGAGGTACAGAAGCCTGAAGACACACACTCAGCGATTCAGGAACAGCTTCTTCCCCTCTGCCATCCGATTTCTGAATGGACGTTGATCCCATGAACATTACCTCACTATTTTTTAATTTCTATATTTTTCACTAATTTAACTATTTTATATATATCTATACTTACCCTAATTCACAGTTTTTATTAAACACAAAATAATCTGCAGATGCTGGGGTCACAGTTTTTATTATTGTGTATTGCAATCTACTGCTGCCGCAAAAACAACAAATTTCGCGACCACGAGGAAATCTGCAGATGCTGGAATTTCAAGCAGCACACATAAAAGTTGCTGGTGATCGCAGCAGGCCAGGCAGCATCTCTAGGAAGAGGTACAGTCGACTTTTCGAGATTTCTTACTAGCTCTTCTTTCAGTTAGTCCTGACGAAGGGTCTCGGCCCGAAATGTCAACCGTACCTCTTCCTAGGGGTGCTGTGATCACCAGCTACTTTCGCGACCCGTGCTGGTGATATTAAACCTGATTCTGATTCTTAAGTTCAAAGTAAATTCTATTATCTAAGTACGTATATGTCACAACATACAACCCTCAGATACATTTTCTAGTGGGCATAGTCAATAAATCTATAGAATAATAACTACAACAGGATCAATGAGAGACTGCCCAACTAGGGTGTTCAAGCAGAGGGCAGAAGGCAACTAACTGTGCAAATCCCGATGGCTCTCCATAGGAATCAATCTGTCCAAAGCTCACTCTCTGAACCCCTTCTAGCTGAGATTCTACACAACCTCAGAACCCCCAAACCCAGTGGCTCTGCCTTATGTATGTTGTTTGGAGATTAGCACAGCCTACTATCACCCTCGCCAATCGTCAACCACAGCCCCCTCCCTCCCCTCGCCAACACAGAAGTTCAGAGGAGCGAAGAAAGAAGCAAAAAAAAATTTGTGTGTTTTTTTTCTCTCTCTCGCTCTCTTTTCATTCGAGTTGAATGACGGAGCCTCAGGCATCCTCATTTGCATATTGAATAGGCCCGATTTGCATAAATTACCACCACTTGAATGCCGTGAAAATAGCAATCACAGTTAAATTAACAATATGGTTCAGCTGCGAAAATAGTGATCTTTGCTCACCTCCCACTGCCACAGAACAGGGAAAACAACACTGATTTACAATTAAATTCACAGGTGCAATTTCCTTCAAAACACTGCTATTATTTTCCAAACTAATTCCCTACATTTCTAAAAAGGACTGTGTTAAATTCACCTCTGACTGTTATAAAGTTGTGGCAGGGAAAGTCACTGCCTTACTCCCATCACTCCACCATTGAACACCGGATCGAAACCCAAGGGACTGGGGAACCACTCTGGACACCATTCCCTCTCGAGGATGTCCTCAGTGGCAGGGAGGGTTGTGCCTACCATTGAGTTATCGGAGTTTACAACCCTCCACAGCCTCTTCTGATGCTGTAGACTGAGGACCCACAGCCTCTTCTAATGCTGTAGACTGAGGACTCATCTGTCCTCAGTCTACACATCAGAAGAGGCTGTGGAGGGTTGTAAACTCCGATAACTCAATGGTAGGCACAACCCTCCCTCCCACTGAGGACATCCTTAAGAGTTGATTCATCAGGAAGGTGGCATCCATTATTATGGACCCTCACCACCCAGGACATGCCCTGTTATTACCATCAGGGAGGAGGTACAGGAGCCTGAAGGCACATTCTCAATGTTTTAGGAAGTGCTTTTTCCCCTCCACCATCGGATATCTGAACAAACCATGACCCACCAAATCAAAGCAAGTTTTAATTGTCATTCAAACCATACATAGATAAACCGAACGAGACACCATTCCTCTGGGGCCAAGGTGCAAAAAACATGCACATGCTTTCAAAATAATGAGAAAGGGGGAAAAAAGGAACATAGTCATGTCAGAAAACAAATTTTTAATCCAAGTCCCACAAATCGATGGTTCTCTGCAGTCCAGCCTGTACTTCCACCGATCCACCACTGGGGGCAGCACCAACAGGAGGACCAGCACCCCTCCCCCTCGCCCCCCCCAACAGAGCCCGGACGCCACGCGACAACGCAAGCCCGAGGGCTGAGGCCTAGTCCTAGCTACAACCAAGGCGACACTACTGCCTCGCCGCCTGTCTAACCATATACCATAGAACCATAGAAACTACAGCACAGAAACAGGCCCTTTGGCACTTTTTGGCTGTGCCGAACCATTTTCTGCCTAGTCCCACTGACCTGCACACGGACCATATCCCTCCATACACCTCCCATCCATGTATCTGTCCAATTTATTCTTAAATGTTAAAAAAGAACCCGCATTTACCACCTCGTCTGGCAGCTCATTCCATACCCCCACCACTCTCTGTGTGAAGAAGCCCCCCCTAATGTTCCCTTTAAACTTTTCCCCCCTCACCCTTAACCCATGTCCTCTGGTTTTTTTCTCCCCTTGCCTCAGTGGAAAAAGCCTGCTTGCATTCACTCTATCTATACCCATCATAATTTTATATAGAAAGGTTATACAACCCTGAGATTCATTTTCTTGCAGGCGTACTCAATAAATCCAATAACCATAATAGAATCAATGAAAGACTGTGCCAACAGGGTGGGCAATCAGTGTGCAAGAGAAAACTGTGTGAAAAGGGCAGTATGTTTAAATGTGTGGCTGATATTCGCATTAGGGTTAGGGTGGACTGAAGGCCCCTGGTTTTGTTCTGTGTCCCTGTATGCTTCTGTATCTTTTTTATTGGGTGGTTGGAGCTCTCGTTGTTAATCACAAGAGAGTCTTCAGAACAACACACACAAAATGCTGGAGGAACTCAGCAGATCAGACAGCATCCACGGAGGGGAATAAGCAGATGGCGTTCCGGACTGAGACCCTTTATCAGGACTGGAAAGGAAGGGGGAAGAAGCGAAAATAAGAAGGTGGGTGGATGGGAAGGGGTACAAACTGGCAGGTGACAGGTGAGACCAGGTGAGTGAGGTTGAAGCAAGAAGCTGAGAGGTGACAGGTGAGGCCAGGTGAGGGGGAAGGTAGATGGGTGGGGGAGGGCAGATGAGGTGAGACACTGGGAGGTGATAGGTGTAGGCAGGTGAGGGGGAAGGAAGGTGGCAGGAGAGGGATGAAGTGAGAAGCTGGGAGGTGACAGGTGAGAACAGGTGAGTGGGGACAAAGCAAAAATCTGGGAGGTGAGACCAGGTGAGGGAGAAACTGGGTGGGTGGGGAAGGGATGATGAGAGAAGGTGATAGGTGAAGCCAGGTGAGTGGGAAGGTAGGTGGGTAGGGGAGGGAAGGGGAGGAAGTGAGAGGAGCTGGGAGGTGAGACCAGGTGAGTGGGAAGGTAGGTGGGTGGGGGAGGATGAGGATGAAGTGACAGGGGCTGGGAGATAGACAATAGACAATAGGTGCAGGAGTCGGCCATTCGGCCCTTCGAGCCAGCACCGCCATTCACTGTGATCATGGCTGATCATCCACAATCAGTATCCAGTTCCTGCCTTATCTCCATAACCTTTGATTCCACTATCTTTAAGAGCTCTATCCATCTCTCTTTTGAAAGCATCCAGAGACTTGGCCTCCACAGCCTTCTGGGGCAGAGCATTCCATATATCCACCACTCTCTGGGTGAAAAAGTTTTTCCTCAACTCCATTCTAAATGGCCTACCCCTTATTCTTAAACTATGGCCTCTGGTTCTGGACTCACCCATCAGCAGGAACATGCTTCCTGCCTGCAGCGTGTCCAATCCCTTAATAATCTTATATGTTTCAATAAGATCCCCTCTCAGCCTTCTAAATTCCAGAGTATACAAGCCCAGTTACTCCAATCTTTCGACATATGACAGTCCCGCCATCCCGGGAATTAACCTTGTGAACCTACGCTGTACTCCCTCAATAGCAAGAATGTCCTTCCTCAGATTTGGAGACCAAAACTGCACACAGTACTCCAGGAGTGGTCTCACCAGGGCCCTGTACAGCTGCAGAAGGACCTCTTTGCTCTTATACTCAATTCCCCTTGTTATGAAGGCCAGCATGCCATTAGCTTTCTTCACTGCTTGCTGTACTTGCTTGATAGGTGAAGCCAGGTGAGTGGGAAGGTAGGTGGGAGGGGAGGATGGGGATGAAGTGAGAGGGGCTGGGAGGTGACAGGTGAAGCCAGGTGAGGGAGAAAGTGGGTGCGTGGGGGAGGAGGTGGATGAAGTGAGAGGCTGGGAGGTGATTGATGGAAAAGGTAAAGGTCTGAAGGAGAATCTGATTGGAGAGTAGACTGGCCCTTGGAAGAAAGGGAAGGAGGATAGGCACCAGAGGGAGGAGATGAGAAAAGAAGAGACTGGAGAGGAGGCAGAATGGGGAATGGAAAAAGAGAGAGATGGGTACGGAGGTGGTGGTGGGAGGGAGGGAGGAGAAATGACAGGTTAAAGAAATAGATGTTAATGGGGGCTACCCGGATGCAATATGAGGTGTTTATTCATTTCCATAGATGCTGCCTGACCTGCTGAGTTCCTCCAGCATTTTGTGTGTGTTGCTCTCACTGTTAATGCGATTGGAGTACACTGTAAGCTTTCATTACTCCTGACCTTTCCTGCGTGATTACCATTAATGATGTTAAGCAGACTAACATTGCATCTATTTTTGAACATGCTCCAATCCCACAGTTTATCCAGCCTGTCCCCAGTTTTACTTGGTCAGTGGGTGGTGTGTGCTGCCAAGTTCCCAAGCTCTGGAATTCCCATGCCTATATCTCTTGACCTCCCTCTCCCCATATTAAAACACTTCTTAAAAACAAGTGCACTAGCACAGCACCCTTTCTCCAACATGCTCTGCAGCTGCAGCCAATGGGGTTCAAGATTCAAACTTCACGTTTATTGTCATATTCTCAGTACAGTACTGTGCAAAAGTTTCATTTGCTTTCTATATACAGCACTGTGCAAAAGTTTCATTTGCTTTCTATATACAGCACTGTGCAAAAAGTTTTAATATTTTATATATACAGCACTGCAAAAGTTTTAATTTCTTATATAAGCAGCACTGTGCAAAAGTTTTAATTTTTTATACATACAGCTCTGCAAAAGTTTTAATTTTTTATATAAGTAGCACTGTGCAAAAGTTTTGATTTTTTATATAAGCAGCATTGTGCAAAAGTTTTAATATTTTATATATACAACACTGCAAAAGTTTTAATTTTTTATACAAGCAGCACTGTGCAAAAGTTTTATTTTTTATATATACAGCACTGTACAAAAGTTTTATTTGTCTTCTATATACAGCACTGCAAAAGTTTTAATTTTTATATAATATACAGTATTGTGCAAAAGTTTTAATTTTTATGTATACTCTACAGTACTGTGCAAAGACTTATTTTTATATATACAGTACCGCGCAAAAGTTTTAATTTTTATATATACCTTAGGAATCTGGAAGTCAGGAAGGGTAGTGGATCCCGAAACCCTCTCCACACTGAAGTAGATGAAGCATTGGGTCACAGACTGGGAGCTGGGAATTGGATGAATCGGAATCTGAATCAGAATCAGAAACAGGTTGATTATCATTGTGCCCTTGTTTTGCGGCAGCAGTAAGTTCAAGTTCAGCTATTATCAAAGTACGTGTAAGTTAAACAAACTTGAGATCCGTCTCCTTACAGGCAGCCACAACAGAAGGAACTCAAAAGCCTTGCCTTCGTACAGAGCAATATTTTTTTTAAAGTACAAGTTCCAATAAGAAAAGTGAAATTAAAGAAGTACTGCAAAAAAAGAGCAAAAGAGTGATGTTCATGGACATACAGAAATCTGATAGCAGTGGGGAAGAAGTTCTTCCTAAAAAAAATTGTAGGGGTGTGTGTGTGTGTGTGTGTGTGTGTGTGTCTGCCTGCCTTCAGGCTCCTGTACCTCCTCCCTGATTGTAGTAATAAGAAGCTGGCTCATTGTCGGTTAGCACACTCCCGATGGGCCAAAAGGCCTCCGTCTAAGTCATTCAGAGTTCAAAAGGCAGAAATAGTTGCATTTCTCATCCCTTTCAGGATGTTCTGGCATTCTTTACAGTCACCGGGGCGAGGAGGGAAATGTAGGGATGTTTGCTCTGAGATAGGACAGCGGGAGTATCAGAGTTATAGAAACAGATTGTTGGAGGCCATTCTATGTGCTGTCTCTGTAGTAGCCCAGATCAGCTATTTGTTTTCACTTTTAGAAGCCCGTTGATGGTTAAGACCATAAGACCATAAGGTATAAGAGCAGAATTAGATCATCCATCCCATCGGGTCTGTTCCCCCATTTCATCATCCTGATCCATTTTCCCTCTCAGCCCCAATCTCCTGCCTTCTCCCCGTATCCCTTCATGTCCTGAGCAATCAAGAATCTATCAACCCAGTAACCTGGCCTCCATAACTGCCTGTGGCAATGAATTCCACAGACTGCCCACCCTCTGGTTAATAGTAGGAGCTATTCTTAATATGTGTTGGCGCGTGGCCAAGTGGTTAAGGTGTTCGTCTAGTGATCTGAAGGTCGCTAGTTCGAGCCTTGGCTGAGGCAGCGTGTGTGTCCTTGAGCAAGGCACTTAATCACACATTGCTCTGCGACGACACCGGTGCCAAGCTGTATGGGTCCTAATGCCCTTCCCTTGGACAACATCGGTGTCGTGGAGAGGGGAGAATTGCAGCATGGGCAACTGCCGGTCTTCCATACAACCTTGACCAGGCCTGCGCCCTGGAAACCTTCCAAGGTGAAAATTCATGGGACTCATGAGACTAACGGATGCCTATAATTCTTAATATATATTCAAAGATTCAAAGAAACACCATGAAACCCGTTCAAACATCAAACCCCCAACACGTAAAAAACAAATTGTGCAAATTCAACAAAAAAAAATGAGTGAAAAGCACAGAATATAAAACATAAAATCAAAAGAGTCCAGGTATATTCAGTTCCGCACAGTCAGTGTTCGTTATCTGCAGGGTGCCCCGACTCAAAATCGCCTGAAATAGCAACAAAAAAAAGGAGCGACCAGATGCCAGAAACACATCATAACATGAACGACAGAGTCCAATCTCAAACTTTGCCCGTGACCCAGAACTCCAGCACCATCCTCTGACAGCATCGAGGGAGGGAGATGGAGATCATTCGAACCTTCCTCCGGGAGCTGCAAGCAAGAGAGAGAGAGAGAGAGAGAGAGAAAAATACCATCATACGCAGACACCTGCCTTTGGCAGCAGTGAATGAGAGACTAGTAGACGGCGCTTGCCTTCTGCACTCGCTGCTTCCAATCTTCCCCGGCGAAATCGGTGAGACATGGAGCCAATCCTGGATTCACGCCTGGTCTCCAGGCTTCTTGGCCTCGAGGCCACGCACTTCACTCAGAGCCTCACGGAACCCTCTCCACAAAGCGCCAAATCTCCCAATCGGCACAAATACACCCCCTTCCCCAAATGTAGATCACAGGCTCCAACAGGAGCAAATGAATTGAACGATTAACCTGAGTGCAACTTCCACATTCACAGGATTCAGAGACGCATTGACGTGTGAGGAGGATATTAATAGACTTCAAAGAGATGGGGGCAGGCTGATGGGGTGGGCAGTGTGGCAGCAGATGAAGTTTAATGTTGAGTAACATGATGACTGAGGGAAACATCATACAAACTGAAACACGTAATTCTGAAAGGGTTGCAAGCACATATAGAGAGATCTAACAGTGTATATGGGTGGTAGATTAAAAGTTGTTGAAAGTATGTTCAGGATTCTGGGCTTTATGCATGATCAGCATTCAAAGTATTGGAGGAACTCAGCAGGTCAGGGAGGATCTATGGAGAGAGATAAAGAGCCGGCATTTTGGTCTGAGGGCCTTTATCGGGACTAGAAAGGAAGGGGGAAGAAGCCATGATTTTGGCATCTGAATTCTGAGAAGTTTAATGCTGTTGAGTTCCTCCAACATTTTGTGTAAGACTGTAAGAACACAAGATATAGGAGCAGAATTAGGCCATTTGGCCCATCGAGTTTTCGCCGCCATTTTATCACAGCTGATCTATTTTCTCTTTCGGTCCCAATCTCCTGCTTTCTCCCTGTATCCCTTTATGCCCTGACCAATCAGTCTATCAGCCTTAAATATATGTAGTGACTTGGCCTCCACAGCTGCCTGTGACAATGAATTCCACAGGTTCAGCACTTTCTGGCTAAAGAAATTCTTCCTCATCTCCATTCTAAATGGACGCCCCTCTATTCTGAGGCTGTGTCCTCTGGTCTTAGGCTCCCCCCACCACAGCAAACATCCTCTCCACATCCACTCTATCGAGGCCTTTCAACATTTCAAAAAGGTCACCCATCATTCTTCTGTATTCCAGTGAGTACAGGCCCAGAGCCATCAAATGCTCTTCACGTGATAAGCTTTTCAATCCTGGAATCATTTTCGTCGACCTCCTTTGAACCCTCTCCAATTTCAGCAGATCCTTTCTAAGACAAGTGATATTTACTTCGAATGCCCACAAGAAAATGAATCTCAGGGTTGTACGTATGCGATAACTTTGGTGATAAATTTTATTTTATTTTACTCAGAGTGGGCATGTGGCCAAGTGGTTAAAGTGTTCGTCTAGTGATCTGAAGGTCGCTAGTTCGAGCCTTGGCTGAGGCGGCGTGTTGTGTCCTTGAGCAAGGCACTTAACCACACATTGCTCTGCGACGACACTGGTGCCAAGCTGTGTGGGTCCTAATGCCTTTCCCTTGGACAACATCGGTGTCATGGGGAGGGGAGACTTGCAGCCTGGACAACTGCTGGTCTTCCATACAACCTTGCCCAGGCCTGCGCCCTGGAGAGTGAAGAGTTTCCAGGCAAGACTAACAGATGCCTTATATATTTTACTCAGAAATTCAGGGCGGAACAGGCCCTTCCTTTCAGCCCAACGAGCCGCTCCACCCAGCGACCCTACCCCTTAGCTCACTAACCCTAACAAGTATGTCTTTCGGAACATGGGAGGAAACCAGACCAGCAGGTGGAAACCCATGAGGACGCGGGGAGAAAGTACAAACTCCTTACAGACCGTGGCGGGAATTGAACTGGGCTGACTGGGTATTAGCATTATGCTAACCGTTACACCGCAGTGCTGCCCTAACTTCGCCTGCTGCTTTCCCAGCTGTGAACTCCTGTCTCCGGGTAGCCTGATGCTGCCCAGCCTGCAGCATCCGCAGTCCCCTGTACAACTTCATGACTCGTTAACCGCTGAAGCATTCCGCAGATATTAAAACCGCGAGGGGAGGGGAGGGAAGTGTCAGAGGGGGCCGTAGGGGGGTTGGGGAGTGGAGGAGCATTAATGATTCTGCTCTCACAAGTTGTTGTCTGGACCAGTAATCGTTTCATTGCACTCCCGTGCAGACCACTAACAGAATTACAATATGTCAATAGAGGCAGAGAGAAATAATGGGCTGTGAATGCATCAGATCAGACACAATACAGGAGGCAGCTAATTAATGATGGCAGACGAAATTGCTTTTTTTTATCAAGAGGTTCCACTTGGGCACTCGTGCTTGTCTCTCATCCCTTCTCATTTGATAGATCTTGGTTATGACGAGATTATTGGGGGACACCAGGTTCCTTTGTTCCATTACACGAGGAAATCTGCAGATGCTGCAATTTCAAGCAACACACATAAAAGTTGCTGGTGAACGCAGCAGGCCAGGCAGCATCTCTAGGTAGAAGTTCAGTCGACGTTTCGGCCCGAGACCCTTCGTCAGGAAGGGTTTTGGCCTGAAACGTCGACTGTACCTCTACCTAGAGATGCTGCCTGGCCTGCTGCGTTCACCAGCAACTTTTATGTGTGTTCCTTTGTTCCGTTAATGGCTTCGATAAGGTTGTTGGACTTAAACTGGGCCCACCTTGACTTGCTACCCTTAATAAGCTTCCCAATACACGAATGTTGTGCAGGGACTCCTTCTAATGTGCGTAATCCATAATGTTCCCAATGCCGTTTAGGGAAGGGAATCGCCAATTTGGGCCCCATGTGTGACACTAAACAGAATAGGATAGAACAGAACTTTATTGTCATTGCTCAAGACAAGGAGATTGCGGTGCCGCTCCAGTCCGCGCTAAACGGATACTTACAATGCGTGCGGTACGGCTTAATTAAAAAGAAATTCCCATACTTACATGCAATGATAGTCCATAACACTCAAAGACCATTGGCAAGCCGGGGTGTAGCATGCCAGCAACTCATCTGGGTCTCAGTGATGCCTGGGCACATGCACAGGATCGAAGAGTTGTAAAATTAGTCAGCTCCATCGTGGGCACCAGCCTCCAGCTCACCTTCAAGGAGCGACGCCTCAGAAAGGCGGCGTCCGTCATTAGGGAGCCCATTCACCCAGGACACGCCCTCTCTCATCACAACCATCAGGGAGGAGGCACACACTCAACGATTCAGGAACAGCTTCTTCCCCCCGCCATCCGATTTCTGAATGGACATTGAACCCGTGAACACTACCTCCTCACTTTTTTTATTTCCTTTTTTTTGCACTACATATTTAATTTAACTATTTAATTTATATATGTATATATTTACTGTAATTCACTGTTTTCTTTTTCTCTCTTATCAAGTATTGCCTTGTACTGCTGCCGCAAAGTTAACAAGTTTCACAATGTACGTCAGTGGTATGAAACCTGATTCTGATTCTGATTCTAATGTGGGCTGGGACACGGGGGTCTGTTACAGGAGCTGTACTCTCCTCTTGCAAACCACCCATCTCCAGCATTTCCGATTGGCTGGGACGCACTGTAGTGTAGTGCATCCCAGCCAATCAGAAGCCCAACAACCACTTTCTTACTTCTTGGGTTATTCTAGACGTCTGTTAACGATGGCCATGAAGGATTGTTGCAAAACCCCATCTGTTTCACCTAAAATACTCCAAGCAAGGAAATCACGTCCTGGTGAAGGGTCTCAGCCCGACACACTGACTGTTTACTGCCCTCCATAGATGCTGCCCGCTTTGCTGAGTTCCTCCAGCATTTTGTGTTGGTGCTGCTCAAGACGTCCAGCTTCTGCAGAATCTCTTGCATTTATAGCAACCCTTCCCTTTTTCTAAACTCCAGCCCTCTTGGATCGAAGACCAATATGCCATTCACTTTCGAAGCCACTTGTCGGACCGGTCTGCTAACGTTCTGTGATGCAGGTTGCAAGAGCAAAATGTCCTTCTTGAGACTCAAGCACAGGCACAAAGTTCAGGAGAAACTCAGCGAGTCAGGCAGCTACTGTACTTGCCTGGTCTGTCCTATGTGTGACTCCAGACCCACAATGGCTCCTGGGTTCAGGGGCAATGATATAGGCAGAGCCAATGACACTTACCCTCTGCACAACAGAATCATTTAATATCGTGCTCTTTCATAACTCCCAACATTTATAACCAAAACGTTGAAACAAAATTATTTTTATTGACAAATATTTTCAATGTTCATTAACCTGACCACAAGAAGGCAGCATCCATCATCAGCCAGCCAGGCCATGCTCTTTTCTCACTGCTGCCATCGGGAAGCAGGTACAAGAACCTTCGGTCCTAGGTTAGGAGAAGTTATTGCCTCTTCAGCACATCAGGCTCCTGAACCAGTGTGGATAACTTCACTCACCCCAACTCTGAACTGATTCAACACATCAGACTCCTGAACCAGTGTGGATAACTTCACTCACCCCAACTCTGAACTGATTCAACACATTGGACTCCTGAACCAGTGTGGATAACTTCACTCACCCCAACTCTGAACTGATTCAACACATCGGACTCCTGAACCAGTGTGGATAACTTCACTCACCCCAACTCTGAACTGATTCAACACATCGGACTCCTGAACCAGTGTGGATAACTTCACTCACCCCAACTCTGAACTGATTCAACACATCAGGCTCCTGAACCAGTGTGGATAACTTCACTCACCCCAACTCTGAACTGATTCAACACGTCAGGCTCCTGAACCAGTGTGGATAACTTCACTCACCCCACCTCTGAACTGATTCAACACATCAGACTCCTGAACCAGTGTGGATAACTTCACTCACCCCAACTCTGAACTGATTCCACACATCAGACTCCTGAACCAGTGTGGATAACTTCACTCACCCCAACTCTGAACTGATTCCACAACCTACAGACTCTGTTTCGAGGACTCAACAACTTGTGTTCTCAGGATTATTTACTAACTCTACAGTCTGAAGTTAATGTATGACACAGAGCTAGACTGAACTGAATATGCCTGGAGCGGTTCAATGATTTGTGTCTTTATATTCTATGTTTCTCGCTCACTTTTCTTTACCATTTCCACGATTTGTTCTTTTTCTTTGCGCTTTAGGGGGTTTGAAGTTTTTCTTTGAATGAGTTCCACGGTGTTTCTTTGTTTCGTGGCAGTCTGTGGGGAGACTTATCTCAGAGTTGTATACTGCTTACATACTTTGACAATTAATGTACTTTAGTTCTGAAACGCCGGTTCGCTGCCACTGTTACTGCGCGATTAAGAATCTTCCGGAGGGAAGGCCCCAAAATCCCCGGCTTTGCCTGCTGCTGGCGACCGAGGCTGAGGTCGAAGCGCTCGGCAGAGATGGTGCTCAGTACTCGGTGTCGGAGGGCTGATCGGAGGCTCGAAGTTTTCGGACGACTCAGAGTCGGACTGTGGTCGGGCATGGCAGGGAGAGTTTTCTTCCTTCTCCCGTCTGCGTGAGATGTGGGACTTTCGAGAGACTTTGAACTTTTTTACTGTGCTCATGGACTTCTTCATCAAGTTATGGTATTGTTGCACTGTTGTAACTATATCTGGGCCGTACCCTCCAAATATCCGGACCCGCCTCTCGGTTTTTTTTGCACTACCTTACTTCCCATTTTTCTATTTTCTATTTATGATTTATCATTTAATTTTTTTATATTTACTAATTTTAACTATTTTTAATATCTTTAATATTTAATATTTGTAATCCAGGGAGTGTGAAGCACAGAATCAAATATCGCTGTGATGATTGTACGTTCTAGTACCAATTGTTTGGCGACAATAAAGTATAAAGTATATGTTATAATTATGTGGTTTTGTTAGGTTTTCAGTCTTGGTCTGTCCTGTGTTTCTGTGATATCACACCGGAGAAATATTGTATCATTTCTTAATGCATGCATTACTAAATGACAATAAAAGAGGACTGCGTGTCCTCATAATCTAATCTAATCTTGATCATGTTTATTTATTATTATTATTTCTGTTTTTGTTTGGATTTGCACAATTTGTCTCCCTTCACACATTGGTTATCTTTGTGTGTAGTTTTTCATTGATTCCATTGTATATTTTTGTTCTACTGTGAATGCCCACAAGAAAATTAATCTTATGATGATACTTTGATTATAATTTTACTTTGTGGTTTGAACTTTGGCTGCGGCCTGCTTAATATGGACATTGGGTTTGCTGAAATGGAAATATCTTAAGCAGCCGCCCGTCTCCATCTCCCCCCCTGCCCCCTCCCCAGCCAGAATAGCAGCAAGAATAGAAACAGTCACATATAATGGATGTGCTTGATGTTGTAAGCAAGCCACGTTTAAATTGCAGCACAGCTCCTGATAGTCTGAGCTGGAATGACTTAGTTCGTCACTCCAGTGTGGAACAGAATGTTTAAGCAGAGGCATGCAGCTGATACAAGAGAAGATTAAGAATATATGAAACAGGACTAGTGGTTGGCAGACCGCTAGTGAGTTTGCTCCGCCTTTTGGTAAGACCGGCATTAATTCCTCCATTCCTCAGGAGAGTGGACTTGTGGGATGCATAGGACTATTCAACGGACAGTACTGTGCAAACGTCCTAAGCACCTTCGCTATATACACACGCCGAAGACTTTTACACAGTCCCACCCCCCTCCCGCCGCGCTCCACCCTCACCATTCCCATCATCCTTTGCTCTCGCCAGATCTGCAAACTCGCTTTCCACTCCACGTGCACAAATACAGTACCGTACAAAAGCCTTAGGCACCCTAGAGATCTATATGTGCCTTTCACACAGTCCTGTAGCAGCTGATTTAGGTCATTTGGCCCGTTGATTTTGTTCTGCCATTCCATCATGGCTGATTTATTATCCCTCTCAACCCCTTCTCTCTGTAACTTTTGATGCCCTTACTAATCACAACCCAATCAGCCTGTGGTTTAAATGTACCCAACGACTGGGCCTCCACAGCTGTCCGAGGGCATGAATTCCAGAGACTCACCACCCTCAGGCTAAAGAAATTCCTCCTCATCTCTGTTCCAAATCATCGTCCCTCTATTCTGAGGCAATGCCCTCCGTTCCTAAAATCCCCCACTATAGGGAACATCCTCTCCGCACCCATCGTACCAAGGTCTTTCCACATTTGATAGGTATCAGTATTACAGTGGAGTAAAGGGAATTAAACAGGCATGGGAGAGGAGTTGGACAAAGTTGATTGGAAGGGGACACTAGCAGGGGTGAAGGCAGAGCAACAATGGCTGGAGTTTCTGGGAGTGATTTGAAGGTGCAGGGTAGATATATTCCATAGTTTCACTAACCTGGTTCTACAATCACTGTTTCTACTTTCCTTCTCCCTTCTACCCGTCTGGTTCCATCTGCCAACATTTTTGTTCTTGTCTTTCTCCATAAATTCCGTCACTTCCAACAGGGTCCAGCCACCGAGCGCATCTTTCCCTCAACCTCCACTTTCTGGAGGGGTTTCCCTCTACATGACTCCCCGTCCACTCACCCGTTCATCCCTCCTCGCTGATCTCCCTCCTGCCACCGATCCCTGCGAGCGAGACAATTGGTAGGTCTTGCCTCCCTCAGCCACCATTCAGGGACTCAGACTCTGTGAGCTTTTCCGGGATCACCTGGCGTTCCCAGTGCGGCCTCCCCTACCTTGGTGAAATCCGACACAGACCGGGGGGGGAACCTCTTTGTCTAACACTTCCGCTCTGCCGGCTGCAAAAGGCAAGCTTTCCCGGTGGCCACCCACTCCAGTTCAACTTCCCATTCCCATTCTGACATGTCAGTCCACGGCCCCCTCCACTGGCACGGTGAAGCTGGAGGAGCAACACCTCATATTCCAGACAAGAGAAAATCTGCAGATGCCGGAAATCCGAGCAACACACACAAAACGCTGGAGGAACTCAGCAGGCCAGGCAGCATCTATGGAAAAAAGTACAGTCGACGTTTCGGGTCAAAACCCTTCGGCAGGACTGGAGGGAAAAAGCTGAGGAATAGATTTGAAAGGTGGGAGGAGGGGAGGGGAAAGAGAAATGCCAGGCAGTAGGTGAACCTTGGAGGGGGAGGGATGAAGTAAAGAGCCTGGAAGTTGATTGGTGAAAGACACAGAAGGCCATGGAATGGAAGAAAGGAAAAAGGGTTGGGGGGGGGAGGAGCACCAGAGGGAGGTGATGGGCAGGCAAGGAGATAAGGTGAGAGAGGGACAAGGGATGGGAAATGGTGAAGAGGGGGGAGGCATTACTGGAAGTTTGAGAAATCGATGACACAAAATAATCTGCAGATGCTGGGGTCAAAGCAACACTCACAACATGCTGGAGGAACTCAGCAGGTCGGGCAGCATCCATGGAAACGAGTCGACGTTTCGGGCCGGAACCCTTCGTCAGGACTGTAGAGGGAAGGGGCAGAGGACCTATAAAGAAGGTGGGGGGAGGGTGGGAAGGAGAAGGCTGGTAGGTTCCAGGTGAAAAACCAGTAAGGGGGAAGACAAAGGGGTGGGGGAGGTGATAGGCAGGAAAGGTGAAGAAGGAATAGGGAAAAACACAATGGGTAGTAGAAGGAGGCGGAACCATGAGGGAGGTGATAGGCAGCTGGGGGAGGGGGCAGAGTGACATAGGGATAGAGGAAGGGAGGGGGAGGAAATACCGGAAGTTGGAGAATTCTATGTTCATACCAAGGGGCTGGAGACTACCTAGACTATATATGAGGTGTTGCTCCTCCAACCTGAGTTTAGCCTCATCATGGCAGTAGAGGAGGCCATGTATGGATATATCTGAATGGGAGTGGGAAGCAGAGTTGAAGTGGGTGGCTACTGGGAGAAATCGATGTTCATGCCATCAGGTTGGAGGCTAGCTAACCAAATGGAATAAAAGGTATTGTTCCTCCAACCTAAGTATGGCCTTATCCTGACAGTGGAGGAGGCCATGAATGAACATATCAGAATGGGAATGGGAAGTCAAATTAAAATGGGTGGCCACTGGGAGATCCTGCTGGTTCTGGTAGACGGAGCGTAGATGCTCAGTGAAGTTGTCTCCCAATCTACATCGGGTCTCACTGATACACAGGAGCACCAAACACAGTACATGACCCCAACAGACTCACAGGTGAAGTTCGCCCCACCTGGAAGGACTGCTTGGGGGCTGAATGGTAGTGAGGGAGGGGGTGTAGGGGCGGATGTAGCACTCGTTCCGCTTTCAAAGATAAGTGCCAGGAGAGAGGTCAGTGGGGAGGGACGAATGGACAAGGGAGTCGTGTAGGGAGCAATCCCTGTGGAAAGCAGGAAGTGGGTGGGGAGAGGGGAAGATGTATTGGTGATGGGATCCCATTTACAAGTAGCAGGATGGGACGAGGTATTTCATCCAGGTAGCCTCAAACCTAATGGCATGAGCATTAATTTCTCCAACTTCTAGCAATTTCTCCTCCCTCCCTCCTTCCCTCTTTTCCATTCCACGTTCTGGTTAACCCCTCACTCCTTCTCTTCTCACCTACCCATCATCTCCCTCTGGTTCCTCAGTTCCTTCCTTGTTCCTCCTTCTTCAGCACCTATCACCTCCCAGCTCCTCGCAACCTACAGTACCGTGCAAAGGCTCAGGCACACATGTATAGCTAGGGTGCCTAAGGCTTCTGCTCAGTACTGTAGTAATTTTATGTGTTGCACTGTACTGCTGCCGCAAAAAAACACAAATTTCATGACGTGTGCGTGATGATAAACCTGATTCTGATCTGAGTCTCTATTGTGGACTGAGAGTGGGAAGGGGACAGGGAGAGGGAAATCATGGTTGGGAAAAGGGGAAGGGAGAGGGGAGGCAGCGGGAAGCACCAGAGAGACATTCTGTAATGATCAATAAACCAATTGTTTGGAATTAAATGACCTTGCCTGGTGTCTCAGGGCTGGGTGTGTCTGCACCCACATCACCCCCTGGCACTCCTTCTCTGCCACTTGTCCCACACCCCTCCCACAGCACCCTACCCTCACTATCCCCAACATCCTTTGCTCCCACCAGATTTACAAACTCACTCTTCTTTCCACGTTGACGAATACAGTACTGTGCAGAAGTCTTAGGCACCCTAGCTTTATATACGTATGTGTTAAGACTTTTACACAGTGTTATATTTCCCTCACCCATCCGCTTACCTTTCCCCTCACATCTCACCTATATCCTACCAGCTTCAACTCCTTCCCATTGCCCATACCTCCTTTTCCTGGTTTGTTACTCCTTCCTTTCCAGTCCTGGTGAAGGGTCTCGGCCCAAAAAGTCAACAGTTCATTCCCTTCCTTGGATACTGCCTAACCTGCTGGGCTCCACCAGTATTTTGTGTGTGCTGTTCAAAATCTATGTTCTTGTGTCCCCTCAGTACCTCAGATGTTTCCGTAAGCTCACCCATCATTCTTCATAACTTCAGTGAATATTGTTGTTCTGAATTCAGCATTTTTGTGTGTGTTGCTCAAGATTTCCAGTGTCTTTGGAGTCTCTTGTGTTTACTTTTTGTTTCTTATTAGTTTCCATTGCTATCTCTGGATGTTCCCCTTCCCCATTTGGTTCCACCTCCCCACCACCCACTATCTCACCTTATTCAAACTATCACCTGCCATACCCTACCTCACCTCTCCTTCCCAATTCTTTGTCCTGGCCCCCTCCCCTCTACACTCTCAGTCCTGGTGCTGGGATTCGGACAGGAAACATCGACCATCCCTGTGACTCCACAGACATGGTTCAAAAAAATGAGCTTCACCCGGACTTTGTTTCTGACTTGACGTTACATTGAACCTCGTCTACTCCACTGTCAGACGCCCCCCCCCACATCCCTTAACCTCGAACCTCATCTACTCCACTGTCAAACCCCCCCATCCCTTAACCTCGAACCTCATCTACTCCACCGTCAGACCCCCCCACATCCCTTAACCTCAAACCTCATCTACTCCTCCGTCAGACCCCCCCACATCCCTTAACCTCGAACCTCATCTACTCCTCCGTCAGACCCCCCCACATCCCTTAACCTCGAACCTCATCTACTCCACCGTCAAACCCCCCATCCCTTAACCTCAAACCTCATCTACTCCTCCGTCAGACCCCCCCACATCCCTTAACCTCAAACCTCATCTACTCCTCCGTCAGACCCCCCCACATCCCTTAACCTCGAACCTCATCTACTCCTCCGTCAGACCCCCCCACATCCCTTAACCTCAAACCTCATCTACTCCACCGTCAGACCCCCCCACATCCCTTAACCTCGAACCTCATCTACTCCACTGTCAGACCCCCACATCCCTTAACCTCGAACCTCATCTACTCCACCGTCAGACCCCCCCACATCCCTTAACCTCGAACCTCATCTACTCCACCGTCAGACCCCCCCACATCCCTTAACCTCAAACCTCATCTACTCCTCCGTCAGACCCCCACATCCCTTAACCTCGAACCTCATCTACTCCACCGTCAGACCCCCCCACATCCCTTAACCTCGAACCTCATCTACTCCACCGTCAGACCCCCCCACATCCCTTAACCTCGAACCTCATCTACTCCTCCGTCAGACCCCCCCACATCCCTTAACCTCGAACCTCATCTACTCCACTGTCAGACTCCCACATCCCTTAACCTCAAACCTCATCTACTCCACCGTCAGACCCTCACATCCCTTAACCTCGAACCTCATCTACTCCTCCGTCAGACCCCCCCACATCCCTTAACCTCGAACCTCATCTACTCCACCGTCAGACCCCCCCACATCCCTTAACCTCGAACCTCATCTACTCCTCCGTCAGACCCCCCCACATCCCTTAACCTCAAACCTCATCTACTCCTCCGTCAGACCCCCACATCCCTTAACCTCGAACCTCATCTACTCCACCGTCAAACCCCCCCATCCCTTAACCTCATACCTCATCTACTCCTCCGTCAGACCCCCCCACATCCCTTAACCTCGAACCTCATCTACTCCTCCGTCAGACCCCCACATCCCTTAACCTCGAACCTCATCTACTCCACCGTCAGACCCCCCCACATCCCTTAACCTCGAACCTCATCTACTCCACCGTCAGACCCCCCGACATCCCTTAACCTCGAACCTCATCTACTCCTCCGTCAGACCCCCCCACATCCCTTGACCTCAAACCTCATCTACTCCTCTGTCAGACCCCCCCACATACCTTAACCTCGAACCTCATCTACTCCACCGTCAGACCCCCCCACATCCCTTAACCTCGAACCTCATCTACTCCACCGTCAGACCCCCCCACATTCCTTAACCTCGAACCTCATCTACTCCACTGTCAGACCCCCCCATCCCTTAACCTCAAACCTCATCTACTCCTCCGTCAGACCCCCCCATCCCTTAACCTCAAACCTCATCTACTCCTCCGTCAGACCCCCTCATCCTTAACCTCGAACTTCATCTACTCCACCGTCAGACCCCCCCACATCCCTTAACCTCGAACCTCATCTACTCCTCCGTCAGATCCCCACATCCCTTAACCTCGAACCTCATCTACTCCACCGTCAGACCCCCCCAAATCTCTTAACCTCGAACCTCATCTATTCCACCGTCAGACCCCCCCACATCCCTTAACCTCGAACCTCATCTATTCCACCGTCAGACCCCCCCACATCCCTTAACCTCGAACCTCATCTACTCCTCCGTCAGACCCCCCCACATCCCTTAACCTCAAACCTCATCTACTCCACCGTCAGACCCCCCCACATCCCTTAACCTCGAACCTCATCTACTCCTCCGTCAGACCCCCCCACATCCCTTAACCTCAAACCTCATCTACTCCACCGTCAGACCCCCCCACATCCCTTAACCTCAAACCTCATCTACTCCTCCGTCAGACCCCCCCACATCCCTTAACCTCGAACCTCATCTACTCCACCGTCAGACCCCCACATCCCTTAACCTCGAACCTCATCTACTCCACCGTCAGACCCCCCCACATCCCTTAACCTCGAACCTCATCTACTCCTCCGTCAGACCCCCCCACATCCCTTAACCTCGAACCTCATCTACTCCACCATCAGACCCCCCCACATCCCTTAACCTCAAACCTCATCTACTCCACTGTCAGACCCCCCCACATCCCTTAACCTCAAACCTCATCTACTCCACCGTGAGACCCCCCCACATCCCTTAACCTCAAACCTCATCTACTCCTCCGTCAGACCCCCCCACATCCCTTAACCTCGAACCTCATCTACTCCACCGTCAGACCCCCCCACATCCCTTAACCTCAAACCTCATCTACTCCTCCGTCAGACCCCCCCACATCCCTTAACCTCGAACCTCATCTACTCCACCGTCAGACCCCCACATCCCTTAACCTCGAACCTCATCTACTCCTCCATCAGACCCCCCCACATCCTTTAACCTCAAACCTCATCTACTCCAGTGTCAGACCCCCACATCCCTTTAGTGTCTTGTGGATAGATTGTAGCCATTAAAGATGGTAATTGGCAGGAAATTCTTCTTGCAGAAGGTTGGGATCCTTTGGAATTCCCTGACTCAGGGTGTTGTGGAAGTGGAGTCACTCTGTATATATAGCGAGGGTGTCTCAGACATTTGCACAGTACAGTGTTTGTCAATGGGGAGTGGAGAGCAAATCTTTAAATCTGACGGAGCAAAGGATGTTGGGGATGGTGAGGGTGGAGTGCCACATGCGGGGGGTTGGGACAGGTGGCAGAGAAGGAGTGTCAGGGGTGGGTGCAGACACACCCAGCCCTGAGACACCAGGCAAGGTCATTTGATTCCAAACAATTGGTTTATTGATCATTACAGAATGTCTCCCTGGTGCTTCCTTCTCCTTCCCCTTTCCCTAACACTGATCCCCCTCTCCCTGCCCCCTTCCCACTCTCAGTCCACAAAAGAGACCCATATCAGAATCAGGTTTATCATCACTCACATATGTCATGAAATTAGTTTTTTTTGTGGCAACAGTACAGTGCGATACATAACATTGCTACAGTACTGAGCAAACGTCTGAGGCACCCTAGTTATACATATGTGCCTAAGACTTACACAGTACTGTGTATCCAAGGCTGTAGTAGTTGTCCATAGGATAGTTGAGGGTAATTGGAGAATGAGCAGGAAGGTGGAGTTAAGCCCAAGATCAGAGTGACCATGACCTTTGAAAACACCAACACCCAAGAGCGAGAAAAGCTGTAAACAAAGTGTGAGATACAGCCACTCTATCACAGGAAAATCCCTCCCCACCATTAAGCACATCCACAAGAAACGCCACCATGAAAAGACAGCTTCCATCATCAAGTATTGATAATGGCTGGGGTCGCCCGTCTTGTAAAGACACTGCCCAGAGGAAGGCGATGGCAAACCACTTCTGTAGAAAATTTTCCAAGACCATGATCGCTCACGTCATCCGACACTGCACATAATGAAGATGTCATACGACTCAGCACATAATGCATCCGTTAGTCTTGAGAGACCATGGATCTGCGCCTGGAAAGTCTTCACTCTCCAGGGTGCTGGCCTGGGCAAGGTTGTATGGAAGACCGGCAGTTGCCCATGCGGCAAGTGTCCCCTCTCCACGACACCGATGTTGTCCGAGGGAAGGGCATTAGGACCCATACAGCCTGGCATCAGTGTCGTCGCAGAGCAATGTGTGGTTAAGTGCCTTGCTCAAGGACACAACATGCTGCCTCGGTCGGGGCTCAAACTCACGACCTTCAGGTCGCTAGTCGAATGCCTTAACCACTTGGCCATGTTCCCACTAATGTCACTGGTTTTAAGATGTCATATGACACGGCATGTTACAAACATGCCCCCAGTAGAGTGCGCTCAAATAGCCTCTGACAACCAAGTCCAGCTGCTGGCCTTCACGTGTGGCTTGGCTACCGTCAGGAGAGGGGACAAAGATGGGTCACTGACATCTTAAAACCAGTTGCGTCTGATAGATGGGGCTCGTCAGCCACGGTTGGCAGTTCATCTCAGAGAAGGAAAACTCTGATCTCAAACCCCTGCTGCTTTGTGCTAAGTGTGCATGGCTGGTCGTGCGTGCAGCCTGGTACAGCCGTTCCCATCTACTTTTAATTTACATTATTTTTTTGTATTTTTTTCTCATGGTAACACGTCAAAGCTGCACCCTCTCTAATATGCTGGTAGAGAGAGTTTTATTTGGGTTTTCTTTAGCGCTGGAAATGGTTACATCCCGACACGCGGGACAGAAGCAAGGTCGCATTGTGTATTCCACGGACCAGCAAATTCCGGCCGGCTTAGCAAACAGAGTGGCAGACACCCCTGCTGAAATCCAGAGGAAAACACACAGAGGAGGATAACAAAGGTGAGGAAAGAGGACCGGGTCGAGACAACAGAGACTTTTGGAGAAGAGGAGTTCGGTGGGTAATACCGTTCCGGCTGACCGGGAGTGCACTGAGAGCGGTAAGCGTAAAGGAGTGGGGTGCTTACTGTTCTGGTTAACAACGGATGGTGCAATCCGGGGTATATTACGATCGAGGAACGTGTTTGCAGACTGGATATTGAACTTTTTACTGTTGGACTTCGGCCACATTCCACCGTGATACAACACTTGGCGGCACGGGAGGTCGTTCCTGCCTGTGGCCATCGAACGTGCAGCTTCTCCCGTGGAGGGTCAGACACCCTGAGCCAATAGACTGGTCCTGGACTTATTTTCCATCTGGCATAGTTTTGCATTTTGTTGTTTGACTGTTGGGGTTTTTTGTATTGCTATATTTATGCTCTATTCTTGGTTGGTGCGGCTGTAACGAAACCAAATTTCCCTCGGGATTAATAAAGTATATTTATCTATCTATCTATCTATGTATCTATCTATCTATACCCACTCATGGGTAAGGCTTCGTGAGCAAACCTCGATGAAAAATGTGGAGCTGGAGCCCCTAAGGCAGTTTTACGTTGAGTTTAACGCTGACTGGCAACTCCTGCTGATACCAAACTGTATCGGTCTCTGCCGTTCTTCAGGTTCAGCGGCTGCTTGGAGAGGGGGAGCTTGCTACACGGGCAACAACTCACTCTCCATATTGTTCTGCCCCGGCTTGCGTATCAGACAGCTGGGATGCGACATACAAGGTCAACCCTGGCCAACGCAGGGCCTCAGATAGAGTAGACAGACAGTAGCTTTCTCCCAGGGTTAAAATGTCTAAACCAGAGGGCATGCATCGAAGGTGAGAGGGGTAAGTTCGAAGGAAGCAACATTTTTTTACACTTTTATGCAGAGAGTGGTGGGTGCCTGGACTACCCTGCCCAAGGTGGAGGTCGAGGCAGACCCATTACAAGCTCCGAAAGACATTCAGATAATCGCCTGAATGTGAGGAACTGGAAGGATATGGACATTGTGTAGGCAGAGGGGATTAGTTTAGCTGGCCATTTGACTACCAGTTTAATTGGTTTAGCACAACATTGTGAGCTGAAGGGCCTGTTCCTGTTCTGTATCCTATCTTCTGTTTCTGCAGTGCTTTCTCCTTCAAGTATTTAACCGATATCCTTCAGAAGGCAACTCTTAAAATTTCTTTCCACTGCCCAGACAGAGTGTGGTTTTCAAAACCTCAACTAATTGAACTGTCAGAGAGCCCTCCCTCCCAACCCCTCGTGTCACCTTATATCCGCCCCCTCTGGTTATCGACCCTGGAGCCTGATAGAGTAACGAAAGGGGAACTAAACGCTTTCATCTGAAACACTCTATCAAACCTCCTGTGAGCATTGACTGTGCCGAGGAAAACAGTCACGTCTCTTCTCTCAACCACAATCCTTTTTCCCTGGAACGGTTCCAGTGTGGGTCCCCTTCTGTACCTTGTCCAAAGCCTTGCCAATATCCCAGCTGGTGAGCAACTCAACATTGCAACCAAAACTCCAGCTGATGCCTTCCTTGTTTCTGTTTAGGTATTTAGCATACAATCCCAGTTTTGGGGCTCTGCTTCTCTCAGAAACACATACATGATAGCATGGTAGTTAGCATAGCACTTCACAGCAGCAGCGACCCGGGTTTAAATCCCCTGTCCTCTGTGAAGAGCTTGTACCTTTTCCCCGTGACCACAAGGGTTTCCTCCGGGTGCTCTGGTTTCCTCCCACATTCTAAAGATCTACGTGTTCGGGTTAGTAAGTTGTGGGTATGCTATGTTGGCACCAGATGCACAGCGCGCCCCCCCCCCAGCACAACTCAGAGTCTGTTGGTTATTGCAACAAAAATACTGTATGTTTTGAGATTTTGATGTACAGCACCGTGCAGTAGGCACCCTAGATTTTTTTAATATGGGTTTCAGAGGGTATGGCCTCCCCAGAGCCCCGATCCCAACATCACCCAAGCAGTCAAAGATTAGCCTGAAAAGACAGAAGCAAGTGATAAAGCTAAAGTCTGTGGACAGACTGCGCCAAGTTGTCCAAGGTGCTTCGAACAACCTGACTTATTTACCTACTGGCCATTACGCCGCTGGTGTTTAGGGCAGCAATGAAGCTCCTCCATCTCTGTCTGTCCATACTGTCGCGCACAGGTAAAGAAGGGTTCTTCTTTGCTGTTTGCATAACAGTTTTGTTTTACCAGTCAGGGTTGCTAGCCCTGAGCTGAACCCCCAATCTTGGAGGACTGGTGGACCACTCTTAGTCTGGCCTCTGCCCTTTGACCTGTTTGTCATGGGTGACCCTACCAAGAGCCAAAGCATAAAGCCCTGACTCCAGCCAACATAGCTCTCCAGGTCATCGAGGCACGCAAGTCTCCAAGCCCTACGACAAGGTTGTGGTCCTATTGGAGGTTGGAGTAAGCTACCAGCCAATTTTCTTGTAAAACTACACGACTGTATCTAAGAGCAGTTGTAAAGGCAAAGGTGGTCACACCAAATATTAGTTTATTTTTTACTGTTTACTGCTCTTCACAGTACTTTCTTCATATCTAGAAACTTCGTTATTTCTGAAAACATCTTCGATTTATAGAATTTTTTTACATATGCCTAAGAATTTTGCACAGTACTGTACATGTGACAAATAAAGCTAATCTTTAACTTAAAAAAAGACATGTCTTATTAACTTGTTAACCTTCAATGATTTCGGTGCAAACAGCCCCAGGTCCATGCTTTAATCTCCCTTTCACACTATATGACTTGCTTTGTATTATCTCTCCTCATTCTTTCTGCCAAACTGTAGTGCTCGGACTTTGCCCTGTCAGATTTCACTATTTACCTCATTCATTCAAAGTCCCTTTCCATAAGACCATAAGACAAAGGAGCAGAAGTAGGCCATTCAGCCCATCGAGTCTGCTCGGCCATTTTATCATGAGCTGATCCATTTTATCCTATTTAGTCCCACTGCCCCGCCCTCTCACCATAACCTTTGATGCCCTGGCTACTCAGATACCTATCAATCTCTGCCTTAAATACACCCAATGACTTGGCCTCCACTGCTGCCCGTGGCAACAAATTCCATAGATTCACCACCCTCTGACTAAAAAAATTTTTTCGCATTTCTGTTCTGAAAGGGCGCCCTTCAATCCTGAAGTCATGCCCTCTTGTACTAGACTCCCCCATCATGGGAAACAACTTTGCCACATCCACTCTGTCCATGCCTTTTAACATTCGAAATGTTTCTATGAGGTCTCCCCTCATTCTTCTAAACTCCAAGGAATACAGTCCAAGAGCGGACAAACGTTCCTCATATGTTAATCCTCTCATTCCCGGAATCATTCTAGTGAATCTTCTCTGTACCCTCTCCAACGTCAGCACATCCTTTCTTAAATAAGGAGACCAAAACTGTCCACAGTACTCCAAGTGAGGTCTCACCAGCGCCTTATAGAGCCTCAACATCACATCCCTGCTCCTATACTCTATTCCTCTAGAAATGAATGCCAACATTGCATTCGCCTTCTTCACTACCGACTCAACCTGGAGGATAACTTTAAGGGAATCCTGTACGAGGACTCCCAAGTCCCGTTGCATCTCAGAACTTTGAATTCTTTCCCCATTTAAATAATAATCTGCCCGTTTATTTTTTCTGCCAAAGTGCATAACCATACACTTTCCAACATTGTACTTCATTTGCTACTTCTCTGCCCATTCTTCCAATCTATCCAAGTCTCTCTGCAGACTCTCCGTTTCCTCAGCATTACCGGCCCCTCCACCTATCTTCGTATCGTCAGCAAACTTAGCCACAAAGCCATCTATTCCATAATCCAAATTGTTGATGTACAATGTAAAAAGAAGCGGCCCCAACACTAATCCCTGTGGAACACCACTGGTAACCGGCAGCCAACCAGAATAGGATCCCTTTATTCCCACTCTCTGTTTCCTGCCAATCAGCCAATGCTCTATCCACGTATGTAACTTTCCTGTAATTCCATGGGCTCTTATCTTGTTAAGCAGCCTCATGTGTGGCACCTTGTCAAAGGCCTTCTGAAAATCCAAATATACAACATCCACTGCATCTCCCTTGTCTAGCCTACTGGTAATTTCCTCAAAAAATTGTAATAGGTTTGTCAGGCAGGATTTTACTTTAAGGAATCCATGCTGAGTTCTGCCTATCTTGTCATATGCCTCCAGGTACTCTGTAACCTCATCCTTGACAATCGACTCCAACAACTTCCCAACCACCGACGTCAAGCTAACAGGTCTATAATTTCCTTTTTGCTTCCTTGCCCCCTTCTTAAATAGCGGAGTGACATTTGCAATCTTCCAGTCTTCCGGAACCATGCCAGAATCTATCGACTTTTGAAAGATCATCGCTAATGCCTCCGCAATCTCCACAGCTACTTCCTTCAGAACATGAGGGTGCATTCCATCTGGTCCGGGAGATTTATCGACCTTTAGCCTATTCAGCTTCCTGAGTACTTTCTCTGTTGTAATTGTGACTGCGCACACTTCTCTTCCCTGCCACCCTTGAGTGTCTGGTATCCTGCTGTCTTCCTCAGTGAAGACTGATGCAAAATACTTGTTCAGTTCCTCTGCCATCTCCTCATCTCCCATTACAATTTCTCCAGTATCATTTTCTATCGGTCCTGTATCTACTCTCAGCTGTCAACTTTCAACTTAGAATCAATGGGAAAGATAAGATCATTGGAAGACCTTGAGAGATTGGGCATGGAAAGGGTGTTTCCAATAGTAGATGAGTCTAGATCCAGAGGCCACAGCCTCAGAACAAAGGGATGTTCAAAGTAGATTTTATTACCGAAGTCTGTATACGTCACCACATACAACCCCGAGATTCATTTTCCTGTGGGCATACTCAGCAAATCTATAGAACAGTAACCGTAACAGGGTCAATGAAAGATCAACCAGAGTGCAGAAGACAACAAACTGTGCAAATGCAAGTCACAATAAATAATGAGAACATCAGATAATGAGATAAGGAGTCCTTAAAGTGAGATCATTAGTTGTGGGAAACATCACAATGACAGGGCAAGTGATGTCCCAAAAGGACAGAGATGAGGAGGAATTTCTTTCGCCAGCGGGTGGCAGATCTGTGGAATTCGTGGAGGCCAGGTCACTGGGTATATCTGAGGTGGAGGTAGATAGGTCCTTGATTAGTAAGGGCGTCAGAGGTTACGGGGAGAAGGGCGTTGAGTTGGAAAATAAATCAGCTATGGTGGAGTGGTGGAACAGTCTCAATGGGCCGAAAGTTCTGATTGGGTTGCTATCTTTTTTGGCCTTCTGGTCTATCACTCAACCGCCAAGAAGGTCAAGAGCGTCCAAGCCATATTGGCCACGCACACAGTGTTCTTACTTCAACACCGAAACTCTTTTTTTAAACTATTTATGGTTCTATTACTATTTATTATTTATGGTGCAACTGTAACGAAAACCAATTTCCCCCGGGATCAATAAAGTATGACTATGACTACTATGACTATGACTTGACTCATGCATATTGTAGAAGCATCTTCAGAAATGCTGCAGCTGGTCAAGAGGGCAAGTCTCCATTACCCTACCAAGGGACAGCTAAGAGTGGGTGATAAATCCTTGCCTTGCCAACAATACTCTCATCTTGTACACTAAGTCCTCATCATTGTGTGCCATGTTGTACGACATCATCATGATGAGTCGTGTTATATGAAGTGGGCGATCATGGTCTTTCCATGACCATGATTATTCTTGGCAAATTCTTTCTACAGAAGTGGTTTGCCATTGCCTTCTTCTGGGCAGTGTCTTTACAAGACGAGTGACCCCAGCCATTATCAATACTCTTCAGAGATTGTCTGCCTGGTGTCAGTGGTCGCATAACCAGAACCGGCTACTCGTACGACCATCCACCACCTGCTCCCATGGCTTTACATGACCCTGATCGGTGGGGGTGGCGGGGGAGGAGCTTAGCAGGTGCTACACCTTGCCCAAGGGTGACCTGCAGGCTAGCAGAGGGTAGGAGCACTTTATACCTCCTTTGGAAGAGACAAATCTCCACCCCACCACCCAGTAGATACCTCCTGTACCTAATAAATTTCCCGCTGGGTATATATTCGTGGTCTCATACTGTTGTAACCCATCTACTTAAAGGCTCAACGTGTTGAGCATTGAGAGATGGTCTTCCGCACCCCACAGGTGGTTATTTGAGTTAATGCCACCTTCCTATCAGCTTGAATCAGTCTAGCCATTCTCCTCTGAACTCTTATCAAGGAGCGCTTGCCCACAGACCTACGAATAACTGGATTATTTTTTGTTTTTTGCACCATTCTTAGTACACTCTAGAGCGCAGGTTCCCAGTATTTTTATTTGCCACGGAGCCTTACCATTAACCAATGGGTCCATGGATCCCAGGTTGATGGGAATCTGTACTCTAGGAACTGTCGTGTGTGAAAATCTCAGGAGATCAGCAGTTTCTGAGGTACTCAAACCACCCCCTCTGGCACCAACAATCATACCACAGTCAAAGTTACTTAGTTCACATTTCTTCCAATTCTGAACGACAGCTGAACCTCTTGACCGTGCCTGCGTGCTTTTATGCATTGAGTTGCTGCCACATGATTGGCCAATGAGATATTTACATTTACAGACAGGTGTCCAGGTGTACCTGCTAAAGTGGCCACTGGGTGTACATCAGTTGAGAATCTCATTTAGAGGGTGTCTATAGGAAACAGCTCATTCACCACAGTAAGCATACAGTTAGGTAGGAGAGGAAAATTCTACCAAGGGGACTTTCAACAGCAATTCAAATTTGCTGTGCAAGTTGATAAGGTGATTATGAAGGTGTCTGGTGTTCTCTGTCATTAGCTGGGGGCTTGAGTTCAAGAGCCATGAGGTAATGTTGCAGCTCCGTAAAAACCCTGTTTGGACCCCACTTGGAGTATTGTTCTGGTCACCACTTTATAGGAAGGATGTGGAAGTTTTAGAGAGGGGGCATAAGGATATACCAGGATGCTGCCTGGATTACAGAACAGGTCTTATGACCCCAGGCTGCATCACTGATGATGTGTCCCAGCGCACCCCAGGGTGTATCTCAGCATCAGATATAGTTTATTTATTGTTTGTTTAGAGTTACAGCACAATTTGGGGTAGTGGAGGTATAATTTGTCCATCAGTGCTGATCATTCCATCCTTGACCAAGCTGTTCCACCGTGAACATGATCTGTTATGAGTCAACACGATGCTTTCAGATCAGGTCATGCATAGTACAGACCTCCACACTGCTCAGGTGTGTTTCTGGGGTACAGGGGCTAGAGACCCTTGTGCCTGTTTCTATCACTGAGCAGCAGTGAACCATCTGATTGGCCTATCAGAGTTCTCTTTGGGAACTAGTTGACTTGATCGGCACTTCTGATCTGGCTATTGTTCACGATTGCACTTAATAAAAAAAAATTTACGGGCTCCTTTAGCCCATCGAGTCACGTGACCAATGAACCTCTGTCCGCCAGAGAAAGCAGGATCTCCCAGTGGCCACATGTTTTAATTCCACGTCCCATTCCCATTCTGATATGTCTATCCACGGCCTCCTCTACTGTCAAGAAGAAGCCCCACTCAGGTTGGAGGAACAACACCTTATATTCCGTCTGGGTAGCCTCCAACCTGATGGCATGAACATTGACTTCTCTAACTTCCGTTAATGCCCCACTCCCCCTCGTACCCCATCCGTTATTTATTTATTTATATACACACATTCTTTTTCTCCCTTTGTCCCTCTCATAATACCCCTTGCCCATCCTCTGGGCTTCCCCCCTCCCCCTTTTCCTTCTCCCTGGGCCTCCTGTCGATCCTCTCATATCCCCTTTGCCTATCACCTGTCCAGCTCTTGGCTCCATCCCTCCCCCCCATGTCTTCTCCTATCATTTTGGATCTCCCCCTCCCCCTCCCCCTCCCACTTTCAAATCTCCTACTAGCTCTTCTTTCAGTTAGTCCTGACGAAGGGTCTCGGCCTGAAACGTCGACTGTACCTCTTCCTAGAGATGCTGCCTGGCCTGCTGCATTCACCAGCAACTTTTCTGTGTGTAACCTACTAACCCGCATGACTTTGGAATTTGGGAGGAAACCGGAGAACCCGGAGGAAACTCCCACAGAGAGAGCGTGCAAACACCCAACAGACAGTGTCGAGATTGACCCCGGGCTGCTGGTGGTTGTAAAAGTGTTACACTAGCCGTTACGCTTCTTTGCCGCCCTGTTAATCTCACCCTGGAGTAAGTCTGATTCCACGCCCCCCCCCCCCAGTTTAAGATGACAAGCTATTCCAGTGTAACTTATCGATACAACACTCCTGCCAGCAACCGCACTCATTCCGAGATTCCTATCACAGTGTTACTCTTCTCGCCCCCGACCTGCACCTCCCATTGGCTGGAATCCCCTTGGAAAAACACGAGATCAGGGATTGTAGGATGGCACGGTGGTGTAGTGGTTAGCACGATGCCTTACAGTACCAGCGACCTGGGTTCAATTCCCACCCCCGCCTGTAAGGAGTTTTGACGTTCTCCCCGTGACCGCGTGGTCCGGTTTCCTCCCACAGTCCAAAAACCTACCAGTTTGTAGGCTGAGCCAGATCAAGTTTATTGTCATTTAACTATGTACATGTACACCATCAAATGAGACAATGTTTCTCTGACCAGGGTGTACAGCACAGTAGTACACATAGCACACAATAATTTGTGACAAACTAAAATATAGTAATATTAAATACTGTGGGTACAGAACAGATTAACTGGTCACACTTCAAATGTGACGCGGCAGGGAGTTCAGAAGCCTGATGGCCTGAGGGAAGAAACTGTTTCCCATCCTGACCATTCTTGTCTTTATGCATCGGAGTCTCCTGCCTGATGGTAGAAAGTCAAAGAGGATGCTGGATGGATGGGTGGGATCCTTGATAATACTAAGGGCCCTGCGTATGCAGCGCTCCTGATAAATGTCCCCGATGGATGGTAGGGAGACCCCTATGATCCTCTCGGCCATTCTCACCGTCCTTTGTAGGGTTTCCGGTCTGATGCTCGGCTGCTCCCAGACTAGATGGAGATGCAGCTCGTCAGGACGCTCTCAATGGTGCTCCTGTAAAATTCAGTGAAGATGGGGGAGGGAGAGCTTCACTTTCCTCAATCTCCTGAGGAAGTGGAGACGCTGCTGTGCCTTCTTGTTCATGGAAGTGATATTGAGGGACCGGGTGAGGTCGTCCGTGATGTGAACTCCCAGGAACCTGGTGCACTGAACTCTCTCCACGGAGGAGCCATGCATTCTCAGAGGGAGTTGGTTTGTCTTCACCTTCCTGAGGTCGTTGTAAATTGTCCTGTGAGTAGGTAAGGATTAAATCAGGAGATTCCTGGGTGACCTAGCTCGTAGGGGCCAGAGGGGGTGTATCTCAATGAATATATAAGTATCTCTGGCATGCACCTGGCGCCCAAAGGGTTAGCAGAATTATTGTCTTTATAACTTTAATTACCCGCCGAACAAGCGGGACGTCTGAGCAGGAGCGGTGGCCATAATTCTCCCTCGACATTGTTCCTCCTGAGCTGTCAGGTCAGCTCACTCCCACTGGTGGGACATAAATCATCCCCTGCAGCTCCACGCTCTCTGTCTCCTCTCCGTTTAATGCTTACCAGATGGTGCCTGCTCCTGCCAACATACTGTGCAAGACAAAACGGTCGGAGCGCAGGAATTCTGCGCCCAGCCAGCAAGCCTCTCGGTAGATTTTGATGCACTTCAGGAAGTCTTTACCTCACAAGATGCTGTTGGCTCCCCAGACTTCGGTCGGTATCCCTCTCTGCCTCATCAACTCTCACCCTCCTTGGAAGATGTTCCCTAAAACCTTTCTCCAGGACAAATCAGAAGTAGGGCCAATTCCTTTCCGATGCTGTGACAATTTTTTGGAGCACTTTACGTACTAAAGGTGTCATGTGCACTCAGTGGCCATTTTGTTAGGTATCACCAGTGCACCTGCTCGTTAAAGGATCAAAGGTTCATACCTACGTATGCAGAACACAACTCTGAGATTTGCCTTCTCCAGATAGCCATAAAATAACGAAGAACCATAGAAGTAGTTGAAAGAAAAGACGTCAATCACCCACCCCACACGAAAAGGAAAAAAAAAGAAACGAAAACTCTCAAGCCACTCTGATGTTTGATCTGAGCAACAACTGAACCTCTTGACCATGCCTGCAAGCTTTTATGCATCGAGTTGCAGCCACATGATTCAATGTTTGCACGATGCATAATGGTTAGCATTAACGCTTTACAGTACAGGTGACTGGGGTTCAATTCCTACTGTTGCCTGTAAGGAGTTTGTACGTTCTCCCCGTGACTGCGTGGGTTTCCTCCGGGTGCTCCGGTTTCCTCCCACAGTCCAAAGACGTACTGGTTGGTAGGTTAATCGGTTATTGTAACCTGTCCCATGATTAAGCTAGAGTAAAATCGGGATTACTGGACGGCGTCATTCGAAAGGCTGAAGGGCCTATTCCATGTTGTATCTCAATGCAATAAATATATTTATTTATTAATTAAATAGATTGATAGGTGGATAAAAATATATATAAATAAATAGGCAGATAGATAGATAGATAAAGAAGGAAAGATGTACATGTGTACCTAATAAAGTGGCCACTTTTTTAAACTAAAAAGTGTGCTTTTTTTAAAAATTACAGTAGACCAGAAAATCTGCTGGTGCAGCACCACCCGAGTCCCAGGCATGCCAGATTAATGGGGTTTCACTCTGTGTTGTAGATGGTCTCTCAGCCTCGGAGTGGGATGCGGCTCTCCCGAGGAAAGTTAAGATCTTGCACCAGTCTGAGGCAAGGTCACACTTTCAAAGTGGACGGATCGATGGAAATTCTCCAGCTGCCCCGTCCTGCTGTCTGTCAACATTAAGATGCAGAAAAGATTCAAGCGGCTGCTGCCATAACTGGAGGGCTTGAGTTAGAAGACGAGGCTGGATAGGCCGGGGCTGTTAACCGGGGCCAGGGGTAGATTTTATACAGGCTGATAAATCACAGGGGGTAAAGGGACGGTAGATGATTACAGACTTTTTCCCAGGATACAGGAGTCTAAAACAAGAGAGCAGAGGTTTAAGATGAAAAAGGAAAAGATTTAAACAAGGATTAAGTATTAATTTTATTCACAGTTACATGCATTAGGTGTTTGCTCTGGTGAGCTGGGGTGACATGCAACAAAAACAACAATTATAACGAATAAAGAATTATATAAAGTAAGTAAGAGGTTAAAGTACGTATCTTCCGAGAGGACCACAGCCCTGTCGTTGAGTTTGTGTGCCTCACCCAGAGAGCTATGCTGGCTGGAGTCAGGGCTTCATGATTTGGCTCTTGGTCGGGTCACCCATGACGAACAGGTCAAAGGGCAGGGGCCAGACTAAGAGTGGTCCACCGGTCCTCCAGGTTCGGGGGTTCAGCTCAGGGCCAACAACCCTGACTGGTCAAACAAAACTGTTACGGAAACAGCAACGAAGAATCCTTCTGCATCCGAGTGTGACGGTATTCCTGAGTCTCCACCCGGGACTTGCATGTCTGACAGGAGTGAAAACCGAGAGGAAGCTTCTGACGTGATGAAGGAAGCCCCGAACACCACCAGAGATGGAGGACTTTCATTGCTGCCCCAAACACCAGCGGTGTACCAGGCAGGAAGTAAACAAAGTACAGATATGGAATAAAATGTGGGTAAGTACCAGAATGAGGGACACAATAGCACAGAGGTTAGCGTAACACTATACCAACGCCAGCAACCCAGGCTCAATTCTACCTCTGTATGGAGTTTGTACGTTCTCCCTGTGATCGCGTGGGTTCCCCCCGGGTGCTCTGGTTTCCTCCCCCAGACAGAAGAGGTGGGGGTTAGGGGGTTAATTGGCCACATGGGGGTAATTGGGCAGCGCGAGCTCAGAAGGTCCCGCTACCGTGCTCTATCTCTAAATAAAAACCTTGAGGGACAACTTCCTCTGTCCGGGGGGAGGTCTGCACACGGAATGAGATGATAGAGGGAGTGGTTGAAGCAGGTAAATTCACAATCTAAGAACATTTGGATGGGTACGTGGATAGGAAATGTTAGAGAGCTATGGGCAACAAGAGGCAAACTGAACTTACCCGGTGGGTTGGGGGGGCAGCTTGGTTGGCATACATGTTGGGCCAGTTGGGGTGTAGCTCTATAACTCTAAGGGGTAATGAGATGTCCGGGCTAGACCAGTACTGTTCTGTATCTTGAATGAGGATCAGCTTTGGTCAACCCGGTTCGGATATGGCCCAAGAGCAGAATGAGAGACACAGAAGCAGGTCGATAGCTCACAGACTTTAATGCGAACAGTGTTAAAGGGAAAAGAAAACAATAAACGCTAGGCCTAACAGGGTCGTTAACTAGAACTCTCAAATGGAAAACGAAGCCCACACTGCGGCTGAAAAGAACAACTAAGGATTAAACGAATACCGCTAATCTTCGGAGTCAGTTGACTCGACAGTCCAGTTTCTCAGGCAAGGCGGAAGGGAGAAAGCAAATTGTTGCTATGTCCATGTCCAAGTCTCGACAAGTCTGAAGAGATGAATGGAGTTAAATACTATCACAATGAAGTAACAAATAGCTGACAAGTGCGTATTCACGAGCGCAATTGCCGTATCTGATGCGCTGCCGAATCCGTGGTTGTGACATGTCTAATATCACTGGCATGTTTGTCGTGAAATTTGTTGCTATGTGGCAGCAGTACAATGCAATCACCATCTTCATCATCATTACATGCCATGTTTTATGACATCATCATCATGTGCCGTGTCATGTGACGTGGGCGATCATGGTCTTTCCATGACCGTGATTGTTCTTGGCAATTTTCTCTACCAAAGTGGTTTGCCGTTGCCTTCTTCTGGGCAGTGTCTTTACAAGATGGGTGACCCCCAGCCATTATCAATACTCTTCAGAGATTGCCTGCCTGGCGTCAGTGGTCACACAACCAGGACTTGTGATCTGCACTGGCTGCTCGTACAATCATCCACCACCTGCCCCCATGGCTTCACATGACTCTGATCGAGGGCTCAGCAGATGCTACACCTTGCCCAAGGGTGACCTGCAGGCTAGAGGAGGGAAGGAGCACCTTATACCTCCTTTGGTAGAGACGTATCTCCACCCCTGTCCACCTTGCCACCCAAAATGCAATTCATAATAGTAAAAACTGTAAATTACACAGTAAACTGTAAACTGCAAATATGCAATGCAAAAAGAGAGGGAAAAAAAGTAGTGAGGTAGTGTTCACAGGTTCAATGTCCATTCGGAAACCAGAGAGCAGAGGAGAAGAAGCTGTTCCTGAATCACTGAGTGTGTGTCTTCAGGCTCCTGTACCTCCTCCCTGATGGTAGCAATGAGAAGAGGGCATGTCCCGGGTGATGGGGGTCCTTAACGATGGACACTGCCCTTCTGAGATGTCACTCCTTGAAGAATGCTCTCCACAGTACATCTGTAGAAATTTGTGAGCGCCTTTGGTGACACATCAAATCTCCTAATGAAACATAACCACTGCTGTGGCTTCTTTGTGGCTGAATCGATATGTTGGGCCCAGGATAGTTCCTGAGACATGTTGACACCCAGGGACTTGAAAATGCTCTCACTTTCCACTTCTGATCCCTTGATGAGGACTGTTTCGTGCTCCCTCGACTCACCCTTCTGAAATTCATAATCAATTCTTCAGTCTTACTGGCATTGAGTGTGAGGTTGTTACCGCAATACCACTCAACCAGCTGATCTATCTCACTCTTGTACGCCCCCTCGTCACTATCTGAAATTCTGCCAACCATAGTTGTGTTGTCAGCTGTGCATGTCCACACAGTCATGGGTGCAGAGAGAGTAAACACTCATCCCTGAGGTCTGCCGGAACAAAAAACTCGCAAATTTCTTCAGACGTACTGCAGAGAGGATTCTAACTGGCTGCAACACTGACTGATATTGGGGAGGGTCCTACTACACAGGATCAAGATAAGCTACAGAGAGTTGTAAAATTAGTCAGCTTCATCATGGGCACTAGCCTATGTCGTATCCAGAACACCTTCACAGAGCGAGGCCTCAAAAAGGCGGCATCCATCTTTAAGGACTCCCATCACCCAGGTCAAGCCTTGTTCTCATTGCTACCATCGGGAAGGAGGTACAGAAGGCTGAAGACACACACTCAACGATTCAGGAACAGCTTCTTTCCCTCTGCCATCTAATTTCTGAATGGACATTGAACCCATGAACACTCCTCAGTACATTTTTTAAATTTCCTAATTACACAATGGTGCTGAACCCTGCAGAATTTTCTCTATTTCTGCGTAAGTATGACATAAAATGTGATTAGATCTTCACGTAAGCCCAAAAACTAGATATAGAGAAACTAATTAAATAAATAACACAAAAAATTATACTTGTTCATTTATTTATTCAGAAAAATTATCCAATGTTACATGCATTTGTTGGAAAAGGTATGTGATCCTCTGGGGGTATTGCCTTCTACAAAAGCTATTTGGAGTCTGGCAGACCACAGTACGTGTGCTTGCAACACTGTGTGTCCGAGAGAGTGATCAGCAGCACTGGGGCTCCACAGGGGACTGTCTTGTCCCCCTTTCTCTTCACCATTTACACCTCGGACTTCAACTACTGCACAGAGTCTTGTCATCTTCAGAAGTTTTCGGATGACTCTGCCATAGTTGGATGCATCAGCAAGGGAGATGAGGCTGAGTACAGGGCTACGGTAGGAAACTTTGTCACATGGTGTGAGCAGAATTATCTGCAGCTTAATGTGAAAAAGACTAAGGAGCTGGTGGTAGACCTGAGGAGAGCTAAGGTACCGGTGACCCCTGTTTCCATCCAGGGGGTCAGTGTGGACATGGTGGAGGATTACAAATACCTGGGGATATGAATTGACAATAAACTGGACTGGTCAAAGAACACTGACGCTGTCTACAAGAAGGGACAGAGCCGTCTTTATTTCCTGAGGAGACTGAGGTCCTTTAACATCTGCCGGACGATACTGAGGATGTTCTACGAGTCTGTGGTGGCCAGTGCTATCATGTTTGCTGTTGTGTGCTGGGGCAGCAGGCTGAGGGTAGCAGACACCAACAGAATCAACAATCTCATCCGTAAGGCCAGTGATGTTGTGGGGAAGGAACTGGACTCTCTGACGGTGGTGTCTGAAAAGAGGATGCTGTCCAAGTTGCATGCCAACTTGGACAATGTCTCCCATCCACTACATAATGTACTGGTTGGGCACAGGAGTACATTCAGCCAGAGACTCATTCCACCGAGATGCAGCACTGAGCGTCATAGGAAGTCATTCCTGCCTGTGGCCATCAAACTTTACAACTCCTCCCTTGGAGGGTCAGACACCCTGAGCCAATAGGCTGGTCCTGGACTTATTTCATAATTTACTGGCATAATTTACATATTACTATTTAATTGTTTATTGTTCTATTACTATTTATTATTTATGGAGCAACTGTAACGAAAACCAATTTCCCCCGGGATTAATAAAGTATGACTATGACTATAACTATGTGTTCCAATCAATGAGTTGAGATTGGAAGTGTGGGTTGCAGAGGTATCCTGCCCAATAAAAAAAGACACACAAAGTCAGTTTACTGACAGAGCCTATTCTTCTTAAGAAAGATTTGTTTATGTGCACCAAAGCAACTTTCAGAGGACCTTAGAAGAAGAATTGTAGAGATGCATGAAGCTGGAAAAGGCTACAAAAGCATTTCTGAAGATCTGAGTGTTCATCCGTCCACAGCAAAAGAAATTGTCTGCAAATGGAGGAAACTTAGTACTTTTGCTATTCTCCCTAGGAGTGGGCGTCCTGCAAAGATCACACCAAGAGCACCAAGGGCAATGCCGAAGGAGATGAAAAAGGACCCAAGGGTAACATCAAAAGACCTGCAGAAATCTCTAGAACTTGCTGAAGCCTCTGTTCATGTGTTTACTATCAATAAAACACTGAACAAGAATGACGTTCATGAAAGGACACCACGGAGGAAACCACTGCTCTCCAGAAGAAAAATACTCTGACAAATTTCTTCAGCCGTACTGTTGAAAGTATCCTGAGTGGTTGCACCTTGGTCTAGGATAGCAATCTGAATGCAGAGAAATTTAAGAACTTGCAGAGATAATCAGCACGATACATCATGGCCTGCACCTGGTCCGAGATGCCAGAAGAAGTGGTTGAAGCATTTTTAAAACATTTTAATAAACACTTCAAGGTTTGACCTGTTGTGCATTCAGAGATGATCTTCTGCACACCACTGTTGTATCCTATGGTTATTTGAGTTACTGTCACCTTCCAGTCAGCTTGAACCTGTCCAGCCATCCTCCATTGATCTCTCTCATTAACGAGGTGTTTTCACCCACAGAACTGCCACTCACTAAAGTTTTTTTTCCATTTCTCGCGCCATTCTCTGTAAACTCTAGAGAGCGCTGTGTGCGAAAATCCCAGGAGATCAGCAGTTTCTGAGATACTCAAACCACCCCGTCTGGCACCAACAATCCACGGTCAAAGTCACTTAGATCACATTTCATCCCCATTCTGATGTTTGGTCTGAAAAACAACTGAACCTCTTGACCATGTCTGCCTGCTTTTACGCAGAGAGTTGCTACCACATGATTGGCTGATTAGATATTTGCATTAACGAGCAGGTGTGCTGGTGTACCTAACAAAATGGCCACAGAGTGTATGTACCTGTGATGCACTTGTACATACATGTACTTTTGCATCTGACAATTTGACTTTGACCGTCACTTCCTACCCCACCTGTGCATTCCTCGCTGGACTTTTCGGACACCTTCGAAGCCAATCATTCCCAGCCCCGTTCAAAGGAGACAAAATACAGCTTATTTATTTATTTATTGAGCTACAGTGTGGAATAGGCCCTTCCGGCCCTTCGAACCACGTCGCCCAGCATCCCTCAATTTAATCCCAGCCTAATCACGGGACAATTTGCAATGACCAATTAACCTACTGACCGGTACGTCTTTGGACTGTGGGAGGAAACCGGAGCACCCGGAGGAAACCCACGCTGTCACGGGGAGAACGTACAAACTCCTAAACAAGAGAAAATCAGCAGGTGCTGGAAATTAAAGTACCACACACACACACACACACACACACACACACACACACACACACACACAAAACGCAGGAGGAACTCAGCAGGCCAGGCAGCATCTATGGAAAAGAGTAAACGGCCGACGTTTCGAGAAGGGTCTCAGCCCAAAACATCAACTGTTTACTCTTTTCCATAGATGCTGCCTGGCCTGCTGAGTTCCTCCAGCATTTTGTGTGTGTGTTGCATACAAACTTCTTACAGGCGGAGCTGGGAATTGAATCTGGGTCACCGGTACTGTAAAGTGTTATGCTAACCACAACCTAGCTGTACTGCCCTAATCTTTTGGACATGATTATTGAAGGGTGTCGTGAGAGAGCCCCCTCTTACCTCTGGAGTAACTCTGGTCCACTCTGTCTAAGGCTTTGTGCTTTCTGTAGATGTAATTGTCTGTCCTACAATACCATCCAGCTCTCAAAACAAAATCCCAAGGATCTTCCTACGAGCAGTAAGAGGAATGATTTGACACAAAGGGGTAAAGAATGAATGTAGCGCATGATCAGTGGTTTAACTAACACAATAAATACTGGAATTACTGGACAGTTCAGGCAGCATTTCAGAGTCATTTCACTGCAGAATCGTACAGCATGGAAAAAGGGCCATTCGGCCCATCTCATCTGCACCAACCAAAGGGCACCCTTCCATACTAAACCATCTTCAAAGATCCAAAGTACATTTATTATCAAAGTGCATATGCAGGACACAACCCTGAGATTCATTTTCTCCACAAACAGCCACAAAACAAAGAAAAAAACCTGTTCAAAGAAAAACATTAAAACCCTCCTCCCCAACATGCAAAAAAAAAATCAACTCACGCTAAATGCAAAAAAACACGGAATATAACGTATTCAGTTCCAAAGGGTAGACAGTCGCAAGGTTGCGGGACGTGACGACGTCCCAGGGCGGGTGCTCAGGACATGCACCGCACAACTGGCAGGTGTGTTTTCAGACATTTTTAATCTCTCCCTCTCCCAGTGCAGAGTGCCCTCCTGCTACAAAGTGTCCACCATTGTCCCTGTACTGAAAAAGACCAAGTTAATATGTCTGAACGACTGGTATCCTGTCACACTCACCTCAATAATAAGCAAATGCTTTGAGAGGCTGGTCAAGGATTACATCTGCAGCTTGCTACCACCCACACTGGACCCCCTACAATTCGCCTACCAACACAACCGATTAACAGATGACGCAATAGCCACAGCTCTGCCTACCGACCTTACACATCTGGAGAAAAGGGATGCTAGTGTGAGGATGCTGTTCTTGGACTACAGTTCAGCATTCAACACCATAATTCCCTCCAGGCTCGACAAGAAGCTCAGAGACCTCAGCTTCACCCGGCCTTGTGTAGCTGGGTCCTGAACTTCCTGTTAGATCGCTGGCAGGTGGTAAGATTGGGCTCCCTCACCTCTGACCTCAGGGCTGTGTACTAAGCCCCCCCCCTTTACTGTCTGAATACCCATGACTATATCGCCACCCACAGCTCCAATCTGCTAATTAAATTTGCTGACAACACTACACTGATTGGCCTAATCTCAAATAATAACGAGGCAGCTTATGGAGAAGAAGTCATCACCTTGACACAGTGGTGACAAGAAAACAACCTCTCCCTCAACGTCGCAAAAACAAAGGAGATGGTTGTGGATTACAGGAGGAATGGAGACATCAATGGATCTGGGGTTGAGAGGGTGAACGGTTTAATTTCATCAGCATACACATCACCGAGGATCTCACGTGGTCTGTACTACTGGCTGTGTGATGAAAAAGGCGCAACAACACCTCTTTCACCTCAGACGGTTGAAGAAGTTTGGTGTGGGCTCCCATATCCTAAGAATTTTCTACAGGGGCACAATTGAGAGCATCCTGACTGGCTGCATCACTGCCTGGTATGGGAACTGTACTTCCCTCAATCACAGGGCTCTGCAGAGAGTGGTACGGACAGCCCAGCGCATCTGTAGATGTGAACTTCCCACTATTCTGGACATTTACAAAGACAGGTGTGTATAAAGGGCCTGAAGGATCATTGGGGACCCAAGTCACCCCAACCACAAACTGTTCCAGCTGCGACCATCCGGGTAACAGTCCCGCAGCATAAAAGCCAGGACCAACAGGCTCCGGGACAGCTTCTTCCACCAGGCCATCAGACTGATTAATTCATGCTGATGCAATTGAATTTCTATGTTGCATAGACCATCCTGTTGTACACAGTATTTATTATAAATTACTATAATTGCACATTGCACATTTAGATGGAGACATAATGTAAAGATTTTTACTCCTCAAGTATTTGAAGGATATAAGTAATAAAGTCAATTCAATTCAATTCAGTTCATTCTGTTTATTTCTGAGCTGAGTCATTCGTTATCTGGCAGGCCACCCCAATTAAAATCGCTCAAAACATACATCTTTTTGCATATGATTTGTGTGGTTGGATTTTACTGATATCCTATTTGCGCTTGCTATTTGTGTGTGCGAGGACTGGGCCTCAAGCCACGGTGTCGCCTGTTTACAACCGCCGGAGGAGAGGTGTCGGAGCCAGTGCCCTCCGTGGTGTGGCAGCGGCGTCCAGGCTGCAGTTGGTGCTGCCCCCCAGTGTCCGCTCGGCAGAAGACAAGCTCTATTGCGGCTCGAGTCAGGACTACCCTTATTTCACTGCCAAATCTTACTGATACCTGTACGTGCCTGCGACCTTGTACGTGTCATGTGCTGTGTGACTGCTGCACCTGGGCCCCAGAGTAACGCGGCCTCGTTTGCTGGTACTCACGTGTGGTCGAATGACAATCAAACTTGAATTGAAAACAGCAACAAATAAAAAGGCCAGAAACCAGAAACACATCATAACATGTAACAGAGTCCAATCCACAAACCACCTCGATTAAACCATCTCTCAGCCTTTGCTCCACAGCCTAGACAAATCATCTGAACACATCTCAGGCTACATCCTGATTCCTGGGATGGCAGGACTTTCATATGATGAAAGACTGGATCGGCTAGGCTTATACTCGTTGGAATTTGGAAGATTGAGGGGGGATTTTATTGAAACGTATAAAATTCTAAAGGGATTGGACAGGCTAGATGCAGGAAGATTGTTCCCGATGTTGGGGAGGTCCAGAACGAGGGGTCACAGTTTGAGGATAAAGGGGAAGCCTTTTAGGACCGAGATGAGGAAAAACTTCTTCACACAGAGAGTGGTGAACCTGTGGAATTCTCTGCCACAGGAAACAGTTGAGGCCAGTTCATTGGCTATATTTAAGAGGGAGTTAGATAAGGCCCTTGTGGCTAAAGGGATCAGGGGGTATGGAGAGAAGGCAGGTACGGGGTTCCGAGTTGGATGATCAGCCATGATCATACTGAATGGCGGTGCAGGCTCGAAGGGCCGAATGGCCTACTCCTGCACCTATTTTCTATGTTTCTATGTTTTTACGCCCACACTAGACCGGATAAATCCGTAACCGAAGCTTTTTCTCTTCGTTTTGACCCTCCGTCCACACTGAAACGGCGTTTTCCTCCCCCGAAAACGGAGCTTTTCTAAAACACTCTCCAGAGTGTGTAAATCTGAAAACGGTGGTTGGCCGTTGTAGTGTGTACGGGGTAACCGGCTAATTTTAAAACCGCTGTCATGACGTGCCGGAACAAATGATGGCGGCAACGCGGTATTTCATTGTTTTCCTGAACGCAACCTCCAACACCACAACAATATCTGACAATAGATGTGTAACAGCCTGATGTAACATTGTATGGAAATACAAGATAACACTGATGCAGACATGTTTTATACATTTAACAAGGTGCTTTATTAATGTATTGCTTGTGCAAACATTCAATAGATGCAATTGTCACTTTTGCCCAGTAACTCATTTTATTGCACATGTTAAATACAGCAAAATAATACACAAAGACATGGCAAAACTAAAGGCAAACAAATGAGGTAACAGCAAATTTCACTTTTGCCCAGTAACAAGCCTTATTGCATTTAGTTGTAGCTGTCGTCCCTTTCAGAGGTGACGAGACTATGGTTGTAGGAAATGTTTCTGGACAAACGCGCACCAAGACTTTCGTTTGGCAATTTCCTTTTAAGTTTTACTAGTCTGTAACTGGACAAATGCGCTCCAAGTATACCGTTTCCTCTTCGCTTGTTTTCTGTGTGTCCTGCGCATGCCCAGTAGGAGGAGATTCACCCAAATACCCGTTTTAATGTGGACAGAGGTATTTTCAAAAACGCCTGGTACTAGCTCTTCTTTCAGTTAGTCCTGACGAAGGGTCTCGGCCCGAAACATCGACTGTACCTCTTCCTAGAGATGCTGCCTGGCCTGCTGCGTTCACCAGCAACTTTGATGTGTGTTGCTTGAAATTCCAGCATCTGCAGATTTCCTCGTGTTGGTGTGGATGCCTATCGTTTTTGCGCGAAACCGGCGTTTTCAAAATTATCCGGTCTAGTGTGGGCGTAGCCTTAGACTCTTGGTAGAATTATACAGGACGGAAACAGGCCTTTCGGCCCACTGAGTCCATGCTGGCCATCAGACACCTACTTTTACACTATTCCCATTTAACTCTCCCCACACTTCCAGCAGTTTACTGCCAGTTCTCCCACGCAGTAGGAACAATATACAGTTGCCAGTTAACCTACCGACCTGTACATCTTGGGTCGTGGGAGGAAACCCAGAGTTAGTAACACCCCGGGATGGTGGGCAAGCAGGCTCAAACTCCAAACAGACAGCGCCAGGGGTCTGGATTGAGCCTGGGTCGTTGGAGCTACGAGGCAGTGGCTCCACTCCCCACGCTTCTCTGCTGCCCCAATCCGTGGAGAGAGAAACAAAATTAATATTTCACCAGCACGCGTACTGATCAGTCATTCACACAAACATGAAGAAGAATTTTAAGAGAATAGGGAGGCGGTGAGATTTAGGGAGAGTTACAGAGGCCAAAAGTAGGAGGGATCTGTGACACAAGACCTCTCTGGTACACGCTTGTTCCTTCCTTCCCATTACTGAGCCAGATCAGATATAAGCTCTTTCCCATTACTGAGCCAGATATAATCTTCTCAGACATTGCACACCAAGAGCCTCACCCCTGAGGTCCCTTTACATTCGTAATGCAAACAGCCATTAACACCTACACTTTCATTAATCACACGCCTTTACTAAACCCATTGAGACCTCTCTAATGCAAAGCCACCCCCCTGCCCCCGGTGCATCACTGTGTTACAAAGGCTTCCGCAAACTGTGGAGGTATCGTTTTTTTAAAAAGAAACTCCCTGCACCAAAACGAGATCAAAGTGGATTAATACTGGGCCTTGCTTCTCGAGGAAGCATCTGCCTTGTACACGCAAGAGATTCTGCCGATGCTGGAAATCCAGAGCAACATGCCCAAAATGATGCCGGTCAGGCAGAATTTTATAGAAGGTTTCTTGCTTCGTGGCTGCCTGTAAACAAACAGATCGCAAGGTGTATAATTTATGCATTCTTTGATAATAAATGTACTTTGATTTGATTTGAATAAACCGTTCTATTTTGTAACTTTAAACTAATTCAAAGAAAGTCATGGGAGTCTGAAATGTAGGTCCAGCCTTGTGCTTACTTTAAGCGAGGCACACGCGTATTCACATGGTAACGTGATGACATATGCAATTAATATATTTTTACATACAGCCTGTAATGAATTATTTAAATGAACAGGAATGCTTTATCAACCAAAGATTACTCAAATATTACTGAAATATTAAATACACAATGTAAATTTTCATCTTTTCGGGCCGAGACCTTTCATTAGGACTGGAAAGGTAGGGGACAGAAGCCAGGATAAGCAGGTTGCGGGAGGGGAAGGAGAACAAGTTGGCAGGTGATAGATGAGACCAGGTGAAGGGGAATAAAGTGAGAAGCTGGGAGGCGATAGGTTGAAGAGGTAAAGGGCTAAAGTGTGATGGATATTCACTGTCCAGGGCCCAAGGCCTTTTTGCCAACCTCAGCTTTCTTAACACAGCAGCTGAATCTCCCAGAGATCAAAGAATTGTTTCTGATAAGTTAAACTTCCAACCAGTCCTCCTCAGCCTCTTGATGTAAACAAGTGAACAATGGGGTCCTTATTGGCCCATTATTGAATCAAGGGAAAACAACGGGGTCCATTCCAGCTTAATTAAACAATGCATCCACCTGGCCTGACAAACTCAACTGAAAAAATATCACATGCGTATGAAGTCACCAAATAGCAAAAAAAGGGTGTGAACGTTCGAGAGCAGTCTGGCTTGTTAGGAATGGTCAAAGTACGACGGGAAGAATCACAGAAAGATGGGGTGACTAGAATCCATTCCTCTGCCTTCAATTTCTGCGACAGACAAGCAATTCGTCTGCAACTCGCGAGTCTGTCTTTTTAGCTCATCGGATTGTTTCCATGGTTTGGAAATCCTTCATGCTTTAGAAATAATTTGTATTTCATAAATCTTTCATAAAATAGAAAACCTCTGTGAGCTTTAAATGTGTTTTTAAGAAGTTCATCTAAATTTAAACGTGCATCACTAAAAATAAATGAACTATGTTTAACCTTCCTTCACTAGCTAGAAGTATCTCTTCCTTGATAAGGGCGGGGGGGACTCACTATTCAAATAGTTAAACTCACTATGGCAGATAAACAGGGAAGTGATCTAGCTTTTGCAGAATAGGTATAGCCTCCTTTAATAAGAGTACCCATAGCTATCTATGTCGGGTAGGGCTTAAAAAATTTGTTTGAGTCCAGATCTTTGAGGATAGCAAAGCCAATGCCATCGCAGAAGGAGGAGGAACCTGATAGGAGAGGGGAGTTGACCGTAGGAGAAAGGGAAGGTGGAGGGGCAGCTGAGGAGAAGCGGTAAGAAGGGAGCCAGAATGTGGAAAAAGGAAAAAAAAAGAGAAAGGATTTGGGGGAGGAATTACTGGAAATTACTCTCCGCTCCTGTCAGATTCCTTCTCCTCCGGCCCTTTGCCTTTTCCACCCACCTGTCTTCATCTATCACCTTCTCGCCATCTTCCCTCCCCTCCCCCCCCCCCATCTTTCCATTCTGGTGTCCTCCCCCCTTCCTTTGCAGTCCTGACGAAGGGTCTCGGTCTTAAACATTGACTGTTTGACCTTCTCTTGGGTGCCACCTGACCTGCTGAGTTCCTCCAGCATTTTGTGTGCGTCGCTCTGGATTTCCAGCACCCGCAGTATCTCTCGTATTCACGAAATTACCGGAAGCTGGAGAAATCGATGCTCATGCCATCGAGCTGTGGAGGCAACCCGGATGAAGTACGAGGTGTTGCTCCTCCAACTTGAGAGTGGCCTCATCATGGCAGGAGGGTTGCCTCCCTCTTGTCACCTGGAGCCCCCATCCAGTCTACACCACAGAGAGGGGTAGTTCGTCACCCAAATCCCCATCTACCCATGGGGCATGGAGCATGAATGGAGAGACAAGCAGATCTACCCTTTCACCAGAGGTGCTACCCCTCCCTGGCCACCCCATACACCCCAATCTCAATAAGTGTGATGATAGCAAATGGGTTCAAATTCCAAATGGTAGGTTTATTCATTTATTCACCAGACAGAAAGCAACAAAAGTACTGAATCCACTTCAGATCACTCACTTTAGGGTGGACACGGAGAGGCACTTCAGTGCAACGGCGAGTAACTCTGCCTCTCCACACTAGGGACCCAGGTTTGATCCTGACCTTGGATGTCGTGTGGGTGGAGTTTGCACGTTCTCTCTGTGACCAAGTGAGTTTCTGCGCTGCTCCACGCCTCAGCTCGGTGCAGAGCCCCAGGAATCTCCTTGTGGACTTCAGTTCAGAACGCTGTTGGCTTGTGGTTACTGTTTGAATGATGTGTTTTTTTCATTCTGCACAACGGGTGTTCCACAGACTTTTATTATTATACGGGTTCCTTTGGGTTTCTGTGTTTCGTGTCTGCCTGTTAGGAGATGAAACTCAGGGTTGTATAATACATAATACTTTGATAATACATGTACTTTGAACTTTGAACTTTGAACCTTTCCCTCCAGCAGCCGAAAGGCATGCCGGCAGGTTAATCGGCAGCTGCCGATTACACCTTCGAGGATCGTGTCCTTGTTCTGGTTGAGTCATAGTCATAGTCATACTTTATTGATCCCGGGGGAAACTGGTTTTTGTTACAGTTCCACCATAAATAATAAATAGTAATAAAACCATAAATAGTTAAATAGTAATATGTAAATTATGCCAGGAAATAAGTCCAGGACCAGCCTATTGGCTCAGGGTGTCTGACCCTCCAAGGGAGGAGTTGTAAAGTTTGATGGCCACAGGCAGGAATGACTTCCTATGACGCTCTGTGTTGCATCTCGGTGGAATGAGTCTCTGGCTGAATGTACTCCTGTGCCCAACCAGTACATTATGTAGTGGATGGGAGACATTGTCCAAGATGGCATGCAACTTGGACAGCATCCTCTTTTCAGACACCACCGTGAGAGAGTCCAGTTCCATCCCCACAACATCACTGGCCTTACGAATGAGTTTGTTGATTCTGTTGGTGTCTGCTACCCTCAGCCTGCTGCCCCAGCACACAACAGCAAACATGATAGCACTGGCCACCACAGACTCGTAGAACATCCTCAGCATCATCCAGCAGATGTTAAAGGACCTCAGTCTCCTCAGGAAATAGAGATGGCTCTGACCCTTCTTGTAGACAGCCTCAGTGTTCTTTGACCAGTCCAGTTTATTGTCAATTTGTATCCCCAGGTATTTGTAATCCTCCACCATGTCCACACTGACCCCCTGGATGGAAACAGGGGTCACCGGTACCTTAGCTCTCCTCAGGTCTACCACCAGCTCCTTAGTCTTTTTCACATTAAGCTGCAGATAATTCTGCTCACACCATGTGACAAAGTTTCCTACCATAGCCCTGGACTCAGCCTCATCTCCCTTGCTGAGCAATGTAGTCTGGCGTTTAGCCACCTGGCCTTTGGTTCCTGGTAGGGTCACCTATGGCGGTAAGGTCAAGGACAACCAAGACCTCAATGCTGGAGCTGGCGGAAGATGATGACTCGTCACAACGGCAGTGATGTCGGAGGAAGGCCGCAGCAGTGAGGGGTCCCCCCAGTTGTCTTGTACTCTGTGCCACTGGACCGTGACCGGGATCAGTCAAGGACCGTGCAGTGGCTCCCCGTGCGTCAGCCTCCACACATTAAACAAAGTCTCCCACACAGGTGTTCTCCGTTAAGGGAATCCATATAACGTCCCGGGTTAAGTCGCGAGGCTATCAATGAGGCAGGCTGGTGAGGTCTGGATCACCAGAAACCTCACCAGTAGACAACCCCTCAGGAAGCCGTCAAACTCAACTCAAGTGATCTCACTCAAGAGAGAATGGAGCGATTCCACTCCCCCCTCCCACCTACCCGCCCTCACCTATTTCCTGCCAGCTTGTGCTCTTCTCCCTCCCTCTACCCTTTTAATTCTGGCTTCTGCCCTCTTCCTTTTCCAGTCCCAATGAGGGGACTCGTCCCGAAACGCTGACTGTTCATTTCCTCCACGGACGCTGCCTGACTTTCTGAGTTCCTCCAGCATTTTGTGTGCGCGTGTGTGATAACTGTAGGGGCTGGCATGGATCAGATGGGCTGAATGGGATTCGGAATTGGTTTATTAGTGTCACAAGTACTGAGATATGGTGAAAGAATGTCGGGGTCAGAATTGGGTGTAATATAACTGGTATATGTCATGAAATTTGTTAACTCTGTGGCAGCGGTACAATGTAACACATAATAATAGAGAAAAAACTGTGAAATACAGTAAGTATATCCGTAATAGTTAAATTAAATAAGTACTGCAAAATAGAAATAAAAAAGTAGTGAGGTAGCAAAAAGTTGTGAGTCAACATCCCTTCAGAAATCGGATGGCAGAGGGGAAGAAGCTGTTCCTGAATCATTGAGTGTGTGTCTTCAGGCTCCTGTACCTCCTCCCTGATGGTAACCATGAGAAGAGGGCATGCCCTGGGTGGTGGGGGTCCTTAATGATGGACGCTGCCTTCTTGAGGCATTGCTCCTTGAAGATGTCCTGGACTCTATGGAGACGAGTGATGGAGCTGACTGGGTTTATAATTTGCTGCAGCTAACTTCGATCCTGTGCCGTTCCCCCAGCATCTTCCCCCCTCAATACCAGACGGTGATGCAGCCAGTCAGAATGCTTCCCACGGTACGTCTGTAGAAACTTTCAAGTGTTTTTGGAGCCCAACCAAATCTTCTCAAATTTGTGACGATGAAATACAGCCGCTGCTGCGCTTTCTTTGAGCTGCAAAATAAATTTTTACAAGTTCCAGAGAGAACACTTCTGTGTTGTAATAATTCAGAGATCAAAGTCTAACTTCATATTTCCTGGAAACATCGACGTGTACCGTGAAATATGTCGTTTGCATCATTTCAAATCAGAGAGGATTGTGCTGAGTTGCCTGGCAGTATCATCATGCTAATGACACCAACACAGCATACACAACTTAACCATAATTTAATGTGGGTAAATGTGAAGTTATCCACTTTGGTGGCAAAAATAGGAAAACAGATTATTATCTGAATGGTGGCCGATTAGGAAAAGCGGAGGTGCAACGAGACCTGGGTGTCATTATACACCAGTCATTGAAAGTGGGCATGCAGATTCCTGGGATGGCAGGACTTTCATATGAAGAAAGACTGGATGAACTGGGCTTGTACTCGTTGGAATTTAGAAGATTGAGGGGGGATCTGATTGAAACGTATAAGATCCTAAAGGGATTGGACAGGCTAGATGCAGGAAGATTGTTCCCGATGTTGGGGAAGTCCAGAACGAGGGGCCACCGTATGAGGATAGAGGGGAAGCCTTTTAGGACCGAGATTAGGAAAAACTTCTTCACACAGAGAGTGGTGAATCTGTGGAATTCTCTGCCACAGGAAACAGTTGAGGCCAGTTCACTGGCTATATTTAAGAGGGAGTTAGATATGGACCTTGTGGCTACGGGGGTCAGGGGGTATGGAGGGAAGGCTGGGGCGGGGTTCTGAGTTGTATGATCAGCCATGATCATAATAAATGGCGGTGCAGGCTCGAAGGGCCGAATGGCCTGCTCCTGCACCTATTTTCTATGTTTCTATGTTTCTATACAGTACGGTGCAAAACTTTTAGGCACATGGACATCGCTAGAGTGCCTAAGACTTTTGCACAGTACTGTAGTAACTTTACGTATTGCACTGTACTGCTACTGCAAAAAAAAACAAACTCCATGACATATGTGAGTGATGATAAACCTGATTCTGATCTGGGTCTCTATTGTGGACTGAGAGTGGGAAGGGGGCAGGGAGAGGGGAATCACGGTTGGGTAAAAGGGGAAGAGAGAGGGAAGCACCGGAGAGACATTTTGTAATGATCAATAAAACGATTGGTTGGAATCAAAGGGCCTTGCCTGGTGTCTCGGGCTGCTCCCGTGCCACCCCCACCCTCCCTCCTCTGTCACTCCTTGTCCACCACCCGTCCCACCCCCCCTCCCAAGGCGCTCCACCCTGACCATTCCCAATATCCTTTGCTCAGCCAGATTTACAACGTCACTCTCCAAGTGCAGTGCTGTGCAAAGTTTTTAGGCACACTGGCCTCGACTTTTGCACAGTATTGCACTTCTTCGGAATGCGGGAGGAAACCAGGGCACCCCGAGGAAACCGACAGAGGGAAACACTACAGACGGGGGCAGGAATTGTACCTCGATCAAGCAAAACTGGTGGCTGTAAAGCGATTGTGCTAACCGCTGCACTACCTGCAGGGGTTTCCCTGTAAGCCCCGTCGTTTATTACCCCTGTCAGAATTAAATGAAGCTCACCGAACCATTCAGAGGACAGTTCAGATCGAACCAGTCTGTAATCTGGAGTCACACAGAGTCCACAGCAGGAATGCCTCCCTCTGGATAATCAAGAAAGAGGGGTTGTTTAGTGATGCCGTCGTAACTGTGGATTCCAGTTAATTGGGCCGTCGGATAACCTAGGCAGCCACTCATTTACTTTGCTTTATTACTTTATTGTCGCCAAACAACTCTTAAAGAACAAAAACCAATCCAGAAAGTAGACGGCGTTCCCTTTGTTTATTCGGGACACCATGCCGCTTATCCGGGGCAGGAAACTATTGCTGAGCGTCAGTAGCTCACGCTTGCATAACCATTACACCCTGCAGTACGCTTCGAGCGAAGAGTTTTTAAATAGCATCGCTTGTGTGTGTTGTGTGTGATTGTCGTCAGTAATGTGACAATGAAAGAAAATGAACTTTAGTGCTGCAACTGGTGACATAAATGTGCTTTGATAATAAATTTACTTTGAACTTTCGATAATTAGTGAGAAGCAAGCAGTAAGACAATCCTGAACGGTTTTGCTCACTGTGGTTTTAAGTATTGAGGCTTGGAGATGAAAATGAAACAATTTCAGTACTTCAAGTTAGGGACTACAACATTTGTACATAAGATCCCATGGTACTGTCCCCAAGGAGAGCAGCATTTCTTCAAGCAACACACACAAAATGCTGGAGGAACTCAGCAGGCCAGGCAGCATCAAAGGAAAAAAATGTACAGTCGACATTTTGGGCCAAAACCTTCGGCAGGACTGGAGAAAAGAAGTTGAGGAGTAGATTTGAAAGGTGGGGAGGAGGGGAGAGAGAAACGCCAGGCAACAGGTGAAACATCCCCCTCCAAGTCCCTCCAGCATTTTGTGTGTGTTGCTCGGATTTCCAGCATCTGCAGATTTTCTCTTGTTTGTATTTCTTCATTTTGACTTAGAATACAGAACATAGGGACAGGCCCACATATATATAGCTAGGGTGCCTAAGACATTTGCTCAGCACTGTAGTAATTTTATGAATTGCGCTGTACTGCTGCCAGAGAGAAAAACAAACTTCATGACAGATGTGAGCGATGATGAACCTGATTCTGATCTGGGTCTCTATTGTGGACTGGGAGTGGGAAGGGGACAGGGAGAGGGGAATCACGGTTGGGAAAAGGGGGAAGAGAGAAACAAATCAAACAAGATGTACAAGAGAGAGCAAACAAAAATAGTCAGAAATCTGATAGTGGAGGGGAAGAAGCTGTTCCTAAAACACTGTGAATGTGTGTGTTCAAGGTACAATCGACCTTCAGAATTCAGACCAGACCTCTGATTCAGACCTTGGGCTTCAATCTGGACTTGTAATTGAATGACTTATTACATGACTATCATCCTGGGAGCATTCTGCGGAACTCAAATCCCTCTGTAGACACTTGCCCCTGCCACCCAGACAGGACTGACCAAGGGCCATTCTGCCGGAGTTTCCAACCTCGATGAGCTGTTAAATGAAGAGGCACGAGAGGTTCTGCAGACAGAGCAGCACACACAAATTGCTGGAGGAACTCAGCAGGTCAGGCAGCGTCTGTGGAGAGAAATTGACAGTCAACGTACTGGATTATGACCAATACGGACTCTCGACCCAAATCAATGACTGTCCATTCTTCTCAACAGATGCTGCCGGACCTTCTGAGTTCCATCAGCGCTACGTGTGTTTATTTAGAGATATAGCATGAAAAAGGGCTTTCTGG